>NC_088424.1:45629003-45981503 GCF_034236695.1 Oncorhynchus nerka | reverse complement strand
TTACCAAGAACTACACCTGTTTACCACTGAAACACCTGTACACCAATGACTACACCTGTTTACCAAGAACTACACCTGTTTACCACTGGAACACCTGTACACCACTGACTACACCTGTTTACCAAGAACTACACCTGTTTACCACTGGAACACCTGTACACCAATGACTACACCTGTTTACCAAGAACTACACCTGTTTACCACTGGAACACCTGTACACCACTGACTACACCTGTATACCACTGGAACACCTGTATACCACTGACTACACCTGTATACCACTGACTACACCTGTATACCACTGGAACACCTGTATACCACTGACTACACCTGTATACCACTGGAACACCTGTATACAACTGGAACACCTGTACACCACTGACTACACCTGTATACCACTGACTACACCTGTTTACCACTGACTACACCTGTTTACCAATGACTACACCTGTTTACCAAGGACTACACCTGTTTACCACTGGAACACCTGTACACCACTGACTACACCTGTTTACCACTGGAACACCTGTACACCACTGACTACACCTGTTTACCACTGGAACACCTGTACACCACTGACTACACCTGTATACCACTGGAACACCTGTATACCACTGACTACACCTGTATACCACTGGAACACCTGTATACCACTGACTACACCTGTTTACCACTGGAACACCTGTACACCACTGACTACACCTGTTTACCACTGACTACACCTGTTTACCACTGACTACACCTGTTTACCACTGGAACACCTGTACACCACTGACTACACCTGTTTACCAATGACTACACCTGTTTACCAAGGACTACACCTGTTTACCACTGGAACACCTGTACACCACTGACTACACCTGTATACCACTGACTACACCTGTTTACCACTGGAACACCTGTACACCACTGACTACACTTGTACACCACTGACTACACCTGTTTACCACTGGAACACCTGTATACCACTGACTACACCTGTTTACCACTGACTACACCTGTTTACCAAGGACTACACCTGTTTACCACTGACTACACCTGTTTACCACTGACTACACCTGTTTACCACTGGAACACCTGTACACCACTGACTACACCTGTACACCACTGACTACACCTGTTTACCAAGGACTACACTTGTTTACCACTGACTACACCTGTTTACCACTGGAACACCTGTACACCACTGACTACACCTGTACACCACTGACTACACCTGTTTACCAAGGACTACACCTGTTTACCACTGGAACACCTGTACACCACTGACTACACCTGTATACCACTGGAACACCTGTACACCACATGCTAAAGGGTTACAGGTATACTGTTTATATCCTGGTACATCATCTTCTACTTATACAATTTTTGAAGTCCTTTACAATGCAATCCAACATTTGCATATTGTATTTAAGAGTTACTAATGAAAGTAGCAAAAGCTAACACATACTCCATCCCTACACTTGTCTGTGACTCAATCTTACCGAAATCAGATAAACATGAAGGTATCATTCACATTTCAGTCGTTGAGCAGACGCTCTTATCCGGAGCGACATACAGTAGTAGTGAGTGCAGACATTTTCATACTGGTCCCCTGTGGGAATCGAACCCACAACCCCATGCTCTACCAACTGAGCGACACGAGACCAGCATTAACAATTAACCGTTTGTTTATCCAGAGATATATTCGTTATTAATATCCTTACCTGAGTGGGGATGTCTTCTGTGCATTCCCGTCTGTGCTATTCAGTCCAGTGCTGTTCTGGAAGCATCCGTCACTCACAAGACACAGCAATTCCCTTTGGCCAAAGTCCCTTTGTTTTACCACCCAGTGATTCCAAGGCTTCCGGAATCCAGACAGATACATCTCCTCAATGGAACTCAAATCACTCTGATTACGTCATAATTGTTGCCATAAAACAAAGTGCATAGTCTTGTCGATGTGCTGTGCTGTGCAGTAAAGTTTAAGGCTTTGCAGGTGTAATGAAGGTGGTTCTGTAAAATGTGATCAGTAATCTTGCCTGAGACATGAAGACTTGCGTTTGTTTGCTCACTGAGCCCAATGCCTAGATTTTAGCTCAATGGGACAATAGCCTTGTGTCATGCAGGATACCTGAGTTTGAACCCAGTCTCTCTCTCCCCTCTCTCTGTCTCTCTCACCCCCCTCTCCCCCTCTCACTCTTGCTCCCCCCCTCTCTCTCTCTCTCCATGTGAACCAGAGCAGCTGGTCTAGCCCCTTCCCTCTCTGATCTAGCTAGCTGGAATGCCTAGCACAGCCTTGATGTTACAATACCTCATACCACATATGTGTCCCAAATAGCACCCTATTCCCTATATAGTGCACTACTTTTGACCAGAGCCCTATGGCACCCTATTCCCTATATAGTGCACTACTTTTGACCAGAGACCTATGGTACCCTATTCCCTATATAGTGCACTACTTTAGACCTTGACCCATATGATTCTGGTCAAAGGTAACGCACCGTATAGGGAATAGGGTGCCATAGGGCTCTGGTCAAAAGTAGTACACTATATAGGGAATAGGGTGCTATTCAAACGGCAACATTTATCTCTCTCTCCACATAGTTTATCATACTAACTTTTTTCACCATAGCGAAAATCCCCTTTATAAACCCTGCTGTCGCTTTAGTAAGTGATTAATATGGCCTTGTGTTGTTGGATAGTCCTCATTGTCGATGTAATAATGCATCAATACCCAGGGACAATACAGAGATCCATTACAACTGTTACAGTTATTTCTGTTTCTTATGTTAAGGCATGTTGTGTTGTTGCTATGGGAACCAATGTGATAAATGAACAGCAGTTTTATTCGCTGATCTGTAAATAAGTGTTCGCTCAAATTGACTAAATCTATGCAGTCCGGGATCTTAAGAACAAGAAATTTGTTAACATAATTGTACGAATTGGATTCGTAACATATATCATACAAATTGCACAATGTTATTTTGTATTATTTATTTTTTTAAATTTGCAGGACGCAACATATCATACGAAATGGATGCCTTAGAACACAATTCGATGATAACGATCCCTATTGGACCACGACGTTAAACCTCGGGTTAGGGACGGGTAGATCGGTTTAGGGACGGGCAGGGTTATTTTTGTCATCAATAACTAGTGTCCTGGCAGCGTATCACTAAACTGATCATTAACATTTTGAAGAGGAGCCATTTTCTCATGCTCTGCTGCGCAGTACGGTCATAAGATCTGACTGACTAAGATCATAACATGGTGTCAGAAGCGCTTCCAACCTTGTCAAATATAAAACAGGAGAGCCTTAAATTTGACAGAAGCAATCGGGCCTGAGTAGGGCTAGGTCTTAAAATGTATGCCTGGTTGGATTATACAAACCTTCCGGGGGGAGCATCACTTTAAGTCCGTTTCGGCAATATCACTTCACACATTCAAATGAGAGTCCTCCCAAAAACCTGTATTTTACGAATACAGTATGTCCTTTCTGAAATGCATTCTCTTAGCAAAAATGTACCATGGTAGTACAATGGGGGGGGGGGGGGGACCATGGTATTTTCCTGTCATTATAGTGACCATGGTAACTATTACAAATTAACCATGGTAATACAATGGGGGGGAGACCATGGTTTTGTACGAGCAGCATGTAGTGAAACATGAAAGCAAGGTAGCTAGTTGTTTACAATGTATTATGATGGTCTGTGTCCCACCGTTTTTCAGTTAAAGAACCCAAAAACATAGTAATTTATGGTACTCACATAATTAAACGTTGACTACTCGCTCTGCAATGGCAAAGTGTAGGCCTAGTACCTTCTTAAACCCCTTAAGCTCATAGTGAAACCACAACACACATGGTCTAGTAGAGCAGTGTACCTTCTTAAACCTTGGGAGCTGAAGGGAGTCTGAAACCTTGAAGATTTAAAATAGTTTGTTTATCTGGTGTGTTTTTTTTTCTTTTTCAGTTGGCTCTCTCTCATTCAACTGACTTGGCTACTCTTCTACAATTCTAGACGGTCAACATGCAAAAATAATTGTTTGTAAAAATGTATTAATTATCATCTTATCTCATAGATACATTTTCATCATGTAATTCTCAGAATATCCCTAAAAACAGCAAGTTTAACAATGTTTCCCTTTGTTTACACTCTGTGTGAACGTTCATTGGTCCTGTCGCCATGACTACGACAGGCTAGTTTGACTGGACCTAACTTTAGCCTACATTAGCTTATATACTAAAGGACTATAAATGAATTAACCTATCAAAACACTTTTTTTTAATAACAACAATTATATCCTTACACTCCACTTAACTTGGTGTTTCATATCATATGCTTTATAACCGTGATGATAACATTTCAAATATTTAGTTTATCCCGAGAGCCTCTGCACCTGAAGAAACCACTGGAGCGAGTCGATCCCTCTTTGATCACTTTTGCTACCATTTATCGTAATTGTGCGTTACCATCTTAGAATGTATAATGCAGGTTAAAACCCTTGTATATTTCCGTGATTCAGATCTATACCATGGTATAAATTATGTTATAAACTGGGTGGTTCGAGTCCTGAATGCTGATTGGCTGACAGCCAATCATATCAGACCGTATACCACGGGTATGACAAAACGTGTATTTTTAGTGCTCTAATTACATTGGTAACCAGTTTATAATAGCAGTAAGGCACCTCGGGGGCTTGTGGTATATGGCTAATATACCACGGCTAAGGGCTGTATCCAGGCACTCTGCATTGCGTTGTGCATAAGAACAGCCCTTAGCCGTGGTATATTAGCCATATACCAAAAACCCCTTGTGCCTTATTGGTTAATCATACAATGGTAATATGAAACATTTACAAAATATCCACCCAACACTCTACTCAGCAAACTGGATGCAGTCTATCACAGTGCCATCCGTTTAGTTACCAAAGCCCCATATACTACCCACCACTGCGACCTGTATGCTCTTGTTGGGTGGCCCTCACTACATATCCGTCGCCAAACCCACTGGCTCCAGGTCATCTATAAGTCTTTGCTAGGTAAAGCCCCGCCTTATCTCAGCTCACTGGTCACCATAGCAACACCCACCCGCAGCACGCGCTCCAGCAGGTACATTGCACTGGTCATCCCAAAGCCAACACTTACTTTGGCCGCCTTTCCTTCCAGTTCTCTGCTGCCAATGACTGGAACGAATTGCAAAAATCCCTGAAGCTGGAGACTTATATCTCCCTCTCTAACTTTAAGCATCAGCTGTCTGAGCAGCTTACCAATCACTGTAAATAGCCAATCTGTAAATAGCACACCCAACTACCTCATCCCCATATTAATACTTACCCTCTTGCTCTTTTGCACCCTAGTATCTCTACCTGCACATCATCATCTGCAGATCTATCACTCCAGTATTAATGCTAAATTGTAATTATTTTGCTTCTGTGGCCTATTTATTGCCTACCTCCCTACTCTTCTACATTTGCACACACTGTACATCGATTTTTAAATGTTTTATTTATTTTGTGTTGTTGACTGTACGTTTGTTTGAGTAACTCTGTGTTGTCGTTTTTGTCGCACTGCCTTGCTTTATCTTGGCCAGGTTGCAGTTGTAAATGAGAACTTGTTCTCAATTGGCCTACCTGGTTAAATAAAGGTGAAATAAAAAATGTAAAAACATATTTAGGTGCCATGGAAATACCACGGTAATACCATAATACTTCAAGGCTAAAACCATGGTACATTTTCATGATTCAGACCACAGTAGTACCATGGTACATGTTTATGATTCAGACCACAGTAGTACCATGGTACATTTTAATGATTCAGACCACAGTAGTACCATGGTACATTTTAATGATTCAGACCACAGTAGTACCATGGTACATTTGTATGATTCAGACCACAGTAGTACCATGGTACATTTTTAATGATTCAGACCACAGTAGTACCATGGTACATTTTAATGATACAGACCACAGTAGTACCATGGTACATTTTAATGATTCAGACCACAGTAGTACCATGGTACATTTTTATGATTCAGACCACAGTAGTACAATGGTACATTTTAATGATTCAGACCACAGTAGTACCATGGTACATTTTTATGATTCAGACCACAGTAGTACCATGGTACATGTTTATGATTCAGACCACAGTAGTACCATGGTACATTTGAATGATTCAGACCACAGTAGTACCATGGTACATTTGTATGATTCAGACCACAGTAGTACCATGGTACATGTTTATGATTCAGACCACAGTAGTACCATGGTACATTTAAATTATTCAGACCACAGTAGTACCATGGTACATTTTATTTTCTCAGACCACAGTAGTATCATGGTACATGTTTATGATTCAGACCACAGTAGTACCATGGTACATTTTAATTATTCAGACCACAGTAGTACCATGGTACATTTTATTTTTTCAGACCACAGTAGTACCATGGTAAATTGTTATGATTCAGACCACAGTAGTACCATGGTACATTGTTATGATTCAGACCACAGTAGTACCATGGTACATTTTAATTATTCAGACCACAGTAGTACCATGGTACATTTTATTTTTTCAGACCACAGTAGTACCATGGTAAATTGTTATGATTCAGACCACAGTAGTACCATGGTACATTGTTATGATTCAGACCACAGTAGTACCATGGTACATTTTAATGATTCAGACCACAGTAGTACCATGGTACATTTTAATGATACAGACCACAGTAGTACCATGGTATATTTTAATGATTCAGACCACAGTAGTACCATGGTACATTTGTATGATTCAGACCACAGTAGTACCATGGTACATTTTTATGATTCAGACCACAGTAGTACCATGGTACATTTTAATGATACAGACCACAGTAGTACCATGGTACATTTTAATGATTCAGACCACAGTAGTACCATGTTACATTTGTATGATTCAGACCACGGTAGTACCATGGTACATTTTTATGATTCAGACCACAGTAGTACCATGGTACATTTTAATGATTCAGACCACAGTAGTACCATGGTACATTTTAATGATTCAGACCACAGTAGTACCATGGTACATTTTTATGATTCAGACCACAGTAGTACCATGGTACATTTTAGTAAGGTTTTCAGTGTGGTTTGTGTGGGAATAAAAATGGAACATGACACTAGTTGAGATGAACTCAACATTTCAACGATGGTGGCACATGATTTTCATACAATAAAACAGTGTCAAGGGTGACATTTATATGACAAGGTTTTAATGATTTGCCAAAAGAAATTAGTGTTTTCCACGGACATGAAGAAATTCCAGTAAACATTAACTGTGTCACTCTTTTTGTTGTTGTTGACAGCTTAGTTCAAACTATCGCAGCGCCGAACTAAAAAATACATAACTTTCTCTTTGGAATAGTTGGGCGGCGAGAGTTCCGTCTGAAACAATTGAGTGCGCCTCTGTTTCATGCAGGGATACATTGGGTGGGTTCAATTCACTTGAACGTTTGCTATTTTGCTTAACGTTTGTACTGAACGATAGATTTCCACCAAAAACGTTCTTGAACATACCTCGAGGTAGGTTTGCTCCCGTTTGGTGGGTGTGGTGAGATGTGATTTGAAGCAATGAATGACGTTTTTAAAGTGCAATGGCCAAGCTGCTGACAGCTTTCCCCAACCCCTCCCCGTGTTTTAACTGGTCGTTCTGTACAGCACCGTCTCAGTATAATTCATTGCTTGTTCCAGAAGGTAAAAACGTTCCAAGAATCCCAGATTCCAAATACTATATAACCACACATCTGTTATTCAATCTTTTGCCAATACCAATATCCACCAGTAGATGTCAGAAGAGTAACATATTAACCACTAACCTTCTCTTGAACTGTGTCCAGAGAAACATTGTCTGGGCTCTGCACTTGTTTCAGTGGCTTGGTGGTAGACTGGAATGCCTGGTCAATAACAATAACAACCGTTTCCTCATAAACATTACATGCCAGTTTGAGAACTCAGTATATCAAAGTTCAGCCATGATGTCATATAGTAAGAACATGGTATAAGCATGGATAATACCAAGCACATAATACTAAGCACATAGAAATATAATTATTATTATATTACTTTAATATTTATATGAGCAAGCATTTGTGCATGATCATTTTCACTGGTTAGGATGTGTTGTGGTTTATACTGTCACTGCCTTGTCATTTGAAACTCCATAGAGCTGTTTATTTATTTAACTAGGCAAGTCAGTTAAGAACAAATTCTTTTTTACAATGACGGTCTTCCCTGGGAACAGTGGGTTAAATGCCTTGTTCAGGGACTATTATTTTTTTTACCTTGAGGGATTCGATTCGGCAACCTTTCAGTTACTGGTCCAATGCTCTAACCACTAGGCTACCCTGTCGCCTCTACACTCTAACCACTAGGGTACCTGCCGCCTCTACACTCTAACCACTAGGGTACCTTCCGCCCCTACACTCTAACCACTAGGGTACCTTCCGCCTCTACACTCTAACCACTAGGGTACCTGCCGCCCGTCTTCTACCTCATCAGATCAAACAAGCTGCTTGCTAGGCTTAATTTATTCATGTGTAACACTTCCTGTATTCTAAAGTTCTTGGAGGAGATATAACCTAATCCGTTGCTGCTATGTCTAGTTCTTCCTTAGTCTCAACAGTTCAGCATTGTGGGTAATGCAATGCTACACATTGGTAGTGAATGAGGTGAGTTTCCCCCTTTACCACTTCATGTATTAATGTACTGTGTAACTCCTGCACTGTAATGTCCCTTGAGAAGCCAAACAGACGATACTCTAATGGGTTAGTTCTTCCTTATTCTCTACAATTCCGCATTGTGGGTAATGCAATGTTATGCATTGGTAGTGGATGAGGTGAAATACAGTGTAAAGGCTATAAAGCCCAATGGAAAAAGTGTTATATATTTCTCCAACCCCGTGTACTGCCATGGGACATGTAGTAGCTGCCTGGTGGGTGAGAGGCTACTCTGTTCCAGCAGCTGTGTTGGGAGCTCTCTGTTGATCGTGTTTTGCCAGCTGCAATGGGAGAGAGGGAAGGAGGGCGGGTGGGAGGGAAGGAAGGAGGGAGGGAGGGATGGAGGGGGAACTGGGCGCCACACAGCCACAAAGAACAGACAGTACTGGACTGAACTTTCTCTCTCTCTCTCTCTCTCCGTTGTCTGCACAGCCACAGAGTACAGTCAGTACTGGACTGAACAGGCAGGCTTTCCTCCCTCTCCTCTCCCTCCGCTGCCTGCTGGCTAACTGCTGCCTCTGCAGTACCTCACATGGAGAAACATGTGACGCTGCTGTCTCTAACAGAAAGAACTGACTGTGCTGCAGACAGACAGGCAGACAGGCAGGCAGGCAGGCAGACAGCAGGATTGCTAATATGCTATCCTGAATCAATGGAGAGATTTTAAAGAAGATATATTTAAAACTTACCACACAAACAAACATACACATTCTCTTTCTTTCTCTCTGCACTTTTTGATTTCACAAAATGCCTTCCTTTTGGCAACCACATCGAATTAATGCACTTAGTGCCCGATTCAGACTTGAGATAAGTTGACTTAACATGGACTTATGTCAAAAAAATGTGGACTGAAGTCCATGTTAAGTCTACTTATCTCAAGTCTGAATCGAGCCCTTAGTAAAAGTTGATGTTAAGTAGAATAGGTCACAGCTGCAACTGGCTATGTATCAACAACAATAGGCTCATTGTTCAAAGAAAAAAGTTACTCTTGAATGCAGCAGTCATACCACACTAACCCAACAGTTGGTTGCTGCTCTTTTTTTCATTCTCTAAGATCACTCTTGTAGAACAGAGCAAGGAAGAGAAGACAAGAACAGAGAAGAGGGGGGAGGAGAGGAGAGGAGAGGAGAGGGGAGAGGAGAGGAGAGGAGAGGAGAGGGAGGGAGAGGAGGGAGGGGAGGAGAGGGGAGGGGAGGGGAGGGGAGGGAGAGGAGAGAGGAGAGGAGAGGAGAGGGAGAGAGGGAGGGGAGGGGAGGGAGGGGGGGAGGAGAGGGGAGGAGAGGAGAGGAGAGGAGGAGAGGAGAGGAGAGGAGAGGGGAGGGGGGGGGGGGGAGGAGAGGAGAGGAGAGGAGAGGAGAGGAGAGGAGAGGAGAGGAGAGGAGAGGAGAGGAGAGGAGAGGAGAGGAAACAGGTGATTGCATAACCTAGTTAAGTCTACAGAGCTGCAGATTGACTTGATGTTGACTTGACTTCAGTTCCAGCCTGCACTGTATTGTGGTGATTATATGCTAATAGTGGACTAATGTTTGGAATGATAATTCACAGCAATATCACTTCATCTGTAGTATCCCCTAATTGGACAATTAGTTTGATATACACTGTAACAAGGATCATCAACTAGATTCAGCCGTGTGAAGATTTGTTCTTTAGCGGATGGTCAGGACACTGGAAAATAATTGCAACACATTTGTAGACTGCGAATTGACTGCAAACAGATACAGCTGCGTTCACCTGGATTCACCTGGTCAGTCTATGTCATTAAATGTTTTGCACACTCAGTGTATATCTCCACCAGTTGGGGAACTCTGCACTGTACAATACACACTACACACTACACACTATACACTACACACTACACAATACGCACTATACACTATACACTACACACTATACACTACACACTATACACTATACACTACACACTACACATTACACACTATACACTATACACTACACACTATACACTACACACTATACACTACACACTATACACTATACACTACACACTACACACTATACACTACACACTATACACTACACACTATACACTACACACTATACACTACACACTATACACTACACACTATACACTATACACTACACACTATACACTATACACTACACACTATACACTATACACTACACACTATACACTACACACTACACACTATACACTACACACTATACACTATACACTACACACTACACACACACATACACTACACTATACACTTTACACTATACACTATACACTACACACACTATACACTACACACTATACACTATACACTATACACTATACACTACACACTACACACTATACACTATACACTACACACTATACACTACACACTATACACTACACACTACACACTACACACTACACACTATACACTATACACTACACACTACACACTACACACTATACACTACACTACACACTACACACTATACACTACACACTATACACTATACACTACACACTATACACTACACTACACACTACACACTATACACTATACACTACACACTATACACTATACACTACACACTACACACTATACACTATACACTACACACTACACACTATACTACACACTACACACTATACACACTACACACTATACACTATACACTACACACTACACACTACACACTATACACTATACACTACACTACACTACACACTATACACTATACACTACACACTATACACTATACACTACACTACACACTATACACTACACACTATACACTATACACTACACTATACACTATACACTACACACTATACACTATACACTATACACTATACACTACACACTATACACTATACACTACACACTATACACTATACACTACACACTACACACTATACACTATACACTATACACTATACACTACACACTATACACTATACACTACACACTACACACTATACACTATACACTATACACTACACACTATACACTACACACTACACACTCAGTGGCGACCCATCATTTGTTATATCTTTTATTGAACTGATCATGTCAGCATCATACTTTCAAAGACAAGCAGTCATCATCATCATCATGAATCATGTCTACAATCTTCTGCCAAATCCTTTTCAATCCTTGTCAAATGAAGATAAATTCTAAATGCAACGTATCGGTGCTCATCGGCCATTGGACATAAACATTACACCACAAGATGGAAATGGCAAATTCAACAATGAGTGGTTTGGAAGGAATCAGTGGCTAACTGCAAGCGTTACAAAGCAATCACTAGCCTGCTATTTAGTGGAGTGGGTGTGTGGTCCAAGTCTGGGTTTAAGAGTCTCTTTTCCAAGCTTAAAAGGATAAACAGTCACATGCAAACCCGTGGGCCAGACTTGGTGTACAGGGAGAACACTGTAAGAACGGCCCATGTTCTAAATTCTGTCGCTGTACATTTCAAAAGTGCTGAACAAATAGTCATATTGACTACGTCCGTCCCAGCTCGCTCATTAATGTCTTAATGGAAATCACCGGATTGCCTCGTATGCGCTCATCGTTCCCTTATGCAATAGTTCGTACATCTCAATTGTCAGTTGAAACGACATTTGTTTACAAACCTCTCTAGGGTAGGGGGCAGCATTCGGAATTTTGGATGAAAAGCATGCCCAAATTAAACGGCCTGCTACTCGGGCCCACAATATACGATATGCAAATAACTGGTAGATTTGGATAGAAAACGCTCTAACGTTTCCAAAAATAGTGTCTGTGAGTGTAACAGAACTGATTTAGCAGGCAAAAATCTGAGAAAAATCCATTCAGGAAGTTTTTTTTGTTTTGTTTTTGTAGTTTTCTATTCAATGCCATTACAGTATCCATTGACTTAGGACTCAATTTGCACTTCCTATGCCTTCCACTAGATGTCAACAGTCTTTAGAAATTGTTTCAGGCTTGTATTCTTATAAATGAGGGAGTAAGACCAGTCTGAACGAGTGGACCCTGATGTGTCACAGAGCTTTTTCATGCGCAATCCCAAGAGAGTGCATTTCTTGTTTACCTTTTAAATTGACGACATTATTGTCCGGTTGAAATATTATAGATCATTTAGACTAAAAACAACCTGAGGATTGAATATAAACATCGTTTGACATGTTTCTATGAACTTTACAGATACAATTTGGATTTTTTTTGTCTGCCTGTTTTGACTGCGTTTGAGCCTGTGGATTACTGAAGAAAACGCGCGAACAAAACAGAGGTTTTTGGATATAAAAATACTTTATCGAACAAAGGGAACATTTCTTGAGTAAATGAATGTCTTCTGAGTGCCACCATATGAAGATCATCAAAGGTAAGGGATTAATTTTATGTCTATTTCTGAGTTTTGTAACGCTTCTACTTGGCTGGTTACTGTTTGTAATAATTTGTCAACTGGGCTATGTTCTCAAATAATCGTAAGGTATGCTTTCGCCGTAAAGCATTTTAAAAATCTGACACCGTGGTTGGATTCAGAAGAAGTTCATCTTTAAACCTATGTCAAATATGTTTTGTTTTCTGAATTTTTATAACTGAGTATTTCTGTATTTGAATTTGGTGCTCTGCAATCTCACTGGATGTTGGCCAGATGGGACGCTAGCATCCCACATACCCTAGAGAGGTTTTAAGCAAGTCAACCATATCAACTATATATTTTTTAAAGGCAGTAAATGAGGCTGAATTAACTGTTTCGCTGCCGGACAAAGTTCCGCTGATAGCCAGGTGTAACGGTGGCAAGGATTCACTCCATGGTGCTGAAAAGAAAGCTCTGCTTTTGGGATAGCTTTATGTAGGTCCTAACAGTTTGTGGGCACCGTTATAGGGCAGTTAAGGTATTGGTTAGTGTTGTGTTGTGTAGTGTAGTGGCTTTGCTGGTATGAATCTAAAATAAATTGGGAGAGTTTGCCCCACCAACATTTATATGCTAAAATCACCACTGTATACACTATAGATTAAACACTATAATTAAGCACAGGAGTTTTTCCTCATCACGAAACCTGACCGGGAGAAACTCTTGCCCCAGATCTAGTTGGGACCCTGGTAGTTAACACAACTCTGCTCCAGTAAACCAATGATCTCAAGACTCTGATACTGTAGGCCCCATTTGATTTTACCAGTGCAGTGGGCTGTCAATTGAGAAGGGGGTAGCTGCAGCACAATATGGCAACTGGAGTATGGGCAAGTAGGTGTGTCAAAAGGAATGTAGTGGGTGTGTAGAAAGGAGTGGGTGTGTCAAAAGGAAAGTAGTGGGCGTGTAGAAAGGAGTGGGTGTGTCAAAAGGAAAGTAGTGGGCGTGTAGAAAGGAGTGGGTGTGTCAAAAGGAAAGTAGTGGGCGTGTAGAAAGGAGTGGGTGTGTCAAAAGGAATGTAGTGGGCGTGTAGAAAGGAGTGGGTGTGTCAAAAGGAATGTAGTGGGCGGAGAAAAGTGGGTGTGTCAAAAGGAAAGTAGTGGGCGTGTAGAAAGGAGTGGGTGTGTCAAAAGGAAAGTAGTGGGCGTGTAGAAAGGAGTAGGTGTGTCAAAAGGAAAAGGAAAGTGGGTGTGTCAAAAGGAAAGTAGTGGGCGTGTAGAAAGGAGTGGGTGTGTCAAAAGGAAAGTAGTGGACGTGTAGAAAGGAGTGGTTGTGTCAAAAGGAAAGTAGTGGGCGTGTAGAAAGGAGTGGGTGTGTCAAAAGGAATGTAGTGGGCGTGTAGAAAGGAGTGGGTGTGTCAAAAGGAAAGTAGTGGGCGTGTAGAAAGGAGTGGGTGTGTCAAAAGGAAAGTAGTGGGCGTGTAGAAAGGAGTGGGTGTGTCAAAAGGAATGTAGTGGGCGTGTAGAAAGGAGTGGGTGTGTCAAAAGGAATGTAGTGGGCGTGTAGAAAGGAGTGGGTGTGTCAAAAGGAAAGTAGTGGGCGTGTAGAAAGGAGTGGGTGTGTCAAAAGGAAAGTAGTGGGCGTGTAGAAAGGAGTAGGTGTGTCAAAAGGAAAGTAGTGGGCGTGTAGAAAGGAGTGGGTGTGTCAAAAGGAATGTAGTGGGCGTGTAGAAAGGAGTGGGTGTGTCAAAAGGAATATAGTGGGCGTGTAGAAAGGAGTGGGTGTGTCAAAAGGAATGTAGTGGGCGTGTAGAAAGGAGTGGGTGTGTCAAAAGGAAAGTAGTGGGCGTGTAGAAAGGAGTAGGTGTGTCAAAAGGAAAGTAGTGGGCGTGTAGAAAGGAGTGGGTGTGTCAAAAGGAAAGTAGTGGGCGTGTAGAAAGGAGTGGGTGTGTGGAATGCGCTCTGTTAAATACTGTTAAATACTTCCCACACCGTTGCGGGACAGTAAATGGTGCTTGGCAAGTGGGAGCGAAGGACACTATGTCCCAGTGTTGTTGCCATTCATCCCCTACCCATTGAGTGGACTGTATACATATCAAGGCCAGATCTAAATGATTATATTAGTTATTTATTGTGTAGGCTGCTGTCCTGGGAAGGAAAACACTTGACACATTAGCAGGCAACTCAACATCGGAGCTGGTCGTCAGTTTTATCAACTTGTCATGCAGCCCAATCAGCATTTGCAAAATGTCTTGAGTGGCAATGAATCTGTCCAATTAGCTGATTCGCCTTCCATACCCTCTCTCCTTTCGACACACCCACTTGCCCATACTTCGATCGCCATATTGGGCTGCAGCTATCCGTACTTGCATCGATTAGCCCGTCTTGGCCTGAGGTAAGAAGAACCCAGAAATTACAAATCAGTCCTATAGATGGACTAAAAATAGTACGTGGAAACTACCAGAAAGCAATTGGCAATCAAAAAATAAAACAGTTTGGCAGAAGCTTTCTTTCAGCCAAACACTTTTAAACTTCCTGCTACAGTGTTTGAAAGCGTGTATTTATAGTTGATTAATGGAAGACAGTGCTGGCTAGCTGCTCCAGCTGGCTGCAGATATAGTTAAGCTATGGTGGCTGACCTATATTTTTTCCTCAACTCTGGACTAGAGAGAGAGAGAGAGAGAGAGAGAGAGAGAGAGAGAGAGAGAGAGAGACAGACAACAAATTCCAATTGGCTATACTAAAACTCTTTAACATCATACTTAGCTCTGGCATCTTCCCCAATATTTGGAACCAAGGACTGATCACCCCAATCCACAAAAGTGGAGACAAATTTGACCCCAATAACTACCGTGGAATATGTGTCAACAGTAACCTTGGGAAAATCCTCTGCATTATTATTAACAGCAGACTCGTACATTTCCTCAATGAAAACAATGTACTGAGCAAATGTCAAATTGGCTTTTTACCAAATTACCGTACAACAGACCATGTATTCACCCTGCACACCCTAATTGACAACCAAACAAACCAAAACAAAGGCAAAGTCTTCTCATGCTTTGTTGATTTCAAAATCAATCAATCAATCAATCAGACTCAATCTGGCATGAGGGTCTGCTATACAAACTGATGGAAAGTGGTGTTGGGGGTAAAACATACGACATTATAAAATCCATGTACACAAACAACAAGTGTGCGGTTAAAATTGGCGAAAAACACACACATTTCTTCACACAGGGTCGTGGGGTTAGACGGGGATGCAGCTTAAGCCCCACCCTCTTCAACATATACATCAACGAATTGGCGCGGGCACTAGAAAAGTCTGCAGCACCCGGCCTCCCCCTGCTAGAATCCGAAGTCAAATGTCTGCTGTTTGCTGATGATCTGGTGCTTCTGTCACCAACCAAGGAGGGCCTACAGCAGCACCTAGATCTTATGCACAAATTCTGTCAGACCTGGGCCCTGACAGTAAATCTCAGTAAGACCAAAATAATGGTGTTCCAAAAAAGGTCCAGTCACCAGGACCACAAATACAAATTCCATCTAGACACTGTTGCCCTAGAGCACACAAAAAAACTATACATACCTTGGCCTAAACATCAGCGCCACAGGTAACTTCCACAAAGCTGTGAACGATCTGAGAGACAAGGCAAGAAGGGCATTCTATGCCATCAAAAGAAACATAAATTTCAACATACCAATTAGGATTTGGCTAAAAATACTTGAATCAGTCATAGAGCCCATTGCCATTTATGGTTGTGAGGTCTGGGGTCCGCTCACCAACCAAGACTTCACAAAATGGGACAAACACCAAATTGAGACTCTGCACGCAGAATTCTGCAAAAATATCCTCCGTGTACAACGTAAAACACCAAATAATGCATGCAGAGCAGAATTAGGCCGATACCCACTAATTATCAAAATCCAGAAAAGAGCCGTTAAATTCTACAACCACCTAAAAGGAAGCGATTCACAAACCTTCCATAACAAAGCCATCACCTACAGAGAGATGAACCTGGAGAAGAGTCCCTAAGCAAGCTGGTCCTGGGGCTCTGTTCACAAACACAAACACACCCTACAGAGCCCCAGGACAACAGCACAATTAGACCCAACCAAATCATGAGAAAACAAAAAGATAATTACTTAACACATTGGAAAGAATTAACAAAAAAACAGAGCAAACTAGAATGCTATTTGGCCCTACACAGAGAGTACACAGCGGCAGAATACCTGACCACTGTGACTGACCCAAAATTAAGGAAAGCTTTGACTATGTACAGACTCAGTGAGCATAGCCTTGCTATTGAGAAAGGCCGCCGTAGGCAGACATGGCTCTCAAGAGAAGACAGGCTATGTGCTCACTGCCCACAAAATGAGGTGGAAACTGAGCTGCACTTCCTAACCTCCTGCCCAATGTATGACCATATTAGAGAGACATATTTCCCCCAGATTACACAGATCCACAAAGAATTCGAAAACAAATCCAATTTTGAAAAACTCCCATATCTTTTGGGTGAAATTCCACAGTGTGCCATCACAGCAGCAAGATTTGTGACCTGTTGCCACGAGAAAAGGGCAACCAGTGAAGAACAAACACCATTGTAAATACAACCCATATTTATGCTTATTCATTTTATCTTGTGTCCTTTAACTATTTGTACATTGTATATATATATATAATATGACATTTGTAATGTCTTTACTGTTTTGAAACTTCTGTATGTGTAATGTTTACTGTTAATTTTTGTTGTTTTTCACTTTATATATTCACTTTGTATGTTGTCTACCTCACTTGCTTTGGCAATGTTAACACATGTTTCCCATGCCAATAAAGCCCTTGAATTGAAAATTGAAATTGAGAGAGAGCGAGAGAGCGAGAGAGAGAGAGAGAGAGAGAGAGAGAGAGAGAGAGCTAGAGAGCTAGAGAGAGAGAGAGAGAGAGAGAGAGAGAGAGAGAGAGAGAGATTGACTATCAGACCATAGAAAAATTACAGCATATCTAAAAAGGTCAGAAACAAACCACAAGGGAGAAGAACCTAGTAAATTGCACAAGGCCAATCAGCCCTATAGATCAGCGTTGCCCCAACTCGGTCCTGGGGCTCCCCCTGGGTGCACTTTTTGCTTTTTGCCTAAGCACTACATAGCTGATTCAAATAAATCAACTCATCATCAAGGTTTGATTATTTGAATCAGCTGTGTAGTGGAGGAGTTTCCTGTGTAGTCTGGGGAGTTTCCTGGCCATGGACCCAAAATATCGATGTTTTGTTCCCCGAGCCACTTAGTTATCACTTTTGCCTTATGACAAGGTGCTCCATCATGCTGAAAAAGGCATTGTTCGTCACCAAACTGTTCCTGGATGGTTGGGAGAAGTAGCTCTCGGAGGATGTGTTGGTACCATTCTTTATTCATGGCTGTGCTCTAAGGCAAAACTGTGAGTGAGCCCACTCCCTTGGCTGAAAAGCAACTCCACACATGAATGGTCTCAGGATGCTTTACTGTTGGCATGACACAGGACTAATGGTAGCGCTCACCTTGTCTTCTGCGGACAAGCTTTTTTTCCGGATGCCACAAACAATCAGGAAAGGGGATTCATCATAGAAAATAACTTACCCCAGTCCTCAGCAGAATATCAGTCTGTCCCTGATGTTTTTCCTGGAGAGTAGTGGCTTCTTTGCTGCCCTTCTTGACACCAGGCCATCCTCCAAAAATCTTTGCCTCACTGTGCGTGCAGATGCACACCTGCCTGCTGCCATTCCTGAGTAACCTCTGTACTGGTGGTGCCCCGATCCCGCAGCTGAATCAACTTTAGGAGACGGTCCTGGCGCTTTCTGGACTTTCTTGGGCGCCCCGAAGCCTTCTTCACAACAATTGAACCGTTCTCCTTGAAGTTCTTGATGATCTGATAAATGGTTGATTTAGGTACAATCTTACTGGCAGCAATATCCTTGCCTGTGAAGCCCTTTTTGTGCAAAGCAATGACGACAGCACGTGTTTCCTTGCAGGTAACCACGGTTGACAGAGGAAGAACAATGATTCCAAGCACCACCCTCCTTTTGAAACTTCCAGTCTGTTATTTAAAACTCAATCAGCATGACAGAGTGATCTCCAGCCTTGTCCTCATCAACACTCACACCTGTGTTAACGAGAGAATCACTGACATGATGTCAGCTGGTCCTTTTGTGGCAGGGCTGAAATGCATGGCAAAGAGGGACTTTGCAATTATTTTTTTTTTTTAAAGTTCCCTGCAGCTCCACAGGGAACTTCAACCTGCAGCTCCACAGGGAACTCCAACCTGCAGCTCCACAGGGAACTCCAACCTGCAGCTCCACAGGGAACTTCAACTTGCAGCTCCACAGGGAACTCCAACCTGCAGCTCCACAGGGAACTCCAACCTGCAGCTCCACAGGGAACTTCAACCTGCAGCTCCACAGGGAACTCCAACCTGCAGCTCCACAGGGAACTTCAACCTGCAGCTCCACAGGGAACTTCAACTTGCAGCTCCACAGGGAACTCCAACCTGCAGCTCCACAGGGAACTTCAACCTGCAGCTCCACAGGGAACTCCAACCTGCAGCTCCACAGGGAACTTCAACCTGCAGCTCCACAGGGAACTCCAACCTGCAGCTCCACAGGAACTTCAACCTGCAGCTCCACAGGGAACTCCAACCTGCAGCTCCACAGGGAACTCCAACCTGCAGCTCCACAGGGAACTTCAACCTGCAGCTCCACAGGGAACTCCAACCTGCAGCTCCACAGGGAACTTCAACCTGCAGCTCCACAGGGAACTCCAACCTGCAGCTCCACAGGGAACTTCAACCTGCAGCTCCACAGGGAACTTCAACTTGCAGCTCCACAGGGAACTCCAACCTGCAGCTCCACAGGGAACTTCAACCTGCAGCTCCACAGGGAACTTCAACCTGCAGCTCCACAGGGAACTTCAACCTGCAGCTCCACAGGGAACTCCAACCTGCAGCTCCACAGGGAACTTCAACCTGCAGCTCCACAGGGAACTCCAACCTGCAGCTCCACAGGGAACTTCAACCTGCAGCTCCACAGGGAACTTCAACCTGCAGCTCCACAGGGAACTTCAACCTGCAGCTCCACAGGGAACTTCAACCTGCAGCTCCACAGGGAACTTCAACCTGCAGCTCCACAGGGAACTTCAACCTGCAGCTCCACAAGGAACTTCAACCTGCAGCTCCACAGGGAACTCCAACCTGCAGCTCCACAGGGAACTTCAACCTGCAGCTCCACAGGGAACTCCAACCTGCAGCTCCACAGGGAACTTCAACCTGCAGCTCCACAGGGAACTTCAACTTGCAGCTCCACAGGGAACTCCAACCTGCAGCTCCACAGGGAATTTCAACCTGCAGCTCCACAGGGAACTCCAACCTGCAGCTCCACAGGGAACTTCAACCTGCAGCTCCACAGGGAACTCCAACCTGCAGCTCCACAGGAACTTCAACCTGCAGCTCCACAGGGAACTCCAACCTGCAGCTCCACAGGGAACTTCAACCTGCAGCTCCACAGGGAACTCCAACCTGCAGCTCCACAGGGAACTTCAACCTGCAGCTCCACAGGGAACTTCAACTTGCAGCTCCACAGGGAACTCCAACCTGCAGCTCCACAGGGAACTTCAACCTGCAGCTCCACAGGGAACTCCAACCTGCAGCTCCACAGGGAACTTCAACCTGCAGCTCCACAGGGAACTCCAACCTGCAGCTCCACAGGGAACTCCAACCTGCAGCTCCACAGGGAACTTCAACCTGCAGCTCCACAGGGAACTTCAACCTGCAGCTCCACAGGGAACTTCAACCTGCAGCTCCACAGGGACCTTCAACCTGCAGCTCCACAGGGAACTCCAACCTGCAGCTCCACAGGGAACTTCAACCTGCAGCTCCACAGGGAACTTCAACCTAGCCGTGAATGAACTGAAAGACAAAGCAGGGAGGGCTTTCTATGCCATTAAACAATCTATTCAATTAGACATACCAATGAGGATCTGGCTCATAATATTCTAATCAATAATAGAACCAATAGCATTATATGGCAGTGAGGTGTAGGGTCCACTATATGGCAGTGAGGTGTAGGGTAAACTATGTGGCAGTGGAGTGTGGGGTCCACTATATGGCAGTGGAGTGTGGGGTCCACTATATGGCAGTGGAGTGTGGGGTCCACTATATGGCAGTGGAGTGTGGGGTCCACTATATGGCAGTGGAGTGTTGGGTAAACTATGTGGCAGTGGAGTGTGGGGTCCACTATATGGCAGTGGAGTGTGGGGTCCACTATATGGCAGTGGAGTGTGGGGTCCACTATGTGGCAGTGGAGTGTGGGGTCCACTATATGGCAGTGGAGTGTGGGGTCCACTATATGGCAGTGTGGGGTCCACTATATGGCAGTGGAGTGTGGGGTCCACTATGTGGCAGTGGAGTGTGGGGTCCACTATATGGCAGTGGAGTGTGGGGTCCACTATATGGCAGTGGAGTGTGGGGTCCACTATATGGCAGTGAGGTGTGGGGTAAACTATATGGCAGTGGAGTGTGGGGTCCACTATGTGGCAGTGGAGTGTGAGGTCCACTATATGGCAGTGGAGTGTGAGGTCCACTATATGGCAGTGGAGTGTGAGGTCCACTATATGGCAGTGGAGTGTGGGGTCCACTATATGGCAGTGAAGGCTGGGGTCCACTATATGGCAGTGAGGTGTGGGGTCCACTATATGGCAGTGGAGTGTGGGGTCCACTATATGGCAGTGAAGGCTGGGGTCCACTATATGGCAGTGAGGTGTGGGGTCCACTATATGGCAGTGAGGTGTGGGGTCCACTATATGGCAGTGGAGTGTGGGGTCCACTATATGGCAGTGAAGGCTGGGGTCCACTATATGGCAGTGAGGTGTGGGGTCCACTATATGGCAGTGAGGTGTGGGGTAAACTATATTGCAGTGGAGTGTGAGGTCCACTATATTGCAGTGGAGTGTGGGGTCCACTATATTGCAGTGGAGTGTGAGGTCCACTATATTGCAGTGGAGTGTGGGGTCCACTATATGGCAGTGGAGTGTGAGGTCCACTATATGGCAGTGGAGTGTGAGGTCCACTATATGGCAGTGTGAGGTCCACTATATGGCAGTGGAGTGGGAGGTCCACTATGTGGCAGTGGAGTGTGGGGTCCACTATATGGCAGTGGAGTGTGAGGTCCACTATATTGCAGTGAAGTGTGGGGTCCACTATATGGCAGTGTGAGGTCCACTATATGGCAGTGGAGTGTGAGGTCCACTATATGGCAGTGGAGTGTGGGGTCCACTATATGGCAGTGTGAGGTCCACTATATGGCAGTGGAGTGTGGGGTCCACTATATGGCAGTGGAGTGTGGGGTCCACTATACGGCAGTGAAGTGTGGGGTCCACTATATGGCAGTGGAGTGTGGGGTCCACTATATGGCAGTGGAGTGTGGGGTCCACTATGTGGCAGTGGAGTGTGGGGTCCACTATACGGCAGTGGAGTGTGGGGTCCACTATATGGCAGTGGAGTGTGGGGTCCACTGTATGGCAGTGGAGTGTGAGGTCCACTATATGGCAGTGGAGTGTGGGGTCCACTATATGGCAGTGGAGTGTGGGGTCCACTATATGGCAGTGGAGTGTGGGGTCCACTGTATGGCAGTGGAGTGTGAGGTCCACTATATGGCAGTGGAGTGTGAGGTCCACTATATGGCAGTGAGTGTGAGGTCCACTATATGGCAGTGGAGTGTGGGGTCCACTATATGGCAGTGAGTGTGAGGGTCCACTATATGGCAGTGGAGTGTGGGGTCCACTATATGGCAGTGGAGTGTGAGGTCCACTATATGGCAGTGGAGTGTGGGGTCCACTATATGGCAGTGAGGTGTAGGGTCCACTACATGGCAGTGGAGTGTGGGGTCCACTACATGGCAGTGGAGTGTGGGGTCCACTATACGGCAGTGGAGTGTGGGGTCCACTATATGGCAGTGGAGTGTGGGGTCCACTATATGGCAGTGGAGTGTGGGGTCCACTATACGGCAGTGAAGTGTGGGATCCACTATATGGCAGTGGAGTGTGGGGTCCACTATATGGCAGTGGAGTGTGGGGTCCACTATATGGCAGTGGAGTGTGGGGTCCACTATATGGCAGTGGAGTGTGAGGTCCACTATATGGCAGTGAGGTGTAGGGTCCACTATGTGGCAGTGAGGTGTAGGGTCCACTATATGGCAGTGGAGTGTGGGGTCCACTATATGGCAGTGGAGTGGGAGGTCCACTATATGGCAGTGGAGTGTGGGGTCCACTATATGGCAGTGGAGTGTGGGGTCCACTATATGGCAGTGGAGTGTGAGGTCCACTATATGGCAGTGGAGTGTGGGGTCCACTATATGGCAGTGGAGTGTGGGGTCCACTATATGGCAGTGGAGTGTGGGGTCCACTATATGGCAGTGTGGGGTCCACTATATGGCAGTGGAGTGTGAGGTCCACTATATGGCAGTGGAGTGTGGGGTCCACTATATGGCAGTGGAGTGTAGGGTCCACTATATGGCAGTGGAGTGTGGGGTCCACTATATGGCAGTGGAGTGTAGGGTCCACTATATGGCAGTGGAGTGTGGGGTCCACTATATGGCAGTGGAGTGTGAGGTCCACTATATGGCAGTGGAGTGTGGGGTCCACTATATGGCAGTGAGGTGTGGGGTCCACTATATGGCAGTGGAGTGTGGGGTCCACTATATGGCAGTGGAGTGTGGGGTCCACTATATGGCAGTGGAGTGTGGGGTCCACTATATGGCAGTGGAGTGTGAGGTCCACTATATGGCAGTGGAGTGTGAGGTCCACTATATGGCAGTGTGAGGTCCACTATATGGCAGTGGAGTGGGAGGTCCACTATGTGGCAGTGGAGTGTGGGGTCCACTATATGGCAGTGTGGGGTCCACTATGTGGCAGTGGAGTGTGGGGTCCACTATATGGCAGTGGAGTGTGAGGTCCACTATATTGCAGTGAAGTGTGGGGTCCACTATATGGCAGTGTGAGGTCCACTATATGGCAGTGGAGTGTGAGGTCCACTATATGGCAGTGGAGTGTGAGGTCCACTATATGGCAGTGTGAGGTCCACTATATGGCAGTGGAGTGTGAGGTCCACTATATGGCAGTGGAGTGTGGGGTCCACTATATGGCAGTGGAGTGTGGGGTCCACTATACGGCAGTGAAGTGTGGGGTCCACTATATGGCAGTGGAGTGTGGGGTCCACTATATGGCAGTGGAGTGTGGGGTCCACTATGTGGCAGTGGAGTGTGGGGTCCACTATATGGCAGTGGAGTGTGGGGTCCACTATATGGCAGTGGAGTGTGGGGTCCACTGTATGGCAGTGGAGTGTGAGGTCCACTATATGGCAGTGGAGTGTGAGGTCCACTATATTGCAGTGAAGTGTGAGGTCCACTATATGGCAGTGGAGTGTGGGGTCCACTATATGGCAGTGGAGTGTGAGGTCCACTATATGGCAGTGGAGTGTGGGGTCCACTATATGGCAGTGGAGTGTGAGGTCCACTATATGGCAGTGGAGTGTGGGGTTCACTATATGGCAGTGAGTGTGGGGTCCACTATACGGCAGTGGAGTGTGGGGTCCACTACATGGCAGTGGAGTGTGGGGTCCACTATACGGCAGTGGAGTGTGGGGTCCACTATATGGCAGTGAAGTGTGGGGTCCACTATATGGCAGTGGAGTGTGGGGTCCACTACATGGCAGTGGAGTGTGGGGTCCACTACATGGCAGTGGAGTGTGGGGTCCACTATACGGCAGTGGAGTGTGGGGTTCACTATATGGCAGTGGAGTGTGGGGTCCACTATACGGCAGTGGAGTGTGGGGTCCACTATATGGCAGTGAAGTGTGGGATCCACTATATGGCAGTGGAGTGTGGGGTCCACTATATGGCAGTGGAGTGTGGGGTCCACTATATGGCAGTGGAGTGTGGGGTCCACTATATGGCAGTGGAGTGTGAGGTCCACTATATGGCAGTGAGGTGTAGGGTCCACTATGTGGCAGTGAGGTGTAGGGTCCACTATATGGCAGTGGAGTGTGGGGTCCACTATATGGCAGTGGAGTGGGAGGTCCACTATATGGCAGTGGAGTGTGGGGTCCACTATATGGCAGTGGAGTGTGGGGTCCACTATATGGCAGTGGAGTGTGAGGTCCACTATATGGCAGTGGAGTGTGGGGTCCACTATATGGCAGTGGAGTGTGGGGTAAACTATATGGCAGTGGAGTGTGGGGTCCACTATATGGCAGTGTGGGGTCCACTATATGGCAGTGGAGTGTGAGGTCCACTATATGGCAGTGGAGTGTGGGGTCCACTATATGGCAGTGGAGTGTAGGGTCCACTATATGGCAGTGGAGTGTGGGGTCCACTATATGGCAGTGGAGTGTGAGGTCCACTATATGGCAGTGGAGTGTGGGGTCCACTATATGGCAGTGAGGTGTGGGGTCCACTATATGGCAGTGGAGTGTGGGGTCCACTATATGGCAGTGGAGTGTGGGGTCCACTATATGGCAGTGGAGTGTGGGGTCCACTATATGGCAGTGGAGTGTAGGGTCCACTATATGGCAGTGGAGTGTGGGGTCCACTATATGGCAGTGGAGTGTGAGGTCCACTATATGGCAGTGGAGTGTGGGGTCCACTATATGGCAGTGGAGTGTGGGGTCCACTATATGGCAGTGGAGTGTGAGGTCCACTATATGGCAGTGGAGTGTGAGGTCCACTATATGGCAGTGGAGTGTGGGGTCCACTATATGGCAGTGGAGTGTGAGGTCCACTATATGGCAGTGTGGGGTCCACTATATGGCAGTGGAGTGTGAGGTCCACTATATGGCAGTGTGGGGTCCTCTATATGGCAGTGGAGTGTGGGGTCCACTTACAAAGCAAGAATTTGCCAAATGGGACAAACATCCAATTGAAATCCTGCATGTGGATTTCTCTAAGAGCATCCAGAGAAAAACTCAAAACAACACAATGCAGAGCAGAATTAGGCCAATTCTCTCTTCTGATTAATACCCCCCCCCAAAAAAAAAATATCCACCACATGTTATAATAATTTAAAAACAAGTGACCCCACTCCTTTACAAAACCCTCAAATGCCAAGAGTTGACTATAGAAAAAATAATCCCCTCATACAGCTGGTCCTGAGGCTCAATCCTACCAACCCAATAAAGCATCTGGCCCAACCAAATGATCACAAAACAAAAATGTAAATATATCACCTATTGGAAAGACACCACAAAAAAAATCTAAGTAATCTTCAATGCTATTTGTCTCTAAACAGACAGTACATGGTGGCAGACTATCTGACCACTGTGACTGATAGAAAACTGAGGAAAACATTGACTAGGTACAGACTCAGGGAGCACAGCCTGGCCATTGTGACTGGTCGTCACAGACAAAAACCTGGCTGTCCAGAGAGGACAGGGTGCGCTCATTCTGCACCCAGGAAGAGATAGAGACAGCTGTATTTTCTGTCAAATTGTGACAGATATTAAAAAATATATAAAGCAATACGAACAATTTGAAAACCTAAATGATGAAGATAACTTCAATATATAGTTGGTGAAAAAACAAAATGGCAGCCAAATGTGTGGCCTCCTGGCACAAACTGAGGAACAGCCAATGAGAAGTAGAGGGTGATTATTCAACCTGAGGGGACAGCCAATGAGCAGTAGAGGGTGATTATTCAACCTGAGGGGACAGCCAATGAGAAGTAGAGGGTGATTATTCAACCTGAGGGGACAGCCAATGAGCAGTAGAGGGTGATTATTCAACCTGAGGGGACAGCCAATGAGAAGTAGAGGGTGATTATTCAACCTGAGGGGACAGCCAATGAGAAGTAGAGGGTGATTATTCAACCTGAGGGGACAGCCCGTGAGAAGTAGAGGGTGATTATTCAACCTGAGGGGACAGCCAATGAGAAGTAGAGGGTGATTATTCAACCTGAGGGGACAGCCAATGAGAAGTAGAGGGTGATTATTCAACCTGAGGGGACAGCCAATGAGAAGTAGAAGGTGATTATTCAACCTGAGGGGACAGCCAATGAGAAGTAGAGGGTGATTATTCAACCTGAGGGGACAGCCAATGAGAAGTAGAAGGTGATTATTCAACCTGAGGGGACAGCCAATGAGAAGTAGAGGGTGATTATTCAACCTGAGGGGACAGCCAATGAGAAGTAGAGGGTGATTATTCAACCTGAGGGGACAGCCAATGAGAAGTAGAGGGTGATTATTCAACCTGAGGGGACAGCCAATGAGAAGTAGAGGGTGATTATTCAACCTGAGGGGACAGCCCGTGAGAAGTAGAGGGTGATTATTCAACCTGAGGGGACAGCCAGTGAGAAGTAGAGGGTGATTATTCAACCTGAGGGGACAGCCAATGAGAAGTAGAGGGTGATTATTCAACCTGAGGGGACAGCCCGTGAGAAGTAGAGGGTGATTATTCAACCTGAGGGGACAGCCAATGAGAAGTAGAGGGTGATTATTCAACCTGAGGGGACAGCCAGTGAGAAGTAGAGGGTGATTATTCAACCTGAGGGGACAGCCCGTGAGAAGTAGAGGGTGATTATTCAACCTGAGGGGACAGCCAATGAGAAGTAGAGGGTGATTATTCAACCTGAGGGGACAGCCAATGAGAAGTAGAGTGATCATCAACAGTCTAGTCTTTTCCTGTCTTTGGCCATCCTTGTTATATGTTTACTTTTACAACGGAAGTGTTTTACTTTCCACGTCAATAAAGTATATTGAATTGAATTAATTTTGACTCTCTCTCTCTCTCTCTCTCTCTCTCTCTCTCTCTCTGTCTCTCTCTCTCTCTCTCTCTCTCTCTCTCTCTCGTGTGTTGAGGCAACAGGAACTGGGGCAGTGTAGTTTCGCACACATGCCTCCAGCAGCTTTGTAGAAAAAAACCCGTAGTGAGCATCTCCCCGTGCTGTGACTGTGTGGTGCTGTATGTAGGCCACGGTTGGCCCAGCTTGAAGAGAGGAAGGAAAGTGGGGTACAAGAGACCGTGGCAGCCAGCTAGGCAGCAACCTGAGAGGACTGGAGAGAGACGGGAGCCCGGCTGCCTGGCTGAATGTAGCTTAACTATGAGTTATGCAACATGGTTACAGCAGTGACCGCATTGGAGAGGAACGATCTAGACTCCAAGACACTGGCTGTCTGGCTAGAGTAGCTGTCCAGAGTAGCTGGATAGAGTATCTACCTGGAGTAGCTGTCCAGAGTAGCTGGATAGAGTATCTACCTGGAGTAGCTGTCCAGAGTAGCTGGATAGAGTATCTACCTGGAGTAGCTGTCCAGAGTAGCTGGATAGAGTATCTACCTGGAGTAGCTGTCCAGAGTAGCTGGATAGAGTATCTACCTGGAGTAGCTGTCCAGAGTAGCTGGATAGAGTATCTACCTGGAGTAGATGGATAGTAGCAGGATAGAGGATAGAGTAGCTGTCCAGAGTAGCTGGATAGAGTATCTACCTGGAGTATATGGATAGTAGCAGGATAGAGGATAGAGTAGCTGTCCAGAGTAGCTGGATAGAGTATCCACCTGGAGTAGCTGTCCAGAGTAGCTGGATAGAGTATCTACCTGGAGTAGATGGATAATAGCAGGATAGAGGATAGAGTAGCTGTCCAGGGTAGCTGGATAGGGTATCCACCTGGAGTAGCTGTCCAGAGTAGCTGGATAGAGTATCTACCTGGAGTAGATGGATAGTAGCAGGATGGAGGATAGAGTAGCTGTCCAGAGTAGCTGGATAGAGTATCTACCTGGAGTAGCTGTCCAGAGTAGCTGGATAGAGTATCTACCTGGAGTAGCTGTCCAGAGTAGCTGGATAGAGTATCTACCTGGAGTAGATGGATAGTAGCAGAATAGAGGATAGAGTAGCTGTCCAGAGTAGCTGGATAGAGTATATGTCCAGAGTAGCTGGATAGAGTATCTGTCCAGAGTAGCTGGATAGAGTATCTACCTGGAGTAGCTGGATAGTAGCAGGATAGAGGATAGCGTAGCAGGATAGAGGATAGAGTAGCAGGGTAGATAGAGTAGCAGGATAGAGTAGCAGGATAGAGGATAGAGTAGCAGGATAGAGTAGCAGGATAGAGTGTAGAGTAGCAGGATAGAGGATAGAGTAGCTGGATAGAGGATAGAGTAGCAGGATAGAGGATAGAGTAGCAGGATAGAGTATCTGCCTGTAGTAGCTGGATAGTAGCAGGATAGAGGATAGAGTAGCTGGATAGAGTAGCAGGATAGAGGATAGAGTAGCTGGATAGCGTATCTACCTGGAGTAGCTGGATAGTAGCAGGATAGAGGATATAGTAGCTGGATAGAGTATCTACCTGGAGAAGCTGGATAGTAAGCAGGATAGAGGATAGAGTAGCAGGATAGAGGATAGAGTAGCTGGATAGAGTATCTACCTGGAGTAGCTGGATAGTAGCAGGATAGAGGATAGAGTAGCAGGATAGAGGATATAGTAGCAGGATAGAGGATAGAGTATCTGGATAGAGGATAGAGTAGCAGGATAGAGGATAGAGTAGCTGGATAGAGTATCTACCTGGAGTAGCTGGATAGTAGCAGGATAGAGGATAGAGGATAGAGTAGCAGGATAGAGTAGCAGGATAGAGGATAGATTAGCTGGATAGAGGATAGATTAGCTGGATAGAGGATAGAGTAGCAGGATATAGTAGCAGGATAGAGTAGAAGGATAGAGTAGAAGGATAGAGGATAGAGTAGCTGGATAGAGGATAGAGTAGCAGGATATAGTAGCAGGATAGAGTAGAAGGATAGAGGATAGAGTAGCTGGATAGAGTATCTACCTGGAGTAGCTGGATAGTAGCAGGATAGAGTAGCAGGATAGAGGATAGAGTAGCTGGATAGAGTAGAAGGATAGAGGATAGAGTAGCTGGATAGAGTAACAGGATAGAGGATAGAGTAGCAGGATAGAGGATAGAGTAGCGGGATAGAGGATAGAGTAGCTGGGTAGAGGATAGAGTAGCTGGATATAGAAGCAGGATAGAGGAGAGAGTAGCTGGATAGAGAATAGAGTAGCTGGCTAGAGTAGCTGGCTGGAGCACAGGAGAGTATGACTGGATGAGAGTTAACTAGCGAGGGTTAATCAAATCAAATCAAATGTTATTTGTCACATGCACAGAATAAAACAGGTGTAGACCTTACTGTGAAATGCTTACTTACAAGCCCTTAACCAACACTGCAGTTCAAGATGAATTAGTCTGTATGTTCATTGATTGTTGAGAAATGATATGATATTGGGGGAAAAAATAGCTTTTGAAAATCACTTGATGATAATTTTGAGAAATGTGCTGTGAAACACATTAGTATTATAGAAAATTCAGTGGTTATCCCTGTCCAGAGATTCACAACCTGTTGTTAATTAACCCACTACCTTATTGCCAATTAGACCCCCAACCTCTTGATGAGGCCACTAGGTGTTGGGTTAAGGTTGCTAAAGTTTTCATACACTATGTGGGATATTCTTTAGCAGTCGCAACATGTCTTTGTGCTGTACTGTAAAAACAAATACACATTACAGTGTGTAGTCTTGGTGGGCCATCGGCTGGCAGTCAGACAGACAGACCATATGCAACATAACTGTGATTAGCTATAAAAAGACAGTGTGCACAGAAGAGAGATGAAGGAGAGAGAGAAATTACTCTCTTTCTTTCTCTTTCCAGCTACGGTTTCAGAAAGGCAGCTCGTAAATGTTTTTTTTTTGTGTCAGTGTTTGAAGTAAAACTGGCCCCTATGTCAGTGTTTGAAGTAAAACTTGCCCCTGTGTCGTGTTTGAAGTAGAAATGGCCCTATGTCATGTTATAAGAGTCTATAGCAGATCATATTACATGGGCATCTGGAGGCTCCTCTGCTATGAGTCATCTCCCCCCCCCACTGCTCTCCACCTACTCCTTCCGCACCTCCCTCTCTCTGTGGCCTCCTGGGCACCTCCCTCTCTCTGTGGCCTCCTGGGCTAAGATACTCTCTGACTAAGGGGAAATCTGAAGCATAAAAGGCTCCTCACTGTAATTGCCCTGCAGCTAAGTATGAGACATACATACTACACTGTGGTGTATTGCACTGTGGTGTACTGTACTATGCTGTATGAGTCTAATGAGTCTAAGTGACCTAATGCTGTAGTCATAGTAGTTATCCTCATATAACCCTCTGAGTCTAAGTGACCTAATGCTGTAGTCATAGTAGTTATCCTCATATAACCCTCTAAGTCTAAGTGACCCAATACTGTAGTCACAGTAGTTATCCTCATATAACCCTCTGAGTCTAAGTGACCCAATACTGTAGTCACAGTAGTTATCCTCATATAACCCTCTGAGTCTAAGTGACCTAATGAGTCTAAGTGACCTAATGCTGTAGTCATAGTAGTTATCCTCATATAACCCTCTGAGTCTAAGTGACCCAATACTGTAGTCATAGTAGTTATCCTCATATAACCCTCTGAGTCTAAGTGACCCAATACTGTAGTCATAGTAGTTATCCTCATATAACCCTCTGAGTCTAAGTGACCTAATACTGTAGTCACAGTAGTTATCTTCATATAACCTCCTGAGTCTGAGTGACCTAATGCTGTAGTCACAGTAGTTATCCTCATATAACCCTCTAAGTGACCTAATGCTGTAGTCACAGTAGTTATCCTCATATAACCCTCTGAGTCTAAGTGACCTAATACTGTAGTCACAGTAGTTATCCTCATATAACCCTCTAAGTGACCTAATGTTGTAGTCACAGTAATTATCCTCATATAACCCTCTGAGTCTAAGTGACCTAATGCTGTAGTCACAGTAATTATCCTCATATAACCCTCTGAGTCTAAGTGACCTAATGCTGTAGTCACAGTAATTATCCTCATATAACCCTCTAAGTGACCTAATGCTGTAGTCACAGTAGTTATCCTCATATAACCCTCTAAGTGACCTAATGTTGTAGTCACAGTAATTATCCTCATATAACCCTCTGAGTCTAAGTGACCTAATGCTGTAGTCACAGTAATTATCCTCATATAACCCCCTGAGTCTGAGTGACCTAATGCTGTAGTCACAGTAATTATCCTCATATAACCCTCTACGTGACCTAATGCTGTAGTCACAGTAATTATCCTCATATAACCCTCTGAGTCTAAGTGACCTAATGCTGTAGTCACAGTAATTATCCTCATATAACCCTCTGAGTCTAAGTGACCCAATACTGTAGTCACAGTAGTTATCCTCATATAACCCTCTGAGTCTAAGTGACCTAATGCTGTAGTCACAGTAGTTATCCTCATATAACCCTCTAAGTGACCTAATGCTGTAGTCACAGTAGTTATCCTCATATAACCCTCTAAGTGACCTAATGCTGTAGTCACAGTAGTTACCAGTAGAGAAGGGGAACATCTGAATATGGATAAACCATATCTGTCTGTCACTCTCTCTCTCCCTCTCTTTCATTTTGCCTTGAGGTCAGGAACAGTACTGTTTCCTATGAGAACCAGAGGATTTGGATGCGCAGGAGATTTCCTAAATGGTGTAGACATTATAGTCTATATGCTCCTGTCACAACAGGACACCTATACCGTGAGGTGAAGACGCACACACACACACACACACACAAAACCCTCCAGGCACTAGGCGGTCCCTTGTTTTGGGGGGTTGCCGGGCAGACTTTAGTCTGCAGATTTTCCTCTGCTCCCTCCTGTCTCAATAGTCCTATTGTCACCTAGAGTCGGGGTGGATGTCTCTCTCTCTCTCTCTATTTCTCTCTCTCTCCCTCTCTCTCTCTCTCCCTCTCTCTCTCTCTCCTCTCTCTCTCTCTATTTCTCTCTCTCTCTCTCTCTCTCCCTCTCTCTCTCTATTTCTCTCTCTCTCTCTCCCTCTCTCTTTCTATTTCTCTCTCTCTCTCTCCCTCTCTCTCTATTTCTCTCCCCTCTCTCTCTCTCTCTCTCTCTTTCTCTCCCTCTCTCTCTATTTCTCTCCCTCTCTCTCTCTATTTCTCTCTCTCTCTCTCCCTCTCTCTCTCTCTCTCTCTCTCTTTCTCCCTCTCTCTCAGTCTTTCCCCCACCCTCTCTCTCCCACCCTCTCTCCCACCATCTCTCTCTCCCACCCTCTCTTTCCCACCCTCTCTCACTCCCACCCTCGCTCTCCCCACCAGGTATATAAGCAGTTTATAATCACACCTTTAAGTAAAGTTGATGATGTCATAACAGCACGCCTGCAATCCTCGTGAGCAGCGTGAGCTGTTACTTTGTCAAGCAGCTGGAGGAACATTCTATTCTAGCGTACCAAATTGCACCCTATTCACTATATAGTGCACTACTTTTGACCAGGGTCCATAGGCTCATAGGGCTCGAGTCAAAAGTAGTGCACTATATACTTAATAGGCTACTATTTGGGAGGCATCCTCTGTCTTTGTATCTCTGCCTTACATGTGACCTCTATGGTCGGCTGCTTGGACATGGGGCTCAGCTCACTCCTCTCTGCAGTCAAAACAGGAACATGTTGTACGATTATCCTTAAAAAGCTCAGTGAGCAGGGAGGGAGGAAGGGAGGGAGGGAGGTAGGGCAGTAGGGAGGCAGAGAAGGAGGGAGGGAGGCAGAGAGGGAGGATGAGAGGCAGGAGGGAGGCAGAGAGGGAGGCAGGGAGGTTAGGGAGGGAAGCAGAGAGAGGGAGGTAGGCAGAGAGAGAAGGGGAGGGAGGCAGAGAGGGAGGGAGGGAGGCAGAGAGAGAGGGGGAGGCAGAGAGAGAGGATGAGGGAGGGAGGCAGAGAGGATAGGGAGGTAGGCAGAGAGAGAAGGGGAGGGAGGCAGAGAGGGAGGGAGGTAGGCAGAGAGAGAGGGGGAGGGAGTCAGAGAGGCAGGGATGGAGGGAGGCAGAGAGACAGGGAGAGAGGGAGACAGAGGGGCAGGGAGGGAGGGAGGCAGATAGGCAGGGGAAGGGAGGCAGAGAGGCAGGGAGAGAGGGAGAAAGAGAGGGAGGCAGGGAGGGGAGAGGGAGGGAGGCAGGCAGGGAGGCTGAGAGGCAGGGAGGGGAGAGGGGGAGGCAGAGAGGGAGGGAGGCAGAGAGGCAGGGAGGGGAGAGGGAGGGGAGAGATAGGGAGGCAGGGAGGGGAGAGGGAGGGAGGCAGAGAGGGAGGGAGGCAGAGAGGCAGGGAGGGGAGAGGGAGGCAGGCTAAGAGGCAGATAGACAGGGGGACTGACAGGGGGACTGACAAATGTAAATCCTGTTGTAGTTTCCGTTTGTAGTTCTACAGAAAACAGTTTTACTTCATTTTCCATTATCTAATTTTTACTCCATTGTCATGTCTGTGTGGACAACTTTGGTTCTGTACTTAGTTTAGCTTGTTTGTGTACAATAGCTTCATTACACAGTGGTAGACTAAAACATTGTGGCGACGATTTGCTTATATCCACCACTGTCTGAGATAGTTTCACTTTCTTAATCACTTTTTTCTTAAACATTTATTGGCATGGGAAACATGTGTTAACGTTGCCAAAGCAAGTGAAGTAGATAATAAACAAAAGTGAAATTAACAATAAAAATGAACAGTAAACATCACACATACAGAAGTTCCAAACTAATAAAGACATTTCAAATGTCATATTATATATATATACAGTGTTGTAACGATGTGAAAATTGTTAAAGTACAAAAGGGAAAATAAATAAACATAAATATGGGTTGTATTTACAATGGTGTTTGTTCTTCACTGGTTGCCCTTTTCTTGCGGCAACAGGTCACAAATCTCTCTCTCAAGGCAATATGCTGACAGCACCAGCTGAAACTGGTTTGTAAACATGCTGAGGCACAGGGTTAGTGACCTTTGAACTCAGAGACAGCAGACCCCTCCCCTCCTTTACCCCTCAGGAGAGGACTGTCTGCGAGTATGGGAGTAGAAAAACTACCTAGCAACAAGCTGACTAATCAAGCACAACATAATCTTGGGCAATGGTTTCATAATAACATGTATCAACTAAATTCTAATAGTATGAGTCTATTTAATACCATGACCAATGGCTTTCCCTAACCCAATCCATTACCTACCACAACAGTTTTCTGCTCTATGACCAATCCAATGAGCTGAATATGGAAAATCACAATGTCTACATCTGAGAAGGCAACACACACATCATTAAACAGAACAGTAGGCTACTTATTATATCTCTCTTATGTGTCGTGGGCAAGGCATGAAGACATAGGTAGTGGCAGAATGGTCTATTATATTCTATCTGGACCGATAAGGTAATGCAGGAAGCTGTAGGCAGTAGCAGAACGTGAACAGCAGCAGGAAGAATTGTGTGTCGCTCCCCTTTCCTGTGCGACCGCCTGCGTCAGCGTCGCGCAGTGGGAGTTTTCCGCTGACGAACACACGGTTGATGTGCGCACTACACTACAGTAGGCTAGTCCAGAGAGACAGATAGAGGGGAAACAAGAGAGCAGGCATCGTCAGCGATCCAGTGCCACGGAGAAACAAAAACCCTTGAAGCTTTTACAAAACCGTCAAGTTAATAACTGATCTATTGAATTTAGGAGATGGTGATCTCATATTCTCGGTGAGTAGCCTAACTAATGACCGCGTCTTTTGATCTGTTTAGTGGCAAAGCTAAAACATATTTCAACATCAGCGGTTTTGTAACCAGTCCTTAATGCTGAGTGTTTGATAAGCCTCTTTGTGTGAGAGAAAGTTGTCTTAAAGTTATATAAGAAGTTTTTTTTTTAATTATTAGACTACACGAATGTCAAAAATACAAGCAGAATAATATATTGTTTTTAGGCTTTAAGTTTGGTTTTGGTTGTATGAAAGCTATTTATATCGATAAAAAACCTTTTGATAGTGTTTTCCAGTAGTTTTTTTGCTTGCTGTAGCCTAGTTGGGTCTTGTAATAGAGACCCCAAACAGCAACAGCTGAGTGTGACTAGCTGCTGGGCTGACCAGCACAATGTTTTCATTGTAAAGGCCTAATTACTGACCACATGAAGCTCGCGGAGTGACGAGGTCAGTGGCGGAAGTTGGGTCGCGTTTATAACGGGATGGAAGCCAAATAGTGAGGCAGTGGCTACTTAGTAGTAGTGGCAATTTGAGTAAAATATTGGTTGGTTGGTTGGTGTGTGTGTGTGTGTGTGTGTGTGTGTGTGTGTGTGTGTGTGTGTGTGTGTGTGTTGCACAGTGCTATGCAACACTGCAATTCAGGTATTTCTGCTGCTGTGAGTCATTGAATTATTTATATTAGTCACCCCCCCCACACACACACACACACACACATGCACACAAGCACACACCCACCTGTACACTCACCATTACATTTGACCTAAGTGAGAGGGGATGTCAAGGAACAGAATGTCTCTTGGAGAGATTTTCATCAAATTGCAGAAGAAAACCATAACTCGTTCTGAAACAACATGTTGTATTTAGGCAATAAGGCCCGAGGAGGTGTGGTATATGGCCAATATACCACGGCTAAGGATGGTTATTATGCTCAATGCAACACGGTGTGCTTGGATACAGCCCTTAGCCGTGGTATATTGGTCGGATATCACCATCCCAGAGGTGCCTTATTGCTATTGTAAACTGGTTACCAACATAATTAGAAAAGTAAACGAGTCATTTTGTCTCATACCCATGGAATATTGTCTGATATACCACAGCTTTCAGCCAATCAGCATCCAGGACCCAATTTACCCGGTTTATAAATACACATATTGTAGTGCAACTTTTGCAATCACTACAAATGGATAATGCAGTTAGACATGAGATAGTTCCTTCTCTGTAGAAACTGTGTGTTCTTTCTTTTAACACCAAGACAAATTCCTAGCAACCATGTGTTATATAAATTAGTCTTGACTGCCTTGTCCTGATAGTTATATCTGTGAGTATGACACTGAGTACTGTGTTGTTACCTGGGATACTGTCAGAGTTATTATTTTTTAAATTGTACCTTTATTTAACTAGGCAAGTCAGTTAAGAACAAATTCTTATTTTCAATGACAGCGGGTTAACTGCCTGCTCAGGGGCAGAACGACAGATTTGTACCTTGTCAGCTCGGGGGTTTGAACTTCCAACCTTCCGGTTACTAGTCCAACGCTCTAACCACTAGGCTATCCTGCCGTTATATAGTTGACACTGACAGGGCAGTCTGTTCTCGACTTAATTCTTCCTAGTAGTACATACCTCTTATTCCTTCCTAGTAGTACACTCCTCTTAAACCTTCATAGTAACAGATTCCTCTTATTCCTTCCTAGTAACAGATTCCTCCTATTCCTTCCTAGTAACAGATTCCTCCTATTCCTTCCTAGTAACAAATTCCTCCTATTCCTTCCTATTAGTAGAAACGGGGGGACAAGAGTTCAAATTACTAGAATAGAGAGCTTTTCTGCGACAACAAGCCTCTACACCAGGTGTATTCAAGCTGAAGTACACAACCCCCCAGGGGTCCTACTGGGGGTTCTACTGGGGGGTCCTACTGGGGGTTCTACTGGGGGTCCTGCTGGGGTCCTACTGGGGTCCTACTGGGGGTTCTACTGGGGGTCCTGCTGGGGGTACTACTGTGGGTTCTACTGGGGTCCTACTGGGGGTTCTACTGGGGTCCTGCTGGGGGTTCTACTGGGGGTTCTACTGGGGGTCCTACTGTGGGTTCTACTGGGGGTTCTACTGGGGGTCCTACTGGGGGTTCTACTGGGGGTTCTACTGGGGGTTCTACTATGGGTTCTACTGGGGGTTCTACTGGGGGTCCTACTGGGGGTTCTACTGGGGGTTCTGCAAAAATATACAAATATAAAAGCAGGAAAAAGTATTGTTTTTGTTATTGTTTTTCTGAATATCACTACAAAACCAACTAAATGCAACTCATTTTGAATGGCATACCTATAGTATAGAAGAGGGTCATTTCTTATTTGTAATGATGATACAACTTTATTTCTCAACCCCTAATATTAATATGGAGTGAAATAACACTCGCTGGAGTATCTGACAGGCTTTGAAAATGTACCCTTGAGTACCGCTCGTGGAAAGGCGGTAAGTCTCCTTGACTTGGACATGTATGTTTGCCAACACACGGCTAACCGCTGTTTAACCAGCTAAACAGCTACTTGCACAAATGCATTTGGAGTTTTTTTTTTTTTTTTTTTTTTTTTTAACTGATAGGCTGATGATGTCTTCTAATTTTAACCATAGGTCAAAAATAATGAAAAAATGATTTACTCAAATCTATTCATTTGAAAATGTTGATTACTTCTCCTTGCCATTATCATTCACAAAAATAAAACATGGTTAAAATAAATGTGCAAAAAGAAAGTTGAAGACCACCGCTCTACTCTCTTGTATTTTACACTTTACGTTAGAGTCCAGTTGAGCCTATTTAAGTATGTATTTACAGTAGTATTCAACACAAGCTAAGTTTGTAATCATTAAATAGACCTGTATGTTGTTTGTTCTGTGTGGGCTTGGTTTCCACTGTACCTCCCTGTTTCACTGGGGCCAAAATAGCCTGCTCTAGACATAATTTTCCCTCAGAAATATTCCTTCCTGGACTCCCTCCCTCCCAGTTTCCCAGCCCTCCCTGTTTCCACGTTTTCTTCCTGATAAACGTCCCTGGAATCATTGGAATGTTAATGACAAGAAGGAAATAGAGAAAGAGCTATTGACATTTTTAGCCTAGCCTGCAGTTTCCCTTGTCTTTCACTAAAGCAACAAAAAACAAAAAAAATGGATTGCAATAGTTATTGAGCATGTTTATGACACAGGTTATCAATATCTTGGCTATGTAAGTTATCAGTGATTGTTGGATCATCTGTAGGGGCGGCTTTCATTAGTTTAAATAAGCAGATGTCCTCCTTTTAAAACCTGTCAAACCGGTACAGGTACCTCAGTCAAGGAATGAGGTTGGAAAACAACGCTCCTAACCGGTGCTGTGTGTCACAGTGAACAACAAAAGCAGTATCAGATTACTCTGCTGTGTTTTTTTGCCCATTGACAACGAGAGATAGATCTAATTGATTGTTGGCGGTTTGTTGAAATGTTATTGGAAAGGAAAGTCCCAGTGATGTTTTTTAGTTTTTGTTTTGCATATGTCTTTTGATGCCTGTTTGACATGTAAATGTTGTGGGTGAAATTGAGCAGTGTGTATGTTACTGAGTAAATACCGCACTTTGCAACTTTGCATGACTCAACCATGGGTATTGCTAAACTCTTGTTTTCACCAGACTGATATTAACTATATAGTAGTCAGAAAATGCATTATAAATAAAGTCAGTGTGCCAAAAAAAAAGCTTGTGAATCACTGTTACACACGTTCAGTTATTACGGTAGACTACTGATTCACCGAGTGAGTGGGCACGGCATTGTGTATGACTCATGGATATATTGGGGGCTGTGAAAATATTTTTTTTCTCAAATGTAATCGACTTAATAGCAGGACTTTCTGTGATTAATCACAAATTCAGAATTTGCTCAAATTGAGCTGTAATTTAAGATTTTATATATAAAAAGTATTACAAGGATATTAGTGTCTTGATTTAGCAAAATCAGATACATTGATAAAGTACAACTTTCTTTTCTTTTCTTTTTTTTTACCTCAATGTCAACTTGTTTTGACATCACGTTGTTGTTGTTTTTAGCTAGAAAAGTTATTTGAGATGTTTTCAGGCAATACAATTAATCACGATAAAATAAATTGTGCACTAAAAATTACAAAAAAAGTTAACTTACAGTTGTAATTGTTATACCTCAGTTTTCACGAGATATATAGTCAGCAAAATACGGTGCCTTAGAAAAGCTATTGCGTCACTATTTTTAGTGAACATTTTTACCTTTATTTTACTAGGCAAGTCAGTTAAGAACCAAATCTTATTTTCAATGACGGCCTAGGAACAGTGGGTTAACTGCCTGTTCCGGGGCAGAACGGCAGATTTTGTACCTTTTCAGGTCGGGGATTTGAACTTGCAACTAGTCCAAGGATCTAACCACTAGGCTACCCTGCCGCCCCACTATTACACATCCATGTACTACAGTTAGTGAGTATTCATTCATCACCATCGCAGAATTCATGTGTATTGTTAATGTATATTCACCATCTTTTTTTTTACTGTTTTGTATCCAGGCAGATCGTCTAACCGCCCTAGAGAAGCCATGAGTGGGGTCCTGAAGAGGAAGTATTCCGAGGTAGAAGAGGAGGACCCTTGCTACTCCTCCCCATCTTCCTCCGCCTCCTCCTCCTCCCCCTCCTCCTCCGCCTCCTCGGAATGGGAGTCGGATGAGGAGAGCCGCAACAGTGACAACCAAGACTTCAACTCTGCCTCACCTACCTCCCATCTACCCAGTAAGTCAATAAGAATGATGTAGCTACATGAACACATCTCAGAATGATGTAGCTACATTTAACACATCTCAGAATGATGTAGCTACATGAACACATCTCAGAATGATGTAGCTACATGACCACATCTCAGAATGATGTAGCTACATGAACACATCTCAGAATGATGTAGCTACATGAACACATCTCAGAATGATGTAGCTACATTTAACACATCTCAGAATGATGTAGCTACATTTAACACATCTCAGAATGATGTAGCTACATGAACACATCTCAGAATGATGTAGCTACATTTAACACATCTCAGAATGATGTAGCTACATGAACACATCTCAGAATGATGTAGCTACATGAACACATCTCAGAATGATGTAGCTACATGAACACATCTCAGAATGATGTAGCTACATGAGCACATCTCAGAATGATGTAGCTACATGAACAGTTCTCAGAATGATGTAGCTACATTTAACACATCTCAGAATGATGTAGCTACATTTAACACATCTCAGAATGATGTAGCTACATGAACACATCTCAGAATGATGTAGCTACATGAACACATCTCAGAATGAACTACATGAACATCTCAGAAGTAGCTACATGAACACATCTCAGAATGATGTAGCTACATGAACAGTCTCATCATGAACACATCTCAGAATGATGTAGCTACATTTAACACATCTCAGAATGATGTAGCTACATGAACACATCTCAGAATGATGTAGCTACATGCGAATGATACATGAGCACATCTCAGAATGATCTCAGAATCAGAATGATGTAGCTACATGAACACATCTCAGAATGATGTAGCTACATGAACACATCTCAGAATGATGTAGCTACATGAGCACATCTCAGAATGATGTAGCTACATTTAACACATCTCAGAATGATGTAGCTGAACACACAGAATGATGTAGCTACACATCTCAGAATGATGTAGCTACATGAACACATCTCAGAATGATGTAGCTACATTTAACACATCTCAGAATGATGTAGCTACATTTAACACATCTCAGAATGATGTAGCTCAGAATGATGTAGCTACATGAACACATCTCAGAATGATGTAGCTACATGAACACATCTCAGAATGATGTAGCTACATGAACACATCTCAGAATGATGTAGCTACATCTCAGAATGATGTAGCTACATTTAACACATCTCAGAATGATGTAGCTACATGAACACATCTCAGAATGATGTAGCTACATGAACACATAACACATCTCAGAATGATGTAGCTACATTTAACACATCTCAGAATGATGAACAGAATTTACATGAACACATCTCAGAATGATGTAGCTACATGAACACATCTCAGAATGATGTAGCTACATGAACACATCTCAGAATGATGTAGCTACATTTGAACACATCTCAGAATGATGTAGCTACATGAACACATCTCAGAATGATGTATATCTCAGAATGATACATTTAACACATCTCAGAATGATTACATGAACACATCTCAGAATGATGTAGCTACATCTCAGAATGAATTTAACACATCTCAGAATGATGTAGCTCAGAACACATCTCAGAATGATGTAGCTACATGAACACATCTCAGAATGATGTAGCTACATGAACACATCTCAGAATGATGTAGCTACATGAGCACATCTCAGAATGATGTAGCTACATGAACAGTTCTCAGAATGATGTAGCTACATTTAACACATCTCAGAATGATGTAGCTACATTTAACACATCTCAGAATGATGTAGCTACATGAACACATCTCAGAATGATGTAGCTACATGAACACATCTCAGAATGATGTAGCTACATGAACAGTTCTCAGAATGATGTAGCTACATGAACACATCTCAGAATGATGTAGCTACATGAACAGTTCTCAGAATGATGTAGCTACATGAACACATCTCAGAATGATGTAGCTACATTTAACACATCTCAGAATGATGTAGCTACATGAACACATCTCAGAATGATGTAGCTACATGAACACATCTCCGAATGATGTAGCTACATGAGCACATCTCAGAATGATGTAGCTACATGACCACATCTCAGAATGATGTAGCTACATGAACACATCTCAGAATGATGTAGCTACATGAGCACATCTCAGAATGATGTAGCTACATGAGCACATCTCAGAATGATGTAGCTACATTTAACACATCTCAGAATGATGTAGCTACATGAACACATCTCAGAATGATGTAGCTACATGAACAGTTCTCAGAATGATGTAGCTACATGAACACATCTCAGAATGATGTAGCTACATTTAACACATCTCAGAATGATGTAGCTACATTTAACACATCTCAGAATGATGTAGCTACATGAGCACATCTCAGAATGATGTAGCTACATGAACACATCTCAGAATGATGTAGCTACATGACCACATCTCAGAATGATGTAGCTACATTTAACACATCTCAGAATGATGTAGCTACATTTAACACATCTCAGAATGATGTAGCTACATGAACACATCTCAGAATGATGTAGCTACATGAACACATCTCAGAATGATGTATCTACATTTAACACATCTGTTGACGATCCATGTTATTACAATCTTAAAGCAATATTTTGACCAGTAGATCTCACGAGGAAACCCCCTGAATGTATAGTTATGCAGTATGTTTTATACAGTATGTCTATATACAGTATATGTTAATGTATATCATTTTTATGGTCATTGGTCAATAAACTTGCAATGAATATGTCTTATCTTTCAAATAAATGCAAAGCTACACTATTGTTATCAGAGTCACTTGCTAGGGAGTGTATTGAAGGAGTGTCCCATTATCACACTACAGCAGCTAAGTTACAACCTGCTGATAGCAGAGAATAGACTTCTCTTTGAGGTACTGGGCTTTGCCCCTTGCGTTTGACTGAATCATTTGACTAAGCAATACGATGTGAATTACAGTTATCATGCCTAAGCTGCAAATAGGTTCATGTTATTTCATTCAAAGATCACTACAAACTCCAATGACTCTGTTTTGTACTGTTTTCAATGGACAGCACATAGACACACTTCCCTCAGGCTCAACATAGTCTATTAGATTGTGGTTGTTATTTTGATTTCATGGCCAAAAAAAAAAAAAAAACGATTTCTATTTCATGTGGTAATAATTTTTTTCTCCAAACCACATTGAGAGTTAGATTCATTACAGAATAGACGTGAAATAGGTCATAAATAGTTAATCAATCATGAAACTACCATTTCTCCCCCACACTACTGCAAACACACTGTGTCCCAGTATGGAATGTCTTTAGCCAAAATAACAGCAGCGGAACTAAGCTGAATCCCAAATGGCACGCTCTTTCCTATGTAGTGCACTTCTTTTGATCAGGGCCCCTATAGGTAATAGGGTGCTATTTGGGACATGGAATAGGTTACTACGTAGCTTGCTGAGCTGTTGTTTACCAACCTCCTCACTTTTGAGTTCCTTCTCCACTCCAGCATGTGAAGGTCAAACGACTCGTTATCATGAGGCCAAACTGTCAAATGTAAACAGCGACCTGATGGGTCATCAGTGACCTGATGGGTATTTAACAGTCTCTTAGTAGTAGGGTGGCTACTTCTCACCAAACTGCAGAGAGGTTAGAGGGTCTTACTATAATTATAAGCAGGGTCTCTTTCTGTCTCTGTGTTGAGGGAGACATTGTCTTTCTCTCTCTTCATTCTCTCTCATTTGGCTTCGTTTGCATTATTATAAATACTCCTTGGTGTTTTGTTTCTAGCAGATAAACTCCCCTATGTTCAACTCTGGTGACCCAGTTGACAAAGTTGTTAACACTGGGTTGTAACTTGTAACCATTGACAGTAAGTGAGGTAGTGTAGTCTGCCACCCAGTGGCGGCTGACAGAACTGCAGGATCAGCACTTTCAGCATACTTATTTTTAATTTTTTAAAATTTTATTTAACTAGTAAAGTCAGTTAAGTACAAATTCATATTTACAATGACGGCTTAAGGCAAAAGGCCTCCTGCGGGGACGGGGGCTGGGAATAAAAATACAATAAAACAATTTAAAAAATATATAAATATAGGACAAAACACACATCACGACAAGAGAGACATCAAAACGCTACATTCAGAACTGATATGCAGTAGCTCTAACAAGCTGACATTGACAAAGGCATAGAATACACCAACTTCTTGTCGTGACTCTAAACCCTGTTTCCCCTCCTCCTCCTCCTCCCCTTCCTCCTCCCCCTCCGCCTCCTCCTCCTCCTCCACCACCAACAGTCCGCTCCATCCTGAAGAGCCCAAAACGTTCCCATGACAACAGCGGCCATAGCAACAGCGTTGTCTTCAACCAGGTGACGGTGTTCCTGTTCCAGCGTTGCCAGGGTTTCACCAGCGTTCCGAGACGCGGCGGTGCCACCCTGGGCATGGTGAGGAAGCACAGCGCCCTCCGGAGGTACACACTGGCAGAGCACACCCAGGAGAGACGAAGGAGGCGCAGGGAGAGACTCAGAGATAGACTGAGGGAAGAGAGGCTGGAGACACTCAGACAGAGAGTAAGTATTCTAGACTTCTAATCGACTAGTGAGCACTGTAGACCTCATTGCCTGGGCGGTTTCCCTTGAACCAGATTAAGCCTACCCCTGAAATAAAAAGCATGCTGTCCTGTGTTTGTCCCAGTCGAGTGCAAACGGACCATTCTGGTATAGTTTCTTGCATCCCATTTGCTTAAATTAAAATCAAATCAAAATCAAATAATCAAATCAAATGTTATTTGTCACATGCGCCGATTACAACAGGTGTATGTTTTAGAGTGAAATGCTGGCTAACAAGCCTTTAACCAACAATGCAGTTAAGAAAAAATAAGTGTTAAGAAAGTATTTACTAAATAAACTGAAGTAAACAATAAATAAAATAAAAAAATGAAAAGAAAAAATATATAGTTAAAGAGCGACAATAAAATAACAGTAACGAGACTATATACAGGGTGTACCGGTACAGAGTCAATGTGGAGGCTATATACAGGGGGTACTGGTACAGAGTCAATGTGGAGGCTATATACAGGGGGTACTGGTACAGAGTCAATGTGGAGGCTATATACAGGGGGTACTGGTACAGAGTCAATGTGGAGGCTATATACAGGGGGTACTGGTACAGAGTCAATGTGGAGGCTATATACAGGGGAACAGAGTCAATGTGGAGGCTATATACAGGGGGTACTGGTACAGAGTCAATGTGGAGGCTATTTACAGGGGGTACCGGTACAGAGTCAATGTGGAGGCTATATACAGGGGGTTCTAGTACAGAGTCAATGTGGAGGCTATATACAGGGGGTACCGGTACAGAGTCAATGTGGAGGATATATACAGGGGGTACCGGTACAGAGTCAATGTGGAGGCTATATACAGGGTGTACCGGTACAGAGTCAATGTGGAGGATATATACAGGGGGTACCGGTACAGAGTCAATGTGGAGGCTATATGCAGGGGGTACCGGTACAGAGTCAATGTGGAGGATATATACAGGGGGTACCGGTACAGAGTCAATGTGGAGGATATATACAGGGGGTACCGGTACAGAGTCAATGTGGAGGCTATATACAGGGTGTACCGGTACAGAGTCAATGTGGAGGATATATACAGGGGTACCGGTACAGAGTCAATGTGGAGACAATATACAGTCAATGGGGTGTGGAGACAATATACGGTACAGAGTCAATGTGGAGGCTATATACAGGGGGTACCGGTACAGAGTCAATGTGGAGGCTATATACAGGGGGTACCGGGACAGAGTCAATGTGGAGACAATATACAGGGGGTACCGGTACAGAGTCAATGTGGAGACAATATACAGGGGGCACCGGTACAAAATGTAATTTTGTAATTCAAATTAACTATGCCTTTAACATTAAAATGGAGGAAGAACAGCACCATCTAGTGGTCAGAACAGGACATAGGATGGGACAAAATCCAAACAACTTCAATGACTCCTTTCTGATTATGGGGGGGGTGGTCACCAGATTCACTGAGAATGCATAGGGTGAAGAAACAATAGAGTTGCTCCATACTACTGGTCAGTCATAGCAGCTCCATACTACTGGTCAGTCATAGCAGCCCCATACTACTGGTCAGTCATAGCAGCTCCATACTACTGGTCAGTCATAGCAGCTCCATACTACTGGTCAGTCATAGCAGCTCCATACTACTGGTCAGTCATAGCAGCCCCATACTACTGGTCAGTCATAGCAGCTCCATACTACTGGTCAGTCATAGCAGCCCCATACTACTGGTCAGTCATAGCAGCCCCATACTACTGGTCAGTCATAGCAGCCCCATACTACTGGTCAGTCATAGCAGCTCCATACTACTGGTCAGTCATAGCAGCCCCATACTACTGGTCAGTCATAGCAGCCCCATACTACTGGTCAGTCATAGCAGCCCCATACTACTGGTCAGTCATAGCAGCTCCATACTACTGGTCAGTCATAGCAGCCCTATACTACTGGATAGACATAGCAGCCCTATACTACTGGTCAGTCATAGCAGCTGGTCAGTCATAGAGAACTGATACTATATACCACAGGCATCGTGGTAATAGTTGGAGCAGAGTCAGTGGAATCGGATCAAATACATCAAACACATGGTTTCCATGGTTTCCAGGTTCCCATTCCACTGGCTCCATTCCAGTCATTATGGATGAGCCGTCCTCCCCTCAGCAGCCTCCTCTGCTGTATACTCGTTGTTGAAGTAGTTTGGGTATGGGGGGTCTGTGGGTGGTTGGTGTGTGGGGGGTCTGTGGGTGGTTGGTGTGTGGGGGGTCTGTGGGTGGTTGGTGTGTGGGGGGGTCTGTGGGTGGTTGGTGTGTGGGGGGTCTGTGGGTGGTTGGGGTGTGGGAGGTCTGTGGGTGGTTGGGTGTGGGGGGTATGTGGGTGGTTGGGGTGTGGGGGTCTGTGGGTGGTTGTGTGTGGAGGGTCTGTGGGTGGTTGGGTGAGGGGTCTGTGGGTGGTTGGGTGTGGGGGTCTGTGGGTGGTTGGTGTGTGGGGGTCTGTGGGTGGTTGGGTGTGGGGGTCTGTGGGTGGTTGGGTGTGGGGTCTGTGGGTGGTTGGGTGTGTGGGGTCCGTGTTTAGAAAAATGAATCCTATGGGCAATTTGGGTGCAATCAAATTATATTTCAACATAATAATGTTGCCTGGATGCTAATGGAACGTGGAACGACCCAGATGGGTTACTGTAATAACATGGAACGACCCAGATGGGTTACTGTAATAACATGGAACGACCCAGATGGGTTACTGTAATGACATGGAACGACCCAGATGGGTAACTGTAATGACATGGAACGACCCAGATGGGTAACCGACCCAGATGGGTTACTGTAATGACATGAACGACCCAGATGGGTTACTGTAATGACATGGAACGACCCAGATGGGTTACTGTAATGACATGGAACGACCCAGATGGGTTACTGTAATAATGGAACATGGAACATGGAAATCCACCCAGATGGGTTACTGTAATGACATGGAACGACCCAGATGGGTTACTGTAATGACATGGAACGACCCAGATGGGTTACTGTAATAACATGGAACGACCCAGATGGGTTACTGTAATGACATGGAAACGACCCAGATGGGTTACTGTAATGACACGACCCAGATGGGTTACTGTAATAACATGGAAACGACCCAGATGGGTTACTGTAATAACATAACCCAGATGGGTTACTGTAATAACATGGAAACGACCCAGATGGGTTACTGTAATAACATGGAACGACCCAGATGGGTTACTGTAATAACATGGGAACGACCCAGATGGGTAACTGTAATGACATGGAACGACCCAGATGGGTTACTGTAATGACATGGAACGACCCAGATGGGTTACTGTAATAACATGGAACGACCCAGATGGGTTACTGTAATGACATGGAACGACCCAGATGGGTTACTGTAATGACATGGAACGACCCAGATGGGTAACTGTAATGACATGGAACGACCCAGATGGGTTACTGTAATAACATGGAACGACCCAGATGGGTTACTGTAATGACATGGAACGACCCAGATGGGTTACTGTAATGACATGGAACGACCCAGATGGGTTACTGTAATAACATGGAACGACCCAGATGGGTTACTGTAATGACATGGAACGACCCAGATGGGTTACTGTAATAACATGGAACGACCCAGATGGGTTACTGTAATGACATGGAACGACCCAGATGGGTTACTGTAATGACATGGAACGACCCAGATGGGTAACTGTAATGACATACCCAGATGGGTTACTGTAATAACATGGAACGACCCAGATGGGTTACTGTAATGACATGGAACGACCCAGATGGGTTACTGTAATGACATGGAACGACCCAGATGGGTTACTGTAATAACATGGAACGACCCAGATGGGTTACTGTAATGACATGGAACGACCCAGATGGGTTACTGTAATGACATGGAACGACCCAGATGGGTTACTGTAATAACATGGAAACGACCCAGATGGGTTACTGTAATAACATGGAAACGACCCAGATGGGTTACTGTAATAACATGGAAACGACCCAGATGGGTTACTGTAATAACATGGAACGACCCAGATGGGTTACTGTAATAACATGGGAACGACCCAGATGGGTAACTGTAATGACATGGAACGACCCAGATGGGTTACTGTAATAACATGGAACGACCCAGATGGGTTACTGTAATGACATGGAACGACCCAGATGGGTTGTATCTTGTCTTCATTGACTCCCTTGAAAATACTCTAAAAGCATTTCAAAATAAAAGTAAAGGACAATGTGTAAATATTTTATTTGAAGTAACTCTCTTCTCTCCAGCTGACAGCCAGTGGCATTACGGACCAGGAGGAGTTAGATCGCCTCACCATCGATCAGATCGACCTGGTGCCTGACGAAGACATCGAGGCCCACCTCCCTGCGGCTGACCTTGAGGATGGGGAGGAGGATGGGGGTGACGGGGGGCTCCTGTACCCCTACGCTTCCCGCCAGAGACAGGCCCTACTCCGGGCGGCGGGGGCGAGGCACATCGACCGGGAGGAGAAGAGAGAGCTCCATGCTCTGAGGAAATCCCGAGAGGACTGTGGATGTGACTGCCAGGGATTCTGTGAACCTGAAACCTGTGCCTGTAGTCTGAACGGGATCAAGTGCCAGGTGAGAGCCATGCAGATGTGAGGGGTTTGATCCCTGGGCGTCTGATGAACAAAAGCCATTTGGCAAAGAATGAGAATTCTCTCCCACAACTAGATCAAATGCAAACTTTAGTCATATAATGAGCTAAGATTTCAGTCATATAAGGAGCTATGATTTCAGTCATATAAGGAGCTATGATTTCAGTCATATAATGAGCTATGATTTCAGTCATATAATGAGCTATGATTTCAGTCATATATTGAGCTATGATTTCAGTCATATAAGGAGCTATGATTTCAGTCATATAAGGAGCTATGATTTCAGTCATATAAGGAGCTATGATTTCAGTCATATAATGAGCTATGATTTCAGTCATATAATGAGCTATGATTTCAGTCATGTAATGAGCTATGATTTCAGTCATATAATGAGCTATGATTTCAGTCATATAAGGAGCTATGATTTCAGTCATATAATGAGCTATGATTTCAGTCATATAAGGAGCTATGATTTCAGTCATGTATTGAGCTATGATTTCAGTCATATATTGAGCTATGATTTCAGTCATGTAATGAGCTATGATTTCAGTCATATAATGAGCTATGATTTCAGTCATATAAGGAGCTATGATTTCAGTCATATAAGGAGCTATGATTTCAGTCATATAATGAGCTATGATTTCAGTCATATAATGAGCTATGATTTCAGTCATGTATTGAGCTATGATTTCAGTCATATAATGAGCTATGATTTCAGTCATGTATTGAGCTATGATTTCAGTCATATAAGGAGCTATGATTTCAGTCATATAAGGAGCTATGATTTCAGTCATATAATGAGCTATGATTTCAGTCATATAAGGAGCTATGATTTCAGTCATATAAGGAGCTATGATTTCAGTCATATAATGAGCTATGATTTCAGTCATATAATGAGCTAAGATGAATGTGATCTCTCCCTGCAACAGATGGATCGCTCCAACTTCCCTTGCGGCTGCACAAAGGATGGCTGTGGGAATACTAACGGTCGCGTGGAGTTCAACTCCAGACGGGTCCAGACCCACTACATACACACTGTCATGAGGCTGGAGCTGGAGAGGAGACTGCAGGATGAGATACTAACCCAGAGGAGAGACCCAGAGGAGAACCAAGACGATCTCCAGGAGCTCCAGGACCAGGGACAGCATCAGCAGGACAGTGCCCAGGAGGGGAGATGCCCCTTCGGGTTCACCCTGGAAGAAGAGGGCCTCCCTCTCTCCATCCCCACCACCCCTACCTTCCACTTCAGCTCTGAACTGTGTGAGGTTGAGAATAGTTGCTGTAGTGACATGACCGACTCGTCCGGCGTCTCTGCCCAGAGCGAGGACTCCGACGTGGGAGGAAGCCCTCGAGAGCACCAGCCTCTCTTGGATGTGGACGATGGAGGTGTGGCTTGTGTCCTCAGCTTCTGCGACTCTGACAATGAGGACTGCTCCATGGGCAGTGAAAGTGGCACAAAGCCAGGGAGACAACCGTCGCCACACCTTCCCCAGTGTGTCACCGGCTTCGACACGTCGTACGGTCTCTGTAAAGACACCACAGCCGCCCTCGGCCTGTCCAACGCACCCAGTCCACACACAGACAATACACAAAGGTACACAGAGAAGACACACAGACACACAGACAACAGCTACAGCGGCGGTTCTTTCATGGCCGAGTATCAAGACGACAATGCCAACCAAGCGACTGCCCTGTTCACCCACAGTCCCCTCCAGGACTACCCCAACACACCCTCTCCTTCCATAGACTACTCATCCAGCAGCTACATGGACCTCAGTCTCTCCTCTGACTCGGATTTGGAGCTCTTTGACAACTTCCCTACAGACTATAGCTCAGCCCCTCTACACAACTCATTCAAAGGCCACAAGCACCCTGACAACTTCCTTCATCTGCAGGTGTTGAGTTCTGCAAATGTCCCACAGTTCAACGAGACAGCTGGCACCTGCCTCCTGGAGTCTCTGATTGGCTTATCCGATCCAATAGAAACTCCTTCATCCACAGACAATCAGTTATTGGAGCAGGTAATTCAGTGACCAATGGGCTGAACTGTCAGGGTTCTGTGGGACCTGATTGGCTCATGGACATTAAAATGAGCCTAGAAGAACATTAATATGTACAGTCTACAGTTTGTATTTTAATAAGATATTTGAATGTACAGTATGAGATATTTTATTCAGATTTATTAAATACAATGTTATTGAAGAAGAAGAGGCACATTATGGTTATTCATATTATACATGAGCAAATATCACAAAACCCTAAATGTCATCACTACAAGACATAACATGTCATCACTACAAGTTTGTATGTTTCATATTTCCTGATGTTCATGTTGTTTTATTTTTAAATGCGCTTTCCAGCAGTTATTTATAAATTATTATTCATTTAAAAAAAAAAAAGAACAATGGCTTAATTGATTTATTTACTTGATGTACATTTTGTTTTTAGCTGAGGGATTGTATTGCTGGCATCACCATGAGACAGACAGATGGAGACATTCATGACATTTTATGAATTGTATTCATGTGAAGTTTTGTTTCGATCAAGACTGTGGCACAATATTCAGAATGACAACATCTTGTCGTGTATTATTAACTGTAGTACTACTACTGTGTATTGGCCTACATTAAATGATTTAGCTAAATGTATTGCTATTTATTTGTGTCAAAACGCCATAGTTTCATGTATTGGAGATCCATCTCTCTCCTCCACCGTAGGTCACTTATTATTTCTTCTTCTTCGTTTTGGCTTATTTGACAAACTGAAAAGTCATTGCTTTGCAAAAATATCAATGGAATCTGGTATGTGCTCCGTGTATTTAAGAACGTTTTGCATCGTGTCTGTCTTTTTAAGTTATTTTTATGGAAATATATTAGCATTTACAATGTGTTACTGAATCTTGTATTTTAAAGCAAAGTCAAATCTTCTATCAATGAATAAACATACATCTTTTGGAACAATGTTAAACAGAGAGCTATCCTTTATTAGGCTACTGCGTGTATAACAGAACTAGAAACCCCAACAATCTGACCAACCAAACATTCTTCAAAAACATTATCATTGCAGTTAAAATAATAAGGTAATTCGTGAAAAAAAATGACTTCTTAAATTCACTTTGTTAATTTACTGTACTCCACAGAGATTCACTAAAGGGTTCTGACTAATGGGTGTCACGTGACTGATGAGATGGAAAGCGTCGCGGTAGCTATTGTTAAAGAAGAAACATCAAGACGAAGCAGCTGCTTTACAAGTGGGACACATTGTTGACACTAACATCCCGAGGGGTTCGTGCTGATTGTACGGAGATTGTGACAGCCGGGTTAAAATGGCGTCCCTTGACAGGGCAAGAACAAGATGTATGTCAGGAGAAGTGCAATATTATCATCAGGAGATGTATACTTGGAGTACAGAGGAGGGAATAAGAGAGGCAGGGGAGGTCTAGGAAAGAGAGAGAGGAAGAGGGTGAGCGTGAGTTGATTCAAAATGGCAGAAGAAAGGGAGATGATTTGTTGGAACAGAACGGTAGAAAGTATAAACAGAGTGAGTTGAAGACAGGAAGAGAAATGGAAATGAATGAGGGCAAAGTATCGGGCGGTGGTAGGTGTGATGAAGTTCTCGGGGCCAAGGCTTGCACCGTCAGGATAAAGATGAGTCTGTGACAGTAGGAGTGACGTTGTGGGGGGGGAAAAGTGGACCATTTGTGGTTTCAGGGTGGGTGAAAACAGAGTTAGGTGCTGTGGAATCGGTGAGGGTAACCAGAAGTGGTCTTGTGATAATTGTTTGTGTTTCTGCTGGTCAGAGGGAGAATGCGCTCCGTGTTAAACGAGCGGGGACAAGATATGTGAATTGTTTTGCTCTGAAAAGGGTGCCATTGAAAGGAGTGATTACTGGGGTAGCAGTAAATGTTCAAGTTGACCAACTGAAGGGCCCAGTGTTTGTGATGCCCGTCGTTTGGTGCGACGCAGACAGGGTGGCGAAACAGAAGAGTCATTGTCTGTTCTTTGAGTTTTGATGTTGAGTCTTTGCCCGACAAAGTGATGTTAGGATATATAGGTTTTCCTATAAGAGCTTTTGTGCCAAACACATTACGTTGTTATAGATGTCAAGCTTTTGGGCATGTGGCAGCAGTGTGTAGGAGGGAGCTTCCTAGGTGTGAGAAGTGTGCAGAAGAGCATGAGACAAAGGAATGTGTCGCATTGGGGAAAGTAGCTGTATGCATTAATTGTAGGGGTGCCCCTGGGGCTGGGGATCAGAAATGTCCCATGCGAGAGATGCAGGTTGAGGTTCCCAGGATTAGAGTAGTGCAGAAGTTGTCATATGTTGAGGCAGTGAAGAAAGTAGAGGAAGATGGATCAAGGGGCAGAGATCCTGAGAGGAGTGGTGTGAGTAGTAGATCTGTACCAGTACAGAGGGAGGGATCCTGAGAGGAGTGGTGTGAGTAGTAGATCTGTACCAGTACAGAGGGAGGGATCCTGAGAGGAGTGGTGTGAGTAGTAGATCTGTACCAGTACAGAGGGAGGGATCCTGAGAGGAGTGGTGTGAGTAGTAGATCTGTACCAGTACAGAGGGAGGGATCCTGAGAGGAGTGGTGGGAGTAGTAGATCTGTACCAGTACAGAGGGAGGGATCCTGAGAGGAGTGGTGTGAGTAGTAGATCTGTACCAGTACAGAGGGAGGGGTCCTGAGAGGAGTGGTGTGAGTAGTAGATCTGTACCAGTACAGAGGGAGGGATCCTGAGAGGAGGGGTGTGAGTAGTAGATCTGTACCAGTACAGAGAGAGGGATCCTGAGAGGAGGGGTGTGAGTAGTAGATCTGTACCAGTACAGAGGGAGGGATCCTGAGAGGAGGGGTGTGAGTAGTAGATCTGTAACAGTACAGAGGGAGGGATCCTGAGAGGAGGGGTGTGAGTAGTAGATCTGTAACAGTACAGAGGGAGGGATCCTGAGAGGAGGGGTGTGAGTAGTAGATCTGTACCAGTACAGAGGGAGGGATCCTGAGAGGAGTGGTGTGAGTAGTAGATCTGTACCAGTACAGAGGGAGGGATCCTGAGAGGAGTGGTGTGAGTAGTAGATCTGTACCAGTACAGAGGGATAAACCAACAAGTGATATATGTTTCAGAAAGATTGGATTTTTAGCATTTATATCAATGGTTATCAACTGTACTGCAGAGAGGTATTTGGTTGTGCGAGACTTGACGTCAGAAGAGTCACTGTTGCAGTGGTGAATATGTGTATGTGACTAATAAACATTTGATTTGAAGAGTTACAGGGTGTGTTAAGTGGTGGTGTACCATCCTTTCAGGCTGTTTGACCTGAAGTATTTTATTTATTTATTTGTATTTATTTAACTTTTATTTAACTAAACAAGTCAGTTAAGAACATATTCTTATTTACAAAAGGCCTCCTGCGGCGACCGGGTCAGGGATTAAAAAATGAACAAAAATAAAATAGGACAAAACACACATCACAACAACAGAGACTCTACATAAAGAGAGACCTAAGACAACAACACAACATGGCAGCAACACATGACAACACAATATAGCAGCAGCACAACATGGTATAAACATTATTGGTCACAGACAACAGCACAAAGGGCAAGAAGGTAGAGACAACAATACATCACGCAAAGCAGCCACAACTATCAGTAAATGTCCTGTAGGACTAAATATATTTAAATAGCGGGGTATGATATATTTTTTAGTTTTTATTATTATTATTATTTTTGTGCGTGTAGTGTTAGATGGTAGGGTATTTGTTTTATTTATGTATAATTTTGTTCCAGTAAAGTATAAGGGAGTTATACTCCGGTCTAGCAGGTGGCAGGATCGTTGCTCTACATACTGCGTGGTGCTCGGTGTCACCAGTGTGCGACTAGTCTGGTCTGATATAGGAGATCGCCAATGACAAGATGGCCACGGAGCATTAGAGGAATCTGTCAACTCTTTTAGCTACAGTGAAATAACATTTGGTGCTTTCTATAATAATGGGTTTATCACAAAGCACCGGTGCGTCGGAAGGAGGAACAGATGGATACCACGTCCACGGGGTAATAATGAGTCTTTATTTTATTGCACTTTTTTTCTGACGCTGCGTGTAGTTCTTGACAAGGAGAATTGACGGGGATATACAGGCATACAGTGGTGTAGGAGCCGGATAAGGCCTACCGAAAGCTGATGAGGTGGCACTTACCTAGCTACCCTTTTTGGCGCACTGATAACACAACGACCTCACATTGATTTACGAGCTGAAACAGTCGACCATAATAACTGTGTGTATAGTCTGTATACGATATACGCTTTGTTTTTTGTGTGAATGAGCAGCCAATGTAACAACTTAAACCAAGTCGATGTTGCTACTGTAGATATACTTAGGCCTAGCGGTGACCAAATGACAACAACATTTTAACGTTGACACCTTTTCATGCATACATTTATATTATAAATGTGTGTGTATATAGCTACACGAGTTAACTATATAGTAACTTAGTAAAGTCTACTCCATATGAAGTTGACTTTACTCAACTAACGTTAACTAGATGGCTGTTTTAAGTTGTGCCATTACATTCGCTTGAGAGGAACATTGTGATTAAACGGTCTAAATTCTGTTCCATAAATAACACGGTTGCCAACAAATAACGCATACAAAGTTGTATAGCGGTAGAATAAGATACCTGGTAGGGAGCGGGCAATTTAGTTACGCGTTTCACTCACCACGTTTATTCCCCCCCAAAAATGTCTATCCTCACTCTGGTAACCTATGGACAAATATTAAGAATAAGCTATATGATGGTTTGATACCTATTCGGCAGCTAATCGGCTAGGTGAATTAATCATTCTACTTTCTATTCGTTGTTTGTTGGCATCCTTGTACTTTACGAGGTTTATGGAACAATATCCTGTTGGAAAGTTCCACCAATTATACCCACCCTTGCTGCTACCTGCAGGAGCCACATGTTGCACAACAGCATAGCTGGAATGCATACAATACTGCACAACACAGCTTAATTAAACCACTATATGACCTACTATTTGTTGATCAACGGTACTTGTTTTGGAATTGTTAGATATTGCTGAACTGTCGGAACTAGAAGCATAAGCATTGGATTAAATGGTTGTGTTTGTCTTCCCATGTCCACGTGGTGATCTGATAGGTGCAGGAGAATTCCCCTGCAGAGAAAGCTGGGCTGGAGACGTTCTTTGACTTCATCCTCTCTCTGGGAGACCACAGACTGGTGAGTTAGTCAGATTCATCCTCTCTCTCTCTCTCTGGGAGACCACAGACTGGTGAGTTAGTCAGATTCATCCTCTCTCTCTCTCTGGGAGACCACAGACTGGTGAGTTAGTCAGATTCATCCTCTCTCTCTCTGGGAGACCACAGACTGGTGAGTTAGTCAGATTCATCCTCTCTCTCTCTCTGGGAGACCACAGACTGGTGAGTTAGTCAGATTCATTCTCTCTCTCTCTCTGGGAGACCACAGACTGGTGAGTTAGTCAGATTCATCTCTCTCTCTCTCTCTCTCTGGGAGACCACAGACTGGTGAGTTAGTCAGATTCATCCTCTCTCTCTCTCTCTGGGAGACCACAGACTGGTGAGTTAGTCAGATTCATCCTCTCTCTCTCTCTCTCTCTGGGAGACCACAGACTGGTGAGTTAGTCAGATTCATCCTCTCTCTCTCTCTCTGGGAGACCACAGACTGGTGAGTTAGTCAGATTCATCCTCTCTCTCTCTCTGGGAGACCACAGACTGGTGAGTTAGTCAGATTCATCCTCTCTCTCTCTCTCTCTCTGGGAGACCACAGACTGGTGAGTTAGTCAGATTCATCCTCTCTCTCTGGGAGACCACAGACTGGTGAGTTAGTCAGATTCATCCTCTCTCTCTCTGGGAGACCACAGACTGGTGAGTTAGTCAGATTCATCCTCTCTCTCTCTGGGAGACCACAGACTGGTGAGTTAGTCAGATTCATCCTCTCTCTCTCTCTGGGAGACCACAGACTGGTGATTTACATTTACATTTAAGTCATTTAGCAGACGCTCTTATCCAGAGCGACTTACAAATTGGTGCGTTCACCTTAAGACATCCAGTGGAACAGCCACTTTACAATAGTGCATCTAAATAAGGAGTTTGTTCCACCATTGGGGGGCCAGAGCAGCGAACAGTTTTGACTGGGCTGCGCAGGAACTGTACTTCCTCAGTGGTAGGGAGGCGAGCAGGCCAGAGGTGGATGAACGCAGTGCCCTTGTTTGGGTGTAGGACCTGATCAGAGCCTGGAGGTACTGAGGTGCCGTTCCCCTCACAGCTCCGTAGGCAAGCACCATGGTCTTGTAGCGGATGCGAGCTTCAACTGGAAGCCAGTGGAGAGAGCGGAGGAGCGGGGTGACGTGAGAGAACTTGGGAAGGTTGAACACCAGACGGGCTGCGGCGTTCTGGATGAGTTGTAGGGGTTTAATGGCACAGGCAGGGAGCCCAGCCAACAGCGAGTTGCAGTAATCCAGACGGGAGATGACAAGTGCCTGGATTAGGACCTGCGCTGCTTCCTGTGTGAGGCAGGGTCGTACTCTGCGGATGTTGTAGAGCATGAACCTACAAGAACGGGCCACCGCCTTGATGTTAGTTGAGAACGACAGGGTGTTGTCCAGGATCACGCCAAGGTTCTTAGCGCTCTGGGAGGAGGACACAATGGAGTTGTCAACCGTGATGGCGAGATCATGGAATGGGCAGTCCTTCCCCGGGAGGAAGAGCAGCTCCGTCTTGCCGAGGTTCAGCTTGAGGTGGTGATCCGTCATCCACACTGATATGTCTGCCAGACATGCAGAGATGCGATTCGCCACCTGGTCATCAGAAGGGGGAAAGGAGAAGATTAATTGTGTGTCGTCTGCATAGCAATGATAGGAGAGACCATGTGAGGTTATGACAGAGCCAAGTGACTTGGTGTATAGCGAGAATAGGAGAGGGCCTAGAACAGAGCCCTGGGGGACGCCAGTGGTGAGAGCGCGTGGTGAGGAGACAGATTCTCGCCACGCCACCTGGTAGGGAGCGACCTGTCAGGTAGGACGCAATCCAAGCGTGGGCCGCGCCGGAGATGCCCAACTCGGAGAGGGTGGAGAGGAGGATCTGATGGTTCACAGTATCGAAGGCAGCCGATAGGTCTAGAAGGATGAGAGCAGAGGAGAGAGAGTTAGCTTTAGCAGTGCGGAGGGCCTCCGTGATACAGAGAAGAGCAGTCTCAGTTGAATGACTAGTCTTGAAACCTGACTGATTTGGATCAAGAAGGTCATTCTGAGAGAGATAGCGGGAGAGCTGGCCAAGGACGGCACGTTCGAGAGTTTTGGAGAGAAAAGAAAGAAGGGATACTGGTCTGTAGTTGTTGACATCGGAGGGATCGAGTGTAGGTTTTTTTCAGAAGGGGTGCAACTCTCGCTCTCTTGAAGACAGAAGGGACGTAGCCAGCGGTCAGGGATGAGTTGATGAGCGAGGTGAGGTAAGGGAGAAGGTCTCCGGAAATGGTCTGGAGAAGAGAGGAGGGAATAGGGTCAAGCGGGCAGGTTGTTGGGCGGCCGGCCGTCACAAGACGCGAGATTTCATCTGAGAGAGAGGGAGAAAGAGGTCAGAGCACAGGGTAGGGCAGTGTGAGCAGAACCAGCGGTGTCGTTTGACTTAGCAAACGAGGATCGGATGTCGTCGACCTTCTTTTCAAAATGGTTGACGAAGTCATCTGCAGAGAGGGAGGAGGATTCAGGAGGGAGGAGAAGGTGGCAAAGAGCTTCCTAGGGTTAGAGGCAGATGCTTGGAATTTAGAGTGGTAGAAAGTGGCTTTAGCAGCAGAGACAGGAAGAGGAAAATGTAGAGAGGAGGGAGTGAAAGGATGCCAGGTCCGCAGGGAGGCGAGTTTTCCTCCATTTCCGCTCGGCTGCCCGGAGCCCTGTTCTGTGAGCTCGCAATGAGTCGTCGAGCCACGGAGCAGGAGGGGAGGACCGAGCCGGCCTGGAGGATAGGGGACATAGAGAATCAAGGGAGGAGAGGAGGGTTGAGGAGGCAGAATCAGGAGATAGGTTGGAGAAGGTTTGAGCAGAGGGAAGAGATGATAGGATGGAAGAGGAGAGAGTAGCGGGGGAGAGAGAGCGAAGATTGGGACGGCGCGATACCATCCGAGTAGGGGCAGTGTGGGAAGTGTTGGATGAGAGCAAGAGGGAAAAGGATACAAGGTAGTGGTCGGAGACTTGGAGGGGAGTTGCAGTGAGGTTAGTGGAAGAACAGCATCTAGTAAAGATGAGGTCGAGCGTATTGCCTGCCTTGTGAGTAGAGGGGGAAGGTGAGAGGGTGAGGTCAAAAGAGGAGAGGAGTGGAAAGAAGGAGGCAGAGAGGAATGAGTCAAAGGTAGAGGTTAAAGTCGCCCAGAACTGTGAGAGGTGAGCCGTCCTCAGGAAAGGAGCTTATCAAGGCATCAAGCTCATTGATGAACTCTCCGAGGGAACCTGGAGGGCGATAAATGATAAGGATGTTAAGCTTGAAAGGGCTGGTAACTGTGACAGCATGGAATTCAAAGGAGGCGATAGACAGATGGGTAAGGGGAGAAAGAGAGAATTACCACTTGGGAGAGGTGAGGATCCCGGTGCCACCACCCCGCTGACCAGAAGCTCTCGGGGTGTGCGAGAACACGTGGGCGGACGAAGAGAGAGCAGTAGGAGTAGCAGTGTTATCTGTGGTGATCCATGTTTCCGTCAGTGCCAAGAAGTCGAGGGACTGGAGGGAGGCATAGGCTGAGATGAACTCTGCCTTGTTGGCCGCAGATCGGCAGTTCCAGAGGCTACCGGAGACCTGGAACTCCACGTGGGTTGTGCGCGCTGGGACCACCAGATTAGAGTGGCCGCGGCCACGCGGTGTGGAGCGTTTGTATGGTCTGTGCAGAGAGGAGAGAACAGGGATAGACAGACACATAGTTGACAGGCTACAGAAGAGGCTACGCTAATGCAAAGGAGATTGGAATGACAAGTGGACTACACGTCTCGAATGTTCAGAAAGTTAAGCTTACGTAGCAGGAATCTTATTGACTAAAATAATTCAAATGATACAGTACTGCTGAAGTAGGCTAGCTGGCAGTGGCTGCGTTGTTGTTGTTCTATCTCTCTATAGTGCTGTTTCTTGTATTATGGTCTCTTGTTTCTTTAGAGGTTTCACTTTGTTGTCCTTTTTCTTTTCCTTTTTCTTCTGTCCTTATTTTGTCTTCCTTTCTTCTGTTAACTAGATATTTTTTGTTGTTATTATTTGTAAGCTAGCTAGCTTCTTCCAGGAGAGTCCCTAGCAACTGCTTAGCAACTGCTTAGCAACAAGTAAACAATTCAGCTAGCAATTCAGCTAGCTAAGATAACTGTACAATTTTATGAAAAATAGTTACTTCTTCAAAAGCCTGTCTTTTTGGTTTGTTCCTTGTTTTGTCTTCTATTGAGTCTTCCAGTTTTCTCTTGATTTTTTCGATGTACTTCACTCTAAAAAAACATTTAAATCTCAATATATACAGGAGCTCATTTTTCAGCAGCTGCTCAATTTAGAACTCCGGAACAAGTTAGTCAGATTCATCCTCTCTCTCTCTCTGGGAGACCACAGACTGGTGAGTTAGTCAGATTCATTCTCTCTCTCTCTCTCTCTCTCTCTCTGGGAGACCACAGACTGGTGAGTTAGTCAGATTCATCCTCTCTCTCTGGGAGACCACAGACTGGTGAGTTAGTCAGATTCATTCTCTCTCTCTCTCTGGGAGACCACAGACTGGTGAGTTAGTCAGATTCATCCTCTCTCTCTGGGAGACCACAGACTGGTGAGTTAGTCAGATTCATCCTCTCTCTCTCTCTCTCTCTCTCTCTGGGAGACCACAGACTGGTGAGTTAGTCAGATTCATCCTCTCTCTCTCTCTCTCTCTGGGAGACCACAGACTGGTGAGTTAGTCAGATTCATCCTCTCTCTCTCTCTCTCTCTCTCTGGGAGACTACAGACTGGTGAGTTAGTCAGATTCATCCTCTCTCTCTCTGGGAGACCACAGACTGGTGAGTTAGTCAGATTCATCCTCTCTCTCTCTCTCTCTCTCTCTGGGAGACTACAGACTGGTGAGTTAGTCAGATTTATCCTCTCTCTCTCTGGGAGACCACAGACTGGTGAGTTAGTCAGATTCATCCTCTCTCTCTCTGGGAGACCACAGACTGGTGAGTTAGTCAGATTCATCCTCTCTCTCTCTCTCTCTCTCTCTGGGAGACCACAGACTGGTGAGTTAGTCAGATTCATCCTCTCTCTCTGGGAGACCAGACTGGTGAGTTAGTCAGATTCATCCTCTCTCTCTCTGGGAGACCACAGACTGGTGAGTTAGTCAGATTCATCCTCTCTCTCTCTGGGAGACCACAGACTGGTGAGTTAGTCAGAGCATTGTGAGATCTCATTTATTTCTACTATAGACCTTTGATTAATATAAAATACATCTTAGATACTCTGTTCAGTTCCTCTATCTAATCTATGACACACAACCCCCACCCATGTATTGCACATTTCCAACTGACAAACTAACCTGTGTCCAGAACCAGGAGAATGAAATGCTGAAGGACCTTCTGAAGGCTAATGTGGAGAAGGCAGTGATCATGGAGGTGTACAGCACTAAGACCATGAGGCTGAGGGAGGTGGAGGTGGTGCCCAGTAACATGTGGGGAGGACAGGGCCTGCTGGGGGCGTCTGTCCGGTTCTGTAGCTACCAAGGAGCCAACGAGAACGTCTGGCATGTACTGGTGAGGACTCACCTGGCTGTCGATGAGGCTATGATTAGGTAGTAGTAGATCAACGTACACACAGCTACAATTTCAAACAACTAGGTATTGTTTTATCTGTGGTGTGATCAGTTGTCTTGGGGGGGGGGGGGGGGGGGGGGGGGGTCCTAGATGTTGTTTCACATCATGCTGGTGTTATTTTCTGTAGGATGTGGATGTGAACTCACCAGCTGCTTTGGCCGGCCTTCAGGCCCACAGTGACTTCATCGTTGGAGCAGACCAGGTGTTGCAGGACGTAAGCTTCATTCTTAACGTTTTTCAAAGTTGTTATCTCCGTTGACTAGGTCGTTGCCTTTTTACTTTAGTGGGAAAATAACCCATTGCAATAAACAATTGGCACTGTGATCTCGGTGTCTGTCCTCAGTCGGAGGACTTCTTCTCGCTGATCGAGGCCCACGAGGGGAAACCTCTGAAACTGCTGATCTACAACACAGACACAAACGCCTGCAGAGAGGTGGTGGTCACACCCAACGGGGCCTGGGGAGGAGAGGGGAGGTGAGTGGGCTGAGCCTTACCTGGGGTTTACCTTGACCTTACCCAGGGAGGTGAGTGAGCCACTAGGTCTTACCTGGGCTCTCTCTCTCTGAGGTTATTCTGTACTGCCTAAATGCCAAGGCTCTGAAACATCAGCAGTCTAACTGATATCTGTTTGTTTTTTTTAGTTTGGGTTGCGGTATCGGATACGGCTACTTGCACAGGATCCCATCCATGTTTCCCTCTCTCCCCGAAGAGGACTCCACGCCAGAGATACACGCCAATGGACACCAAGAGGTGTGGATGGGCTCCTTGTGTTTCACTACAACGACTTGTATGGGAATAAGACCGAGGGAATTCCACTATGCCCGTCACTTGTACAGTAATGACACATGAATCTACAGGCCTGCTAGTGACAAGGCTGACCGTTACCCCCCCATTACAAGGCTATCATACATGCCTATGACATCATAATGCATTATACTGATCGGCAGTATTAAACTTGGAACTACAGATGACAACAGCAAACATGTTGTCCCTCCCCCCCCCCAGGCAAATTTCCAGAAATGTTCATTGATGTGCATTGTCCCTGTGAAATAAATGAATCAACTGTTGTGGGCTGTGTGATCCACAGGTGTCTCTGATGGTGGGTCAGTCTGGCCCACGCCTGGGACAGGGAACAGAGATGACAGACCAAGATAACAGACTGGAACAGATCACTCTGCAGAAAGAGGACAGTCCTCCACCTCTACCCATACAGGGAATCATGGATCCAGGTGGGTTGACTGATTGGTTGGTTACAGGGAATCATGGATCCAGGTGGGTTGACTGATTGGTTGGTTACAGGGAAGTCATGGATCCAGGTGGGTTGACTGATTGGTTGGTTACAGGGAAGTCATGGATCCAGGTGGGTTGACTGATTGGTTGGTTACAGGGAAGTCATGGATCCAGGTGGGTTGACTGATTGGTTGGTTACAGGGAAGTCATGGATCCAGGTGGGTTGACTGATTGGTTGGTTACAGGGAAGTCATGGATCCAGGTGGGTTGACTGATTGGTTGGTTACAGGGAAGTCATGGATCCAGGTGGGTTGACTGGTTGGTTGGTTACAGGGAAGTCATGGATCCAGGTGGGTTGACTGATTGGTTGGTTACAGGGAAGTCATGGATCCAGGTGGGTTGACTGATTGGTTGGTTACAGGGAATCATGGATCCAGGTGGGTTGACTGATTGGTTGGTTACAGGGAAGTCATGGATCCAGGTGGGTTGACTGAATGCTCGGATCAACCCTCCTCCTCTGCCAGAGCATCCATTGTGTGCTCTGAAAGCTAAGAGGGCGAAACACTCTGAATTTACGAACAGACAGACAATCTGACGAACGCCCAGGGCGCACTCTGGCACCCCAGAGTGAATATACAAACGCACCCTAGATCATTATAAAACACATTCAGCCAACACGCATAAAGCCATTAATGAAATAGGAGTATTTTTTTGGGGGGGGGTAATAGTTACTCGTCCTTTGGTCCACACAACGCAGTTATACACAGAAACCAAGACTATGTCTGTCTTTACTGTTCATCTTCCATGACCCTCTGTGTTGTTTTTGTTTGGCCGTTCAGTTAATACATCTGTCTTTCTGTGTTCCTCTGGGTGTCTGAGGTTAGGTTCTGAATCTGTGAAACTGTTATATTAATGCAGTCTCTTTGTCATTGTCTGTTTTTACCTCTGTGCTCTGCCAATGCTTTGTCTTTTTGCCTGATAAGGAAGTGAACCTTTTTTTTTAGGTTCTGAATCTGTGACTCTGTGTTCCTCCAGGCTTCTCTGAGTCTGAGGTGGCTATGATGGCCCCTGACCCATCAGAAGACATGGCTGATCGACTGGACCTGTCCGTCTCGTCCATCGACATGACCGGCACCTCTCTGGCCGTGCACGAGGAAAAGGACAGCAACAACATCTCCGGCATCGGTAAGTTAACTGTAACTCGGAGCTTATTGAAAGGGAAACGAGCTGTTGTTTTGGAAGTGTTTGTATTTTCAATTGGTTGCCGTGTCATAACAAGACAAGCAAACTGTTGTTGATATTTCTTATCGCAATGTGAAACGGTATACCCTTATCTGTCAAACACTATTTATTTTATACCGCTGCAACCAATTTGTCCAACAATGAATCTCCGTAGTCCCGACGTTGACTGTCTCTCTTCTCTGTTTGTACAGAAGAGCTGGGTGACAGTGAGCTTCCTGAGACGCCACCTGAGAACTGGATGGAGACTGAACATCGGGAGTCCCTTATCATGCCCCCCGAATCACAAGACCAAGCATCCGAATCCGCTGGATCCCCTGACACAGTTGTGGAGGCTCCATTCGCCCCCCCTCCTGTCGTTGAGTCCCTCGCCCCTCTTGTTGATGCTGAAGCTTCTCTCCCGGACCCAGACATCACCTCTTTCTCCCCCTCCCCTCCCCTGGACCTCCTGCCCCAGGACCAGCTCCTGCTTCAGCCCCAGGTCAGTGACATCTTGGTGGGGGACTCACTCACTCAGGACAACGTCACATTGGATGGAACACCACCAGAGCCAATGGTAGAGCCTGACGTCATCAGCTCACTGGAGCAACTCTCTGTGGAGCAGGATGAAACCGCCGCGGCGGAACACCACCATGACGACCACGAGTGTTGCCATGACCACCACCACGAGCATGAGGTCAGCAACCCGGAAGTGGAGGAAGAGTAGGTTTGTGTGTTTTCTTTCCGGCTCTGGTCACTGCCTGAAGAAACACTAGCAGAGATACTGAGCAGTCAAACAACATGGGAAATGTTCAGGACACTGGTGAAAAGACCTGGGGTGATGTATTGAGATGCAACACTAATAGAACCAGATAGAAATGTAAATGAATTTAACTGACACGCTTCCCCAATTTTATATGATGACAATGGATGTCTGTTCTATCTGAACGTGCTGAACAGTCCTCTGGTATATGAGTGATGGCGAGCGTACAGTCTATGGTCCAAGAGAACGTTGTACAGTTTTTTTTTTTTTTTTTGAACGACTGGTTGGATGGGTCACGAGAGAGATCATGGTAGAAATGCATAACAATAGCTCTCTTGTATTTTTGGGTGTAGGATCCTATGTTACAAGTTCAGCTTAATGTTCCGATTAGCCGTAAGGTTTGCAATGTTATGAACATTTTGTAGTTTGTTTTCGTGTAAAAAAAATATTATTTTTTTATTATGGTTTTTGGATTTCTTAAAAAAACAAATCAAATCAATTAATGGAATGGCCGTGTGAAAGATCCAAAGATAATTACACACACACAGATAAATACATTCATTATATATTGTTGAACTACTTTATAGAATTCACTACGACAAACCAGTGATGTATAAACTTAAAGCATAGTTGCACCTTTTTAATATTTGATTTGTGACGACGACAATTATTATTATTTTTTTTGTCCTGTAATTTGACTTCCTGTTGAAATACACTACTTGACATACGAGTGGACCTCATAGGCCTGGGTCTAATAGATTCAAATACCTGAGCCGCGCTTGATTTAGTTTGCCAGTAGGCTTGCATGGCCCTCCTTCCAAATCCCGTCTCGTTGACTCGAACGTGAGAAGCCTGGGCTTCCGAGGTTACTTTGCCAGGTACCATGGAATAGTCTCAAAAGTGCAAACTTCAAGCTAAATTAAGCGCATCTCAAATGTTTTTTTTGGACATTTTTACATATATACTTGACCCAGGTTCAGTACCTGAACAGTACCATTTATATAATCAATCGGGCACAGCTTTTCTTTCATTTGGAAGGGTTCAAGGTGAACCTTGTAAAGCCCGTCGTTGTAAATAAGAATTTGTTCTTAACTGACTTGCCTAGTTAAATACAAGTTTTAATAAATAACCTTCACACTTCAGCAAACAAAATGATTAGAAACCATGTGAAGGACTTACCAAGACAAACAGACTAGGGAGAAAAAGAGTTGGAGTACTCTACACAAAAGGCTGAATTTGTATTATTTTAATTTAGGTCACTTTTAATCCATTGTACAGGATGAGAACAGGTGACGTCTTCCTTGGTTACTGTTATAGGAATCCATTAAATTAAATTTAATAATTAATTTAACAATTAAATTGTTTAAATTAAGTTTAAAAAATATTTGAAACTGTCGTTTTTAATGCATCAAATATAGCAATTGTTCATAGTTCTGTGTTCACAAAAGAGACATTTTTAATGTGTGATCAGGTTGTAGTTTTAGTTCTTAAACTCAAGAAAGTTGAATCTGTACCTAAGAGGTAGACCTGTTTTCAATAAGTTACAGTGCATTTATTTGTTAGACAATAATATTTTCTGGATTTCTGTAGCGTAAGGGCCAGATTCAATCCGATCGCGTTTGGTCGGCTACGCACCTTTTTTATAAAGTCAATGTTCCTGTGTTCGCAGAGACCGCATTCACCAACGCTGCATATGTTGTCTCAATAGTAAATTTACCTTTGAATGTAAAGTGTGCTAAATCTCAAATCTACCGAATGATCGGATTGAATCCCAGCCTTTGTTGCAGGGCATTTATTTTTTTAAAGTGTCATTTTATGGGTTTCTGTACACCCTAGGTGAAAGGTCATTATTTTGTAAACATACAGTAGGGAAAGTCTCATTCCTCCATGTTACCTCTTATCTGTGTCATTTTTGATCTATGCAATTGTCAGCCATGTTTATTTTTTTTTTATTTTATTTTTTTTAAGCTGTAGGCAACATACTGTAGCCATCATGGAAGTCATCTGTAAGCTGGAACCACAGACAATACAGTATCAGGGTTGATAATTTAAATTCCATTTAAATGAGTCAGTTCAGGAAGTACACTGAAATTTCCAATTCTCTTAAATTCTTTCTGAATTGACTTGACCACAACCCTGTGCAGTAGCTTCTGATTTAAATAGTGACACTACTGTTGTTAGTTTAATATAAATGTTTTGAGCAAATGCTTTTCTGTAAGAGAAGGTTCTTTTGGTCTTCTTTTTTGATTTAGGCTAGGCACTTAGTTGTGAGAAATGAGGGGAGGGGAAATATTTTATCAATGGATGGAGAGTTTATTGTTAATGAGTGCAAATGAAATTCTAATTGTGAAAAATGTATTATTATTCTCTGTAAAGCTTCTGATGCAAAAATGGAGTCGCTTCTAGTCACTGGAACAAAAAAATAAAAATGGTCACAATTTTATTTTTGCCTTTTTGTTTTTCTCAATTTTTAAGCATTGTGTCATGACGCTGGACGGGGGTAGGTTTATGACAGTCATAAATACTTAATGAATACGATGTCCGTTCGGTTGTCATCTGAGACATTCTCAATGATAGGATGACAAACTGTACAGTGTAAAGTCTACACATTATAGTTGTGCAATTTAAATGTTTGAGTATGAAATGTGAGAATTGGGTTTTCATGAGTGAATTAGTGGCCCGCCCACGTGAAGAGACATTGGTTTTAACCAATGAAACACGCCCTCCTCTCCCTTCCTATAGAAAGCCTTGACGACAATAGAACTTCCTGTTCCGGGGACATTAGGATGACAATCCGATGTCAGGGTTCAGATAACTACAGAACGAAGCCAACCTCAGCGTGAGCTTTGGTTGCGATTGGCATGAACTTTGAACTCTTATTCACTACAGAAGTGATACCTCCTAGCCGTTGAGTTAGCAGCGGCCGCTGTAAACGTGGGCTAGGAAAGGACGAACAGAGTATCCCGTCTACCACCGACGACACTACGTTTCCCGTTCACCACCAGAGACACTCTTCAAAGGACAACACGGCCATCAATCTACCACCAACCTATTGAAGCGCAGCTCAGTAAATATTTATTGCATTTTCCTTTTCCAAATGGGTGGTAAATTAGAATGCATAAGATTCTGTATTTACGATAGAGTAGCTGCCTACGGCCCGATAAGGACATCGCTTCTCCCTTTGTTCTTCAGTCTTCCCACTCTATCACTCAAACCCAGCCCCCTTTTCTTTGTGTAACAAGCTGTCATATCTGTTACCTCCGCAAGGGACGTTTTCCTTTGACATTTGTAATCAAGGTATGATTCATTCTGCGTATATGTAATTGTGTGATTAGTTAGGTATTTAGTAAATAAATAATTAACCCAATTTTGCCGATTCAACTTGTTAGCCAGGGTTCGTGAAGATTTTACAACTTTCAGATGAGACTGAAATAAGGTGACGATTAATATTGACGTAAAATATTACTAGGACTTTTAAGAGTTTATTCGGAAGATAACAGCTCTATAAACACTTTCGTGGTGCCCCCCGACTTTCTAGTTAATTACATTTACATGATTAGCTCAATCAGGTAATATTAATTACAGAGAAAGGATTTTATAGAATAGCATGTCACTTAATCCGGCATGGCCAAAGACACAATAGCATAACTACGTTAAGCTGTTATAGCATGATATTAATGCGTTCTAAGATGATATAGCAGAAACAACTGGCAAGTGTCTTCACTGACATTTTCAACCTCTCCCTGACCCCGAGTCTGTAATACCTACATGTTCCAAACAGACCACCGTAGTCCATGTGCCCAAGAAAGCAACCTGCCTAAATGAAAGGCTGGTCATGGCTCACATCAACACCATCGTGCCGGGAAACACTCGACGCACTCCAATTCACATACCGCGCCAACAGAGCCACAGATGACACAATCAAACTCCACACTACCCTTTACCACATGAACAAAAGGAACACCATGAGAATGCTGTTCATTGACTACAGCTCAGCCCACAAAGCTCAGTACCCTGGGACTAACCTCCCTCTGCAAATGGATCCTGGACTTTCTGATGAGCCGCCCCTAGGTGGTGAGGGTCGGCAACAACTGTACCGGTACCCCCGGTATATAGCCTCCACATTGACTCTGTACCGGTACCCCCTGTATATAGCCTCCATATTGACTCTGTACCGGTACCCCCTGTACATAGCCTCCACATTGACTCTGTACCGTAACACCCTGTATATAGCCTCCACATTGACTCTACTGGTACCCCCTGTATATAGCCTCCACATTGACTCTGTACCGGTACCCCCTGTATATAGCCTCCACATTGACTCTGTACCGTAACACCCTGTATATAGCCTCCACATTGACTCTACTGGTACCCCCTGTATATAGCCTCCACATTGACTCTATACTGGTACCCCCTGTATATAGCCTCCACATTGACTCTGTACCGGTACCCCCTGTATATAGCCTCCACACTGACTCTGTACCAGTACCCCCTGTATATTGTCTCCACATTGACTCTGTACCAGTACCCCCTGTATATAGCCTCCACATTGACTCTGTACCGGTACCCCCTGTATATTGTCTCCACATTGACTCTGTACCGGTACCCCCTGTATATAGCCTCCACATTGACTCTGTACCAGTACCCCCTGTATATTGTCTCCACATTGACTCTACTGGTACCCCCTGTATATAGCCTCCACATTGACTCTGTACCAGTACCCCCTGTATATAGCCTCCACATTGACTCTACTGGTACCCCCTGTACATAGCCTCCACATTGACTCTACTGGTACCCCCTGTACATAGCCTCCACATTGACTCTACTGGTACCCCCTGTATATTGTCTCCACATTGACTCTGTACCAGTACCCCCTGTATATAGCCTCCACACTGACTCTGTACCGGTACCCCCTGTATATAGCCTCCACATTGACTCTGTACCAGTACCCCCTGTATATAGCCTCCACACTGACTCTGTACCGGTACCCCCTGTATATAGCCTCCACATTGACTCTGTACCAGTACCCCCTGTATATAGCCTCCACACTGACTCTGTACCGGTACCCCCTGTATATAGCCTCCACATTGACTCTGTACCGGTACCCCCTGTATATAGCCTCCACATTGACTCTGTACCAGTACCCCCTGTATATAGCCTCCACATTGACTCTGTACCAGTACCCCCTGTATATAGCCTCCACATTGACTCTGTACCGGTACCCCCTGTATATAGCCTCCACATTGACTCTGTACCAGTACCCCCTGTATATAGCCTCCACATTGACTCTGTACCGGTACCCCCTGTATATTGTCTCCACATTGACTCTGTACCGGTACCCCCTGTATATAGCCTCCACATTGACTCTGTACCAGTACCCCCTGTATATTGTCTCCACATTGACTCTACTGGTACCCCCTGTATATAGCCTCCACATTGACTCTGTACCAGTACCCCCTGTATATAGCCTCCACATTGACTCTACTGGTACCCCCTGTACATAGCCTCCACATTGACTCTACTGGTACCCCCTGTACATAGCCTCCACATTGACTCTACTGGTACCCCCTGTATATTGTCTCCACATTGACTCTGTACCAGTACCCCCTGTATATAGCCTCCACACTGACTCTGTACCGGTACCCCCTGTATATAGCCTCCACATTGACTCTGTACCAGTACCCCCTGTATATAGCCTCCACACTGACTCTGTACCGGTACCCCCTGTATATAGCCTCCACATTGACTCTGTACCGGTACCCCCTGTATATAGCCTCCACATTGACTCTATACTGGTACCCCCTGTATATAGCCTACACATTGACTCTGTACCGGTACCCCCTGTATATAGCCTCCACATTGACTCTGTACCAGTACCCCCTGTATATAGCCTCCACATTGACTCTGTACTGGTACCCCCTGTATATAGCCTCCACATTGACTCTCTACTGGTACCCCCTGTATATAGCCTCCACATTGACTCTATACTGGTACCCCCTGTATATAGCCTCCACATTGACTCTATACTGGTACCCCCTGTATATAGCCTCCACATTGACTCTATACTGGTACCCCCTGTATATAGCCTCCACATTGACTCTGTACCGGTACCCCCTGTATATAGCCTCCACATTGACTCTATACTGGTACCCCCTGTATATAGCCTCCACATTGACTCTATACTGGTACCCCCTGTATATAGCCTCCACATTGACTCTATACTGGTACCCCCTGTATATAGCCTCCACATTGACTCTGTACCGGTACCCCCTGTATATAGCCTCCACATTGACTCTATACTGGTACCCCCTGTATATAGCCTCCACATTGACTCTATACTGGTACCCCCTGTATATAGCCTCCACATTGACTCTGTACCGGTACCCCCTGTATATAGCCTCCACATTGACTCTATACTGGTACCCCCTGTATATAGCCTCCACATTGACTCTATACTGGTACCCCCTGTATATAGCCTCCACATTGACTCTGTACCAGTACCCCCTGTATATAGCCTCCACATTGACTCTACTGGTACCCCCTGTATATAGCCTCCACATTGACTCTATACTGGTACCCCCTGTATATAGCCTCCACATTGACTCTCTACTGGTACCCCCTGTATATAGCCTCCACATTGACTCTCTACTGGTACCCCCTGTATATAGCCTCCACATTGACTCTATACTGGTACCCCCTGTATATAGCCTCCACATTGACTCTGTACTAGAACCCCCTGTATATAGCCTCCACATTGACTCTGTACCAGTACCCCCTGTATATAGCCTCCACATTGACTCTGTACTGGTACCCCCTGTATATAGCCTCCACATTGACTCTCTACTGGTACCCCCTGTATATAGCCTCCACATTGACTCTATACTGGTACCCCCTGTATATAGCCTCCACATTGACTCTATACTGGTACCCCCTGTATATAGCCTCCACATTGACTCTATACTGGTACCCCCTGTATATAGCCTCCACATTGACTCTATACTGGTACCCCCTGTATATAGCCTCCACATTGACTCTATACTGGTACCCCCTGTATATAGCCTCCACATTGACTCTGTACCGGTACCCCCTGTATATAGCCTCCACATTGACTCTATACTGGTACCCCCTGTATATAGCCTCCACATTGACTCTATACTGGTACCCCCTGTATATAGCCTCCACATTGACTCTGTACCGGTACCCCCTGTATATAGCCTCCACATTGACTCTATACTGGTACCCCTGTATATAGCCTCCACATTGACTCTATACTGGTACCCCCTGTATATAGCCTCCACATTGACTCTGTACCAGTACCCCCTGTATATAGCCTCCACATTGACTCTACTGGTACCCCCTGTATATAGCCTCCACATTGACTCTATACTGGTACCCCCTGTATATAGCCTCCACATTGACTCTCTACTGGTACCCCCTGTATATAGCCTCCACATTGACTCTCTACTGGTACCCCCTGTATATAGCCTCCACATTGACTCTATACTGGTACCCCCTGTATATAGCCTCCACATTGACTCTGTACTAGAACCCCCTGTATATAGCCTCCACATTGACTCTGTACCAGTACCCCCTGTATATAGCCTCCACATTGACTCTGTACCAGTACCCCCTGTATATAGCCTCCACATTGACTCTGTACCAGTACCCCCTGTATATAGCCTCCACATTGACTCTGTACCGGTACCCCCTGTATATAGCCTCCACATTGACTCTGTACTGGTACCCCTGTATATAGCCTCCACATTGACTCTGTACCAGTACCCCCTGTATATAGCCTCCACATTGACTCTGTACCGGTACCCCCTGTATATTGTCTCCACATTGACTCTATACTGGTACCCCCTGTATATAGCCTCCACATTGACTCTGTACCAGTACCCCTGTATATAGCCTCCACATTGACTCTGTACCGGTACCCCCTGTATATAGCCTCCACATTGACTCTGTACTGGTACCCCCTGTATATAGCCTCCACATTGACTCTGTACCAGTACCCCCTGTATATAGCCTCCACATTGACTCTGTACCGGTACCCCCTGTATATTGTCTCCACATTGACTCTATACTGGTACCCCCTGTATATAGCCTCCACATTGACTCTGTACCAGTACCCCCTGTATATAGCCTCCACATTGACTCTGTACCGGTACCCCCTGTATATAGCCTCCACATTGACTCTGTACCGGTACCCCCTGTATATAGCCTCCACATTGACTCTGTACCAGTACCCCTGTATATAGCCTCCACATTGACTCTATACTGGTACCCCCTGTATATAGCCTCCACATTGACTCTATACTGGTACCCCCTGTATATAGCCTCCACATTGACTCTGTACCAGTACCCCCTGTATATAGCCTCCACATTGACTCTACTGGTACCCCCTGTATATAGCCTCCACATTGACTCTGTACCGGTACCCCCTGTATATAGCCTCCACATTGACTCTGTACCAGTACCCCCTGTATATAGCCTCCACATTGACTCTGTACCAGTACCCCCTGTATATAGCCTCCACATTGACTCTACTGGTACCCCCTGTATATAGCCTCCACATTGACTCTACTGGTACCCCCTGTATATAGCCTCCACATTGACTCTGTACCGGTACCCCCTGTATATAGCCTCCACATTGACTCTGTACCGGTACCCCCTGTATATAGCCTCCACATTGACTCTGTACCAGTACCCCCTGTATATAGCCTCCACATTGACTCTGTACCGGTACCCCCTGTATATAGCCTCCACATTGACTCTGTACCAGTACCCCCTGTATATAACCTCCACATTGACTCTGTACCAGTACCCCCTGTATATAACCTCCACATTGACTCTATACTGGTACCCCCTGTATATAGCCTCCACATTGACTCTGTACCAGTACCCCCTGTATATAACCTCCACATTGACTCTATACTGGTACCCCCTGTATATAGCCTCCACATTGACTCTGTACCAGTACCCCCTGTATATAGCCTCCACATTGACTCTGTACCAGTACCCCTGTATATAGCCTCCACATTGACTCTACTGGTACCCCTGTATATAGCCTCCACATTGACTCTACTGGTACCCCCTGTATATAGCCTCCACATTGACTCTACTGGTACCCCCTGTATATTGTCTCCACATTGACTCTACTGGTACCCCCTGTATATAGCCTCCACATTGACTCTACTGGTACCCCCTGTATATAGCCTCCACATTGACTCTACTGGTACCCCCTGTATATAGCCCCTGACTCTACTGGTATATAGCCTCCACATTGACTCTACTGGTACCCCCTGTATATAGCCTCCACATTGACTCTACTGGTACCCCCTGTATATAGCCTCCACATTGACTCTATACTGGTACCCCCTGTATATAGCCTCCACATTGACTCTACTGGTACCCCCTGTATATTGCCTCCACATTGACTCTACTGGTACCCCCTGTATATAGCCTCCACATTGACTCTACTGGTACCCCCTGTATATTGTCTCCACATTGACTCTACTGGTACCCCCTGTATATAGCCTCCACATTGACTCTACTGGTACCCCCTGTATATAGCCTCCACATTGACTCTACTGGTACCCCCTGTATATAGCCTCCACATTGACTCTACTGGTACCCCCTGTATATTGTCTCCACATTGACTCTATACTGGTACCCCCTGTATATAGCCTCCACATTGACTCTACTGGTACCCCCTGTATATTGCCTCCACATTGACTCTATACTGGTACCCCCTGTATATAGCCTCCACATTGACTCTATACTGGTACCCCCTGTATATAACCTCCTCATTGACTCTGTACCGGTACCCCCTGTATATAGCCTCCACATTGACTCTATACTGGTACCCCCTGTATATAGCCTCCACATTGACTCTATACTGGTACCCCCTGTATATAGCCTCCACATTGACTCTACTGGTACCCCCTGTATATTGCCTCCACATTGACTCTATACTGGTACCCCCTGTATATAGCCTCCACATTGACTCTATACTGGTACCCCCTGTATATAGCCTCCACATTGACTCTACTGGTACCCCCTGTATATTGCCTCACATTGACTCTATACTGGTACCCCTGTATATAGCCTCCACATTGACTCTATACTGGTACCCCCTGTATATAGCCTCCACATTGACTCTATACTGGTACCCCCTGTATATAGCCTCCACATTGACTCTATACTGGTACCCCCTGTATATAGCCTCCACATTGACTCTATACTGGTACCCCCTGTATATAACCTCCTCATTGACTCTGTACTGGTACCCCCCTGTATATAGCCTCCACATTGACTCTATACTGGTACCCCCTGTATATAGCCTCCACATTGACTCTGTACTGGTACCCCCTGTATATAGCCTCCACATTGACTCTGTACTGGTACCCCCTGTATATAGCCTCCACATTGACTCTATACTGGTACCCACTGTATATAGCCTCCACATTGACTCTATACTGGTACCCCCTGTATATAGCCTCCACATTGACTCTATACTGGTACCCCCTGTATATAGCCTCCACATTGACTCTATACTGGTACCCCCTGTATATAGCCTCCACATTGACTCTATACTGGTACCCCCTGTATATAGCCTCCACATTGACTCTATACTGGTACCCCCTGTATATAGCCTCCACATTGACTCTATACTGGTACCCCCTGTATATAGACTCTGACTCTGGTACCCCTGTATATAGCCTCCACATTGACTCTATACTAGTACCCCCTGTATATAGCCTCCACATTGACTCTATACTAGTACCCCTGTATATAGCCTCCACATTGACTCTATACTGGTACCCCTGTATATAGCCTCCACATTGACTCTATACTAGTACCCCTGTATATAGCCTCCACATTGACTCTACTAGTACCCCTGTATATAGCCTCCACATTGACTCTGTACTAGTACCCCCTGTATATAGCCTCCACATTGACTCTATACTAGTACCCCCTGTATATAGCCTCCACATTGACTCTATACTAGTACCCCCTGTATATAGCCTCCACATTGACTCTATACCAGTACCCCCTGTATATAGCCTCCACATTGACTCTGTACCAGTATATAGCCTCCACATTGACTCTGTACCAGTACCCCCTGTATATAGCCTCCACATTGACTCTGTACCAGTACCCCTGTATATAGCCTCCACATTGACTCTGTACAGTACCCCCTGTATATAGCCTCCACATTGACTCTGTACCAGTACCCCCTGTATATAGCCTCCACATTGACTCTGTACCAGTACCCCCTGTATATAGCCTCCACATTGACTCTGTACCAGTACCCCCTGTATATAGCCTCCACATTGACTCTGTACCAGTACCCCCTGTATATAGCCTCCACATTGACTCTATACCAGTACCCCCTGTATATAGCCTCCACATTGACTCTATACTGGTACCCCCTGTATATAGCCTCCACATTGACTCTATACTGGTACCCCCTGTATATAGCCTCCACATTGACTCTATACTGGTACCCCCTGTATATAGCCTCCACATTGACTCTATACTAGTACCCCCTGTATATAGCCTCCACATTGACTCTATACTAGTACCCCCTGTATATAGCCTCCACATTGACTCTATACTAGTACCCCCTGTATATAGCCTCCACATTGACTCTATACTGGTACCCCCTGTATATAGCCTCCACATTGACTCTGTACAGTACCCCCTGTATATAGCCTCCACATTGACTCTATACAGTACCCCTGTATATAGCCTCCACATTGACTCTGTACCAGTACCCCCTGTATATAGCCTCCACATTGACTCTGTACCAGTACCCCCTGTATATAGCCTCCACATTGACTCTATACTAGTACCCCTGTATATAGCCTCCACATTGACTCTATACCAGTACCCCCTGTATATAGCCTCCACATTGACTCTATACCAGTACCCCCTGTATATAGCCTCCACATTGACTCTGTACCAGTACTCCTGTATATAGCCTCCACATTGACTCTATACTAGTACCCCCTGTATATAGCCTCCACATTGACTCTGTACCAGTACCCCCTGTATATAGCCTCCACATTGACTCTATACCAGTACCCCCTGTATATAGCCTCACATTGACTCTGACTAGTACCCCCTGTATATAGCCTCCACATTGACTCTATACCAGTACCCCCTGTATATAGCCTCCACATTGACTCTGTACCAGTACCCCCTGTATATAGCCTCCACATTGACTCTGTACCAGTACCCCTGTATATAGCCTCCACATTGACTCTGTACCAGTACCCCCTGTATATAGCCTCCACATTGACTCTGTACCACATTGAGCCTCATTGACTCTGTACCAGTACCCCCTGTATATAGCCTCCACATTGACTCTGTACCAGTACCCCCTGTATATAGCCTCCACATTGACTCTGTACCAGTACCCCTGTATATAGCCTCCACATTGACTCTGTACCAGTACCCCCTGTATATAGCCTCCACATTGACTCTGTACCAGTACCCCCTGTATATAGCCTCCACATTGACTCTGTACCTGGTACCCCCTGTATATAGCCTCCACATTGACTCTGTACTGGTACCCCCTGTATATAGCCTCCACATTGACTCTGTACCGGTACCCCCTGTATATAGCCTCCACATTGACTCTGTACTGGTACCCCCTGTATATAGCCTCCACATTGACTCTGTACCGGTACCCCCTGTATATAGCCTCCACATTGACTCTGTACCAGTACCCCTGTATATAGCCTCCACATTGACTCTGTACCAGTACCCCCTGTATATAGCCTCCACATTGACTCTGTACCAGTACCCCCTGTATATAGCCTCCACATTGACTCTGTACCAGTACCCCTGTATATAGCCTCCACATTGACTCTGTACCAGTACCCCTGTATATAGCCTCCACATTGACTCTGTACCAGTACCCCCTGTATATAGCCTCCACATTGACTCTGTACCAGTACGCCCTGTATATAGCCTCCACATTGACTCTGTACCAGTACCCCTGTAGCCTCCCATTGACTCTGTACCAGTACCCCCTGTATATAGCCTCCACATTGACTCTGTACCAGTACCCCCTGTATATAGCCTCCACATTGACTCTGTACCAGTACCCCCCTGTATATAGCCTCCACATTGACTCTGTACCAGTACCCCTGTATATAGCCTCCACATTGACTCTGTACCAGTACCCCTGTATATAGCCTCCACATTGACTCTGTACCAGTACCCCCTGTATATAGCCTCCACATTGACTCTGTACCAGTACCCCCTGTATATAGCCTCCACATTGACCCTGTACCAGTACCCCTGTATATAGTCTCCACATTGACTCTGTACCAGTACCCCCTGTATATAGCCTCCACATTGACTCTGTACCAGTACCCCTGTATATAGCCTCCACATTGACTCTGTACCAGTACCCCCTGTATATAGCCCTCCACATTGACTCTGTACCAGTACCCCTGTATATAGCCTCCACATTGACTCTGTACCAGTACCCCCTGTATATAGCCTCCACATTGACTCTGTACCAGTACCCCCTGTATATAGCCTCCACATTGACTCTGTACCAGTACCCCTGTATATAGCCTCCACATTGACTCTGTACCAGTACCCCTGTATATAGCCTCCACATTGACTCTGTACCAGTACCCCCTGTATATAGCCTCCACATTGACTCTGTACCAGTACCCCTGTATATAGCCTCCACATTGACTCTGTACCAGTACCCCCTGTATATAGCCTCCACATTGACTCTGTACCAGTACCCCCTGTATATAGCCTCCTCATTGACTCTGTACCGGTACCCCCTGTATATAGCCTCCACATTGACTCTGTACCGGTACCCCTGTATATAGCCTCCACATTGACTCTGTACCGGTACCCCCTGTATATAGCCTCCACATTGACTCTGTACCGGTACCCCCTGTATATAGCCTCCACATTGACTCTGTACCAGTACCCCCTGTATATAGCCTCCACATTGACTCTGTACCAGTACCCCCTGTATATAGCCTCCACATTGACTCTGTACCAGTACCCCCTGTATATAGCCTCCACATTGACTCTGTACCAGTACCCCCTGTATATAGCCTCCACATTGACTCTGTACCAGTACCCCCTGTATATAGCCTCCACATTGACTCTGTACCAGTACCCCCTGTATATAGCCTCCACATTGACTCTGTACCAGTACCCCCTGTATATAGCCTCCACATTGACTCTGTACCAGTACCCCCTGTATATAGCCTCCACATTGACTCTGTACCAGTACCCCTGTATATAGCCTCCACATTGACTCTGTACCAGTACCCCTGTATATAGCCCTCCACATTGACTCTGTACCGGTACCCCCTGTATATAGCCTCCACATTGACTCTGTACCGGTACCCCCTGTATATAGCCTCCACATTGACTCTGTACCAGTACCCCCTGTATATAGCCTCCACATTGACTCTGTACCGGTACCCCCTGTATATAGCCTCCACATTGACTCTGTACCAGTACCCCCTGTATATAGCCTCCACATTGACTCTGTACCGGTACCCCCTGTATATAGCCTCCACATTGACTCTGTACCGGTACCCCCTGTATATAGCCTCCACATTGACTCTGTACCAGTACCCCCTGTATATAGCCTCCACATTGACTCTGTACTGGTACCCCCTGTATATAGCCTCGTTGTCATTTTCTTATTACTTTTAGATTTTTATTTAGTAAATATTTTCTTAACTTTCTTGAACTGCATTAAGGGCTTGTAAGTAAGCATTTCACGGTATGTATGCACCTGTTGTATTCAGCGCATGTAACGATTTGATTTTATATGAATGATATTAATACGTTATAATCAGTTGTAGCATGATAATACGTTATAAAATTATATTCATACATTATTGCATGATATTAATAATGATATGTAGAGAATCTGAATGATCGGCTATGAAAAGCCAACTGACATTTACTCCTGAGGTGCTGACCTGTTGCACCCTCTACAACCACTGTGATTATTATTATCTGACCCTGCTGGTCATCTATGAACGTTTGAACATCTTGGCCATGTTCTGTTATAAATCTCCACCCGGCACAGCCAGAAGAGGACTGGCCACCCCTCATAGCCTGGTTCCACTCTAGGTTTCTTCCTAGGTTTTTGGCCTTTCTAGGGAGTTTTGACTAGCCACCGTGCTTCTACACCTACATTGCTTGCTGTTTGGGGTTTTAGGCTGGGTTTCTGTACAGCACTTTGAGATCTCAGCTGATGTAAAAGAAGGGCTTTATAAATACATTTGATTGATTGATGTTATTAATATGACATAAGCAGGAGAATGGTGAGAGAGTGTGAGAGACGGTTAACAAATACAATACATTTCAGTATTTTAAAACCAAATTTAATATGCTGTTGAAAGCCCAAAATACACTTCATCATCCAACAATAAATATTGTAAGACTGAGGATACGGCGTCTTGCTATCTACACCATAGAAAGTCATTATATTTCCATGATGTGGCCCCTATACTGGAGCTTCCTCTTAACTCATCACCATAGTAATGTGGGGGGGGGGGGGGGGGACAAGTCAATAACAACCTAAAAATAAAGACAATTTACTCAAACTAGTTATTTCACTCGTCACAAGTGTGCATCCCATCCAATCTATGATTTTACATACGCAGTTAAATGTATAAACCCTGTAGTTTGAGATTGTTTGTTTTAAACTAACATCCTAGAACCAATTACTGTCTAACCATATGAAACATTATACAGTACAATAGCCCTCTTGGAAGATGTGAATATTGGTTCATGATTATAAAACAAGTCTGTAGGAGGAGATTTCACTTTAAAATGTGTAAACGTTGTCCACCAGATGCCCGATGTTACAATGTGTGATTTAAGAGAAAAAAAAGAAAATCTTGATTGCTTAAGACAACTACAAACATACTTGAACATCTGTAGCCTGGTCCCAGATCATTGGTCGACAATGACAGTTACGAGTTGGGCTAGACAGCACAAACAGAACTGGGACCAGGCTTGATATCGTGTGCTTTTCTCGGGATTCTGAAGAAAAAAAACAAACATTTGAATCAAAAAACCCTTTGAATTTGTCTGACTTGTTAAAACTGTACAAAAGAATAATAATTAAACATAATGAAAAATAAAGAGAACATTAATTCACATAAAGCATGTTATTTACAAAACAAATATTAAAATCTCTCAAGTCAGTCAGTCCTAATTCGGGTTGACAGAATTAAGCCACGAACAACAATATAGTCAGGGACGAACATTGATCGGCTTGAATAGTTGGTCAGGCTGTCCAGGTATACTGTAGGTGGAGTTAGGGCCAGGAATTACTCCTGGTTAAGTCACATGGTAAGGAAGAACTCCAGGTCCTGGAGAATCGGGATGTACCATTCTCTTTCCCAAGAAATATACACTTGCATAGTCCCTATCCTGGATCTAAAAGCGTAGGATTAGGGAAAAGCAATGGCTGGAAGAAGTTTCCTCCATTGTAAAAACACATGCGAGAAAGTCCAGAAGGGTTGAGAACCGGGACTAAGTCATAGTATTGGTGAAGGAAGGAGCAACAGGCTGTTTCTGGAATGTACAAGAACAAACAGCGCATATACACGAAGACATACTACCATTGCACCATTCCTTTTAACTATGACATCACAAAGCAAAAGAACAACAAAATGTTTTTTTTTAAACTACAGTGCTAGATAAAATATTTGATTCATTTTTTCCCCCATTCCGTTATAGCACAGTCTGCAGAAAGAACCGCATTCATCATGAATCTCTTGACTAGCCTCCGGGCTTCACCGGGCTGTCCGGTTGAGTTTCCTATTAATACGAAGTCACCCACATCCCTCAAATTGGCCAGAGAAAACGTCTCTAACATCTGGGTTGTATTTTTATTAATACCCAACGTAGCAAAACATTCTGCAACGGCAAATGGAGAAAAGAAAAGAAAAAAAAGTGATTCTTATTGAATAAATTCAGATTCAGTCCATGGTTTCTCCCATATGGTGTCTAATGAATACGACCCTGATAAACATAGTGGGCGGGGTGATAAGCCTACCATCTCTCGACCAGCCAATCATTGGACCTGAAGATGGAGGATGGTAGTGTGTGAAGAAACTGTCTCTTTAAGCCTTAAAATGAAGTGTCTGCCTCACGTAGATTTCTGCCTATAGTGAAGCGTCAAGTCCCCTCCGCTTTTCCAGATAAAATGCTTGACAGTTCGCAGGTCCATGTTTGGGTCCAGGACCTGTGTGAGAACAGAGAAGACCGACCAAGGATGTGAATATGTATTTCAGTCATCGCTGTCATTATTACACTGTAATATGACTTAACTAAACCAAAATCAGCATCGCGGCAATCTGTAATATGACATGTTATACTAAACCAAAATAACTTCAACATCGAAGCAACAAACTATATTGCCCAAACCACCATCAAAAGTGAAGCTGTCAAGTAGTGGACTTTTTCAAAAAAATACTTATGAATCAGATACACACTCTCCTTCAACAACTGAGGTCCATAATCTTTACTAAAAAAAAAAGCAAAGATTGTTCCTCATTCCTCCCGAAACTACAGGAGAATGAGGAGTAGGGAGGGTTCCCACCTGGTCTTGACATATCAGTTCAATCTTCTCCTCGGCCATGAGGGCCATGTCCTCGTCCTTCTCCGTCTCTCCTGGCTTGTCATTGGCTGCCAAGGAGGAAGCAGTGGTCTGGGACTCAGTGTCCAGGTTAATGATCTTCTCATAGACGTGTTCCATCACCTTCCTCACCTGCAGCATGTCACTGGCAGACAGACGGTCCCTACAGAGAGAGAGAAACACACACACACACACACACACACACAGTGGAATAAAAGGATGTGTGTCAAGGGGAAGTAGGATCTGGATCTCCGACGGGAAATGTCGACGGTGCATTTATATGTAGAGGTCAAATTGTGTGCGTGCGTGTGGGGGTGTGTGTGGGGGGGTGTGTGCGGGGGGGTGTGTGCGTGTAGGATTTATTCAGGTAAGAACATCAAAGCCGAATATTAATCGAAGGGACTTGGAAGTGTGGAATGTAGTGATTTCTCATGAAGAAACCTGAAACGGAGAAAATCAAAAACCAAAATGTTACTTCTTCAGTGTCTTGGCTCCAGAAGAAGAGTGGGGTTGGAGGTAGAACGGGATCTTGTTGAATTTCGGCATGTTCTTCTGGAGGACATAGAAAAAGGAGGGCAAAAATGTAAAAAAAAAAAAAATGAAGTGAAGTCCGAGGCAAGAAGAGTAAAAGCAAAAGGAAGACTGAAAAGGTACTTACGTCCACGGTGATGTCTATGACCCACTGTGGGACTGTCTCATTCAGTAACATAGACTCCGTCTCCCCACCAGAGTCCCTACACAACAGTCTGAAACAGGAGACTCAACATTAGAACAGCTGGAGAACTGGAAGAACAGTACAGGGAATTAAACAAACAGGACTGGGTTTTTGTGTCCAACTGGTGATGCAAGACAAGTAGTGATTCATTATCAGATTCATCAATGATCGCATGCATGATATAGCCTCGACAAAAAAAATTTTGCTCCCAAAATTCTCTATAATCCCTCAATCAAATGTATTTATATAATAGTAGTGTTAGGTCATAGACAAACACACTACCCAGGTTACACTTCACTCCCTTCCTCCAGGGGGCAGCAGCAACCTTGTCCAGATGCTGAGCCTGGTTGATAAGCACATCAGGTGATTGTCAGTCAGTGTCCCAGCTGGCAGAGCTGCGAGGCCGCTGGTCGGTTTGGTGGCCGCTGGTCGGTTTGGTGGTCGCTGGTTGGTTTGGTGGCCGCTGGTCGGTTTGGTGGTCACGAGGCTGCTGGTCGGTTTGGTGGTCGCTGGTTGGTTTGGTGGCCGCTGGTCGGTTTGGTGGTCACGAGGCTGCTGGTCGGTTTGGTGGTCGCTGGTCGGTTTGGTGGTCGCTGGTCGGTTTGGTGGTCGCTGGTCGGTTTGGTGGTCGCTAGTCCATGTAGCTAGGACCCCTAGACAGTCAGGTTACAGACCATGTAGCTAGGACCCCTAGACAGTCAGGTTACAGACCATGTAGCTAGGACCCTTAGACTTAGCGAGTCAGGTTACAGACCATGTAGCTAGGACCCCTAGACAGTCAGGTTACAGACCATGTAGCTAGGACCCCTAGACAGTCAGGTTACAGACCATGTAGCTAGGACCCCTAGACAGTCAGGTTACAGACCATGTAGCTAGGACCCCTAGACAGTCAGGTTACAGACCATGTAGCTAGGACCCCTAGACAGTCAGGTTACAGACCATGTAGCTAGGACCCCTAGACAGTCAGGTTACAGACCATGTAGCTAGGACCCCTAGACAGTCAGGTTACAGACCATGTAGCTAGGACCCCTAGACAGTCAGGTTACAGACCATGTAGCTAGGACCCCTAGACAGTCAGGTTACAGACCATGTAGCTAGGACCCCTAGATATAATGAGTCAGGTTACAGACCATGTAGCTAGGACCCCTAGACAGAATGAGTCAGGTTACAGACCATGTAGCTAGGACCCCTAGACAGTCAGGTTACAGACCATGTAGCTAGGACCACTAGACATAATGAGTCAGGTTACAGACCATGTAGCTAAGACCCCTAGACAGTCAGGTTACAGACCATGTAGCTAAGACCCCTAGACAGTCAGGTTACAGACCATGTAGCTAAGACCCCTAGACAGTCAGGTTACAGACCATGTAGCTAGGAGCCCTAGACAGTCAGGTTACAGACCATGTAGCTAGGACCCCTAGACAGTCAGGTTACAGACCATGTAGCTAGGACCCCTAGACAGTCAGGTTACAGGCCATGTAGCTAGGACCCCTAGACAGTCAGGTTACAGACCATGTAGCTAGGACCCCTAGACAGTCAGGTTACAGACCATGTAGCTAGGACCCCTAGACAGTCAGGTTACAGGCCATGTAGCTAAGAGCCCTAGACAGTCAGGTTACAGACCATGTAGCTAGGACCCCTAGACAGTCAGGTTACAGACCATGTAGCTAGGACACCTAGACAGTCAGGTTACAGACCATGTAGCTAGGACCCCTAGACAGTCAGGTTACAGACCATGTAGCTAGGAGCCCTAGACAGTCAGGTTACAGACCATGTAGCTAGGACCCCTAGACAGTCAGGTTACAGACCATGTAGCTAGGACCCCTAGACAGTCAGGTTACAGACCATGTAGCTAGGACCCCTAGACAGTCAGGTTACAGACCATGTAGCTAGGATCCCAAGACATAATGAGTCAGGTTACAGACCATGTAGCTAGGACCCCTAGACAGTCAGGTTACAGACCATGTAGCTAGGACCCCTAGACAGTCAGGTTACAGACCATGTAGCTAGGACCTAGACAGTCAGGTTACAGACCATGTAGCTAGGACCCCTAGACATAATGAGTCAGGTTACAGACCATGTAGCTAGGACCCCTAGACATAATGAGTCAGGTTACAGACCATGTAGCTAGGGCCCCTAGACAGTCAGGTTACAGACCATGTAGCTAGGACCCCTAGACAGTCAGGTTACAGACCATGTAGCTAGGACCCCTAGACAGTCAGGTTACAGACCATGTAGCTAGGATCCCAAGACATAATGAGTCAGGTTACAGACCATGTAGCTAGGACCCCTAGACAGTCAGGTTACAGACCATGTAGCTAGGACCCCTAGACAGTCAGGTTACAGACCATGTAGCTAGGACCTAGACAGTCAGGTTACAGACCATGTAGCTAGGACCCCTAGACATAATGAGTCAGGTTACAGACCATGTAGCTAGGACCCCTAGACATAATGAGTCAGGTTACAGACCATGTAGCTAGGGCCCCTAGACAGTCAGGTTACAGACCATGTAGCTAGGACCCCTAGACAGTCAGGTTACAGACCATGTAGCTAGGACCCTAGACAGTCAGGTTACAGACCATGTAGCTAGGACCCCTAGACAGTCAGGTTACAGACCATGTAGCTAGGACCCCTAGACAGTCAGGTTACAGACCATGTAGCTAAGACCCCTAGACAGTCAGGTTACAGACCATGTAGCTAAGACCCCTAGACAGTCAGGTTACAGACCATGTAGCTAGGACCCCTAGACAGTCAGGTTACAGACCATGTAGCTAGGACCCCTAGACAGTCAGGTTACAGGCCATGTAGCTAGGACCCCTAGACAGTCAGGTTACAGACCATGTAGCTAGGACCCCTAGACAGTCAGGTTACAGACCATGTAGCTAGGACCCCTAGACAGTCAGGTTACAGACCATGTAACTAGGACCCCTAGACAGTCAGGTTACAGGCCATGTAGCTAGGACCCCTAGACAGTCAGGTTACAGGCCATGTAGCTAAGAGCCCTAGACAGTCAGGTTACAGACCATGTAGCTAGGACCCCTAGACAGTCAGGTTACAGACCATGTAGCTAGGACCCTTAGACTTAGCGAGTCAGGTTACAGACCATGTAGCTAGGACCCCTAGACAGTCAGGTTACAGACCATGTAGCTAGGACCCCTAGACAGTCAGGTTACAGACCATGTAGCTAGGACCCCTAGATATAATGAGTCAGGTTACAGACCATGTAGCTAGGACCCCTAGACAGAATGAGTCAGGTTACAGACCATGTAGCTAGGACCCCTAGACAGTCAGGTTACAGACCATGTAGCTAGGACCACTAGACATAATGAGTCAGGTTACAGACCATGTAGCTAAGACCCCTAGACAGTCAGGTTACAGACCATGTAGCTAAGACCCCTAGACAGTCAGGTTACAGACCATGTAGCTAAGACCCCTAGACAGTCAGGTTACAGACCATGTAGCTAGGAGCCCTAGACAGTCAGGTTATAGACCATGTAGCTAGGACCCCTAGACAGTCAGGTTACAGACCATGTAGCTAGGACCCCTAGACAGTCAGGTTACAGACCATGTAGCTAGGACCCCTAGACAGTCAGGTTACAGACCATGTAGCTAGGACCCCTAGACAGTCAGGTTACAGACCATGTAGCTAGGAGCCCTAGACAGTCAGGTTACAGACCATGTAGCTAGGAGCCCTAGACAGTCAGGTTACAGACCATGTAGCTAGGACCCCTAGACAGTCAGGTTACAGACCATGTAGCTAGGACCCCTAGACAGTCAGGTTACAGACCATGTAGCTAGGCCCCTAGACAGTCAGGTTACAGACCATGTAGCTAGGGCCCCTAGATATAATGAGTCAGGTTACAGACCATGTAGCTAGGACCCTAGATATAATGAGTCAGGTTACAGACCATGTAGCTAGGGCCCCTAGATATAATGAGTCAGGTTACAGACCATGTAGCTAGGACCCCTAGATATAATGAGTCAGGTTACAGACCATGTAGCTAGGACCCCTAGACATAATGAGTCAGGTTACAGACCATGTAGCTAGGACCCCTAGACAGTCAGGTTACAGACCATGTAGCTAGGACCCCTAGACAGTCAGGTTACAGACCATGTAGCTAGGACCCCTAGACAGTCAGGTTACAGACCATGTAGCTAGGACCCCTAGATATAATGAGTCAGGTTACAGACCATGTAGCTAGGACCCCTAGACAGAATGAGTCAGGTTACAGACCATGTAGCTAGGACCCCTAGACAGTCAGGTTACAGACCATGTAGCTAAGACCCCTAGACAGTCAGGTTACAGACCATGTAGCTAGGAGCCCTAGACAGTCAGGTTACAGACCATGTAGCTAGGACCCCTAGACAGTCAGGTTACAGACCATGTAGCTAGGACCCCTAGACAGTCAGGTTACAGACCATGTAGCTAGGACCCCTAGACAGTCAGGTTACAGACCATGTAGCTAGGAGCCCTAGACAGTCAGGTTACAGACCATGTAGCTAGGACCCCTAGACAGTCAGGTTACAGACCATGTAGCTAGGACCACTAGACATAATGAATCAGGTTACAGACCATGTAGCTAGGACCCCTAGACAGAATGAGTCAGGTTACAGACCATGTAGCTAGGACCCCTAGATATAATGAGTCAGGTTACAGACCATGTAGCTAGGACCCCTAGATATAATGAGTCAGGTTACAGACCATGTAGCTAGGACCCCTAGACAGTCAGGTTACAGACCATGTAGCTAGGACCCCTAGACAGTCAGGTTACAGACCATGTAGCTAGGACCCCTAGACAGTCAGGTTACAGACCATGTAGCTAGGACCCCTAGACAGTCAGGTTACAGACCATGTAGCTAGGACCCCTAGACAGTCAGGTTACAGACCATGTAGCTAGGACCACTAGACATAATGAGTCAGGTTACAGACCATGTAGCTAAGACCCCTAGACAGTCAGGTTATAGACCATGTAGCTAAGACCCCTAGACAGTCAGGTTACAGACCATGTAGCTAGGAGCCCTAGACAGTCAGGTTATATACCATGTAGCTAGGACCCCTAGACAGTCAGGTTACAGACCATGTAGCTAGGACCCCTAGACAGTCAGGTTACAGACCATGTAGCTAGGACCCCTAGACAGTCAGGTTACAGACCATGTAGCTAGGACCCCTAGACAGTCAGGTTACAGACCATGTAGCTAGGACCCCTAGACAGTCAGGTTACAGACCATGTAGCTAGGACCCCTAGACAGTCAGGTTACAGACCATGTAGCTAGGACCCCTAGACAGTCAGGTTACAGACCATGTAGCTAGGCCCCTAGACAGTCAGGTTACAGACCATGTAGCTAGGACCCCTAGATATAATGAGTCAGGTTACAGACCATGTAGCTAGGACCCCTAGATATAATGAGTCAGGTTACAGACCATGTAGCTAGGACCCCTAGACAGTCAGGTTACAGACCATGTAGCTAGGACCCCTAGACAGTCAGGTTACAGGCCATGTAGCTAGGACCCCTAGACAGTCAGGTTACAGACCATGTAGCTAGGACCCCTAGACAGTCAGGTTACAGACCATGTAGCTAGGACCCCTAGACAGTCAGGTTACAGACCATGTAACTAGGACCCCTAGACAGTCAGGTTACAGGCCATGTAGCTAGGACCCCTAGACAGTCAGGTTACAGGCCATGTAGCTAGGACCCCTAGACAGTCAGGTTACAGACCATGTAGCTAGGACCCCTTAGCGAGTCAGGTTACAGACCATGTAGCTAGGACCCTTAGACTTAGCGAGTCAGGTTACAGACCATGTAGCTAGGACCCCTAGACAGTCAGGTTACAGACCATGTAGCTAGGACCCCTAGACAGTCAGGTTACAGACCATGTAGCTAGGACCCCTAGACAGTCAGGTTACAGACCATGTAGCTAGGACCCCTAGACAGTCAGGTTACAGACCATGTAGCTAGGACCCCTAGACAGTCAGGTTACAGACCATGTAGCTAGGACCCCTAGACAGTCAGGTTACAGACCATGTAGCTAGGACCCTAGATATAATGAGTCAGGTTACAGACCATGTAGCTAGGACCCCTAGACAGAATGAGTCAGGTTACAGACCATGTAGCTAGGACCCCTAGACAGTCAGGTTACAGACCATGTAGCTAGGACCACTAGACATAATGAGTCAGGTTACAGACCATGTAGCTAAGACCCCTAGACAGTCAGGTTACAGACCATGTAGCTAAGACCCCTAGACAGTCAGGTTACAGACCATGTAGCTAAGACCCCTAGACAGTCAGGTTACAGACCATGTAGCTAGGAGCCCTAGACAGTCAGGTTATAGACCATGTAGCTAGGACCCCTAGACAGTCAGGTTACAGACCATGTAGCTAGGACCCCTAGACAGTCAGGTTACAGACCATGTAGCTAGGACCCCTAGACAGTCAGGTTACAGACCATGTAGCTAGGAGCCCTAGACAGTCAGGTTACAGACCATGTAGCTAGGAGCCCTAGACAGTCAGGTTACAGACCATGTAGCTAGGACCCCTAGACAGTCAGGTTACAGACCATGTAGCTAGGACCCCTAGACAGTCAGGTTACAGACCATGTAGCTAGGCCCCTAGACAGTCAGGTTACAGACCATGTAGCTAGGGCCCCTAGATATAATGAGTCAGGTTACAGACCATGTAGCTAGGACCCCTAGATATAATGAGTCAGGTTACAGACCATGTAGCTAGGGCCCCTAGATATAATGAGTCAGGTTACAGACCATGTAGCTAGGACCCCTAGATATAACGAGTCAGGTTACAGACCATGTAGCTAGGACCCCTAGACATAATGAGTCAGGTTACAGACCATGTAGCTAGGTGCCCTAGACAGTCAGGTTACAGACCATGTAGCTAGGACCCCTAGACAGTCAGGTTACAGACCATTTAGCTAGGACCCCTAGACAGTCAGGTTACAGACCATGTAGCTAGGACCCCTAGACAGTCAGGTTACAGACCATGTAGCTAGGACCCCTAGACAGTCAGGTTACAGACCATGTAGCTAGGACCCCTAGACAGTCAGGTTACAGACCATGTAGCTAGGACCCCTAGATATAATGAGTCAGGTTACAGACCATGTAGCTAGGACCCCTAGACAGAATGAGTCAGGTTACAGACCATGTAGCTAGGACCCCTAGACAGTCAGGTTACAGACCATGTAGCTAGGACCACTAGACATAATGAGTCAGGTTACAGACCATGTAGCTAAGACCCCTAGACAGTCAGGTTACAGACCATGTAGCTAAGACCCCTAGACAGTCAGGTTACAGACCATGTAGCTAAGACCCCTAGACAGTCAGGTTACAGACCATGTAGCTAGGAGCCCTAGACAGTCAGGTTATAGACCATGTAGCTAGGACCCCTAGACAGTCAGGTTACAGACCATGTAGCTAGGACCCCTAGACAGTCAGGTTACAGACCATGTAGCTAGGACCCCTAGACAGTCAGGTTACAGACCATGTAGCTAGGACCCCTAGACAGTCAGGTTACAGACCATGTAGCTAGGAGCCCTAGACAGTCAGGTTACAGACCATGTAGCTAGGAGCCCTAGACAGTCAGGTTACAGACCATGTAGCTAGGACCCCTAGACAGTCAGGTTACAGACCATGTAGCTAGGACCCCTAGACAGTCAGGTTACAGACCATGTAGCTAGGCCCCTAGACAGTCAGGTTACAGACCATGTAGCTAGGGCCCCTAGATATAATGAGTCAGGTTACAGACCATGTAGCTAGGACCCCTAGATATAATGAGTCAGGTTACAGACCATGTAGCTAGGGCCCCTAGATATAATGAGTCAGGTTACAGACCATGTAGCTAGGACCCTAGATATAATGAGTCAGGTTACAGACCATGTAGCTAGGACCCCTAGACATAATGAGTCAGGTTACAGACCATGTAGCTAGGACCCCTAGACAGTCAGGTTACAGACCATGTAGCTAGGACCCCTAGACAGTCAGGTTACAGACCATGTAGCTAGGACCCCTAGATATAATGAGTCAGGTTACAGACCCTAGGACCCCTAGATATAATGAGTCAGGTTACAGACCATGTAGCTAGGACCCCTAGACAGTCAGGTTACAGACCATGTAGCTAGGACCACTAGACATAATGAGTCAGGTTACAGACCATGTAGCTAGGACCCCTAGACAGTCAGGTTACAGACCATGTAGCTAGGACCACTAGACATAATGAGTCAGGTTACAGACCATGTAGCTAAGACCCCTAGACAGTCAGGTTACAGACCATGTAGCTAAGACCCCTAGACAGTCAGGTTACAGACCATGTAGCTAAGACCCTAGACAGTCAGGTTACAGACCATGTAGCTAGGAGCCCTAGACAGTCAGGTTATAGACCATGTAGCTAGGACCCCTAGACAGTCAGGTTACAGACCATGTAGCTAGGACCCCTAGACAGTCAGGTTACAGACCATGTAGCTAGGACCCCTAGACAGTCAGGTTACAGACCATGTAGCTAGGACCCCTAGACAGTCAGGTTACAGACCATGTAGCTAGGAGCCCTAGACAGTCAGGTTACAGACCATGTAGCTAGGAGCCCTAGACAGTCAGGTTACAGACCATGTAGCTAGGACCCCTAGACAGTCAGGTTACAGACCATGTAGCTAGGACCCCTAGACAGTCAGGTTACAGACCATGTAGCTAGGCCCCTAGACAGTCAGGTTACAGACCATGTAGCTAGGGCCCCTAGATATAATGAGTCAGGTTACAGACCATGTAGCTAGGACCCCTAGATATAATGAGTCAGGTTACAGACCATGTAGCTAGGCCCCTAGATATAATGAGTCAGGTTACAGACCATGTAGCTAGGACCCCTAGATATAATGAGTCAGGTTACAGACCATGTAGCTAGGACCCCTAGACATAATGAGTCAGGTTACAGACCATGTAGCTAGGACCCCTAGACAGTCAGGTTACAGACCATGTAGCTAGGACCCCTAGACAGTCAGGTTACAGACCATGTAGCTAGGACCCCTAGATATAATGAGTCAGGTTACAGACCATGTAGCTAGGACCCCTAGATATAATGAGTCAGGTTACAGACCATGTAGCTAGGACCCCTAGACAGTCAGGTTACAGACCATGTAGCTAGGACCACTAGACATAATGAGTCAGGTTACAGACCATGTAGCTAAGATCCCTAGACAGTCAGGTTACAGACCATGTAGCTAAGACCCCTAGACAGTCAGGTTACAGACCATGTAGCTAGGAGCCCTAGACAGTCAGGTTACAGACCATGTAGCTAGGACCCCTAGACAGTCAGGTTACAGACCATGTAGCTAGGACCCCTAGACAGTCAGGTTACAGACCATGTAGCTAGGACCCTAGACAGTCAGGTTACAGACCATGTAGCTAGGAGCCCTAGACAGTCAGGTTACAGACCATGTAGCTAGGAGCCCTAGACAGTCAGGTTACAGACCATGTAGCTAGGACCCCTAGACAGTCAGGTTACAGACCATGTAGCTAGGCCCCTAGACAGTCAGGTTACAGACCATGTAGCTAGGACCCCTAGACAGTCAGGTTACAGACCATGTAGCTAGGACCCCTAGATATAATGAGTCAGGTTACAGACCATGTAGCTAGGACCCCTAGATATAATGAGTCAGGTTACAGACCATGTAGCTAGGACCCCTAGACAGTCAGGTTACAGACCATGTAGCTAGGACCCCTAGACAGTCAGGTTACAGACCATGTAGCTAGGACCCCTAGACAGTCAGGTTACAGACCATGTAGCTAGGACCCCTAGACAGTCAGGTTACAGACCATGTAGCTAGGACCCCTAGACAGTCAGGTTACAGACCATGTAGCTAGGACCACTAGACATAATGAGTCAGGTTACAGACCATGTAGCTAAGACCCCTAGACAGTCAGGTTACAGACCATGTAGCTAAGACCCCTAGACAGTCAGGTTACAGACCATGTAGCTAAGACCCCTAGACAGTCAGGTTACAGACCATGTAGCTAGGAGCCCTAGACAGTCAGGTTATATACCATGTAGCTAGGACCCCTAGACAGTCAGGTTACAGACCATGTAGCTAGGACCCCTAGACAGTCAGGTTACAGACCATGTAGCTAGGACCCCTAGACAGTCAGGTTACAGACCATGTAGCTAGGTGCCCTAGACAGTCAGGTTACAGACCATGTAGCTAGGAGCCCTAGACAGTCAGGTTACAGACCATGTAGCTAGGACCCCTAGACAGTCAGGTTACAGACCATGTAGCTAGGACCCCTAGACAGTCAGGTTACAGACCATGTAGCTAGGCCCCTAGATAGTCAGGTTACAGACCATGTAGCTAGGGCCCCTAGATATAATGAGTCAGGTTACAGACCATGTAGCTAGGACCCCTAGATATAATGAGTCAGGTTACAGACCATGTAGCTAGGGCCCCTAGATATAACGAGTCAGGTTACAGACCATGTAGCTAGGACCCCTAGATATAACGAGTCAGGTTACAGACCATGTAGCTAGGACCCCTAGACATAATGAGTCAGGTTACAGACCATGTAGCTAGGACCCCTAGACAGTCAGGTTACAGACCATGTAGCTAGGACCCCTAGACAGTCAGGTTACAGACCATTTAGCTAGGACCCCTAGACAGTCAGGTTACAGACCATGTAGCTAGGACCCCTAGACAGTCAGGTTACAGACCATGTAGCTAGGACCCCTAGACAGTCAGGTTACAGACCATGTAGCTAGGACCCCTAGACAGTCAGGTTACAGACCATGTAGCTAGGACCCCTAGATATAATGAGTCAGGTTACAGACCATGTAGCTAGGACCCCTAGACAGAATGAATCAGGTTACAGACCATGTAGCTAGGACCCCTAGACAGTCAGGTTACAGACCATGTAGCTAGGACCACTAGACATAATGAGTCAGGTTACAGACCATGTAGCTAAGACACCTAGACAGTCAGGTTACAGACCATGTAGCTAAGACCCCTAGACAGTCAGGTTACAGACCATGTAGCTAGGAGCCCTAGACAGTCAGGTTATAGACCATGTAGCTAGGACCCCTAGACAGTCAGGTTACAGACCATGTAGCTAGGACCACTAGACATAATGAGTCAGGTTACAGACCATGTAGCTAAGACCCTAGACAGTCAGGTTACAGACCATGTAGCTAAGACCCCTAGACAGTCAGGTTACAGACCATGTAGCTAAGACCCCTAGACAGTCAGGTTATAGAACATGTAGCTAGGAGCCCTAGACAGTCAGGTTATAGACCATGTAGCTAGGACCCCTAGACAGTCAGGTTACAGACCATGTAGCTAGGACCCCTAGACAGTCAGGTTACAGACCATGTAGCTAGGACCCCTAGACAGTCAGGTTACAGACCATGTAGCTAAGACCCCTAGACAGTCAGGTTACAGACCATGTAGCTAGGACCCCTAGACAGTCAGGTTACAGACCATGTAGCTAAGACCCCTAGACAGTCAGGTTACAGACCATGTAGCTAGGACCCCTAGACAGTCAGGTTACAGACCATGTAGCTAGGACCCCTAGACAGTCAGGTTACAGACCATGTAGCTAGGACCCCTAGACAGTCAGGTTACAGACCATGTAGCTAGGACCCCTAGACAGTCAGGTTACAGACCATGTAGCTAGGCCCCTAGACAGTCAGGTTACAGACCATGTAGCTAGGACCCCTAGATATAATGAGTCAGGTTACAGACCATGTAGCTAGGACCCCTAGATATAATGAGTCAGGTTACAGACCATGTAGCTAGGACCCCTAGACAGTCAGGTTACAGACCATGTAGCTAGGACCCCTAGACAGTCAGGTTACAGGCCATGTAGCTAGGACCCCTAGACAGTCAGGTTACAGACCATGTAGCTAGGACCCCTAGACAGTCAGGTTACAGACCATGTAGCTAGGACCCCTAGACAGTCAGGTTACAGACCATGTAACTAGGACCCCTAGACAGTCAGGTTACAGGCCATGTAGCTAGGACCCCTAGACAGTCAGGTTACAGGCCATGTAGCTAGGACCCCTAGACAGTCAGGTTACAGACCATGTAGCTAGGACCCTTAGACTTAGCGAGTCAGGTTACAGACCATGTAGCTAGGACCCTTAGACTTAGCGAGTCAGGTTACAGACCATGTAGCTAGGACCCCTAGACAGTCAGGTTACAGACCATGTAGCTAGGACCCCTAGACAGTCAGGTTACAGACCATGTAGCTAGGACCCCTAGACAGTCAGGTTACAGACCATGTAGCTAGGACCCCTAGACAGTCAGGTTACAGACCATGTAGCTAGGACCCCTAGACAGTCAGGTTACAGACCATGTAGCTAGGACCCCTAGACAGTCAGGTTACAGACCATGTAGCTAGGACCCTAGATATAATGAGTCAGGTTACAGACCATGTAGCTAGGACCCCTAGACAGAATGAGTCAGGTTACAGACCATGTAGCTAGGACCCCTAGACAGTCAGGTTACAGACCATGTAGCTAGGACCACTAGACATAATGAGTCAGGTTACAGACCATGTAGCTAAGACCCCTAGACAGTCAGGTTACAGACCATGTAGCTAAGACCCCTAGACAGTCAGGTTACAGACCATGTAGCTAAGACCCCTAGACAGTCAGGTTACAGACCATGTAGCTAGGAGCCCTAGACAGTCAGGTTATATACCATGTAGCTAGGACCCCTAGACAGTCAGGTTACAGACCATGTAGCTAGGACCCCTAGACAGTCAGGTTACAGACCATGTAGCTAGGACCCCTAGACAGTCAGGTTACAGACCATGTAGCTAGGAGCCCTAGACAGTCAGGTTACAGACCATGTAGCTAGGAGCCCTAGACAGTCAGGTTACAGACCATGTAGCTAGGACCCCTAGACAGTCAGGTTACAGACCATGTAGCTAGGACCCCTAGACAGTCAGGTTACAGACCATGTAGCTAGGCCCCTAGACAGTCAGGTTACAGACCAGCTAGGGCCCCTAGATATAATGAGTCAGGTTACAGACCATGTAGCTAGGACCCCTAGATATAATGAGTCAGGTTACAGACCATGTAGCTAGGGCCCCTAGATATAATGAGTCAGGTTACAGACCATGTAGCTAGGACCCCTAGATATAACGAGTCAGGTTACAGACCATGTAGCTAGGACCCCTAGACATAATGAGTCAGGTTACAGACCATGTAGCTAGGTGCCCTAGACAGTCAGGTTACAGACCATGTAGCTAGGACCCCTAGACAGTCAGGTTACAGACCATTTAGCTAGGACCCCTAGACAGTCAGGTTACAGACCATGTAGCTAGGACCCCTAGACAGTCAGGTTACAGACCATGTAGCTAGGACCCCTAGACAGTCAGGTTACAGACCATGTAGCTAGGACCCCTAGACAGTCAGGTTACAGACCATGTAGCTAGGACCCCTAGATATAATGAGTCAGGTTACAGACCATGTAGGACCCCTAGACAGAATGAGTCAGGTTACAGACCATGTAGCTAGGACCCCTAGACAGTCAGGTTACAGACCATGTAGCTAGGACCACTAGACATAATGAGTCAGGTTACAGACCATGTAGCTAAGACCCTAGACAGTCAGGTTACAGACCATGTAGCTAAGACCCCTAGACAGTCAGGTTACAGACCATGTAGCTAAGACCCCTAGACAGTCAGGTTACAGACCATGTAGCTAGGAGCCCTAGACAGTCAGGTTATAGACCATGTAGCTAGGACCCCTAGACAGTCAGGTTACAGACCATGTAGCTAGGACCCCTAGACAGTCAGGTTACAGACCATGTAGCTAGGACCCCTAGACAGTCAGGTTACAGACCATGTAGCTAGGACCCCTAGACAGTCAGGTTACAGACCATGTAGCTAGGAGCCCTAGACAGTCAGGTTACAGACCATGTAGCTAGGAGCCCTAGACAGTCAGGTTACAGACCATGTAGCTAGGACCCCTAGACAGTCAGGTTACAGACCATGTAGCTAGGACCCCTAGACAGTCAGGTTACAGACCATGTAGCTAGGCCCCTAGACAGTCAGGTTACAGACCATGTAGCTAGGGCCCCTAGATATAATGAGTCAGGTTACAGACCATGTAGCTAGGACCCCTAGATATAATGAGTCAGGTTACAGACCATGTAGCTAGGGCCCCTAGATATAATGAGTCAGGTTACAGACCATGTAGCTAGGACCCCTAGATATAATGAGTCAGGTTACAGACCATGTAGCTAGGACCCCTAGACATAATGAGTCAGGTTACAGACCATGTAGCTAGGACCCCTAGACAGTCAGGTTACAGACCATGTAGCTAGGACCCCTAGACAGTCAGGTTACAGACCATGTAGCTAGGACCCCTAGATATAATGAGTCAGGTTACAGACCATGTAGCTAGGACCCCTAGATATAATGAGTCAGGTTACAGACCATGTAGCTAGGACCCCTAGACAGTCAGGTTACAGACCATGTAGCTAGGACCACTAGACATAATGAGTCAGGTTACAGACCATGTAGCTAGGACCCCTAGACAGTCAGGTTACAGACCATGTAGCTAGGACCACTAGACATAATGAGTCAGGTTACAGACCATGTAGCTAAGACCCCTAGACAGTCAGGTTACAGACCATGTAGCTAAGACCCCTAGACAGTCAGGTTACAGACCATGTAGCTAAGACCCCTAGACAGTCAGGTTACAGACCATGTAGCTAGGAGCCCTAGACAGTCAGGTTATAGACCATGTAGCTAGGACCCTAGACAGTCAGGTTACAGACCATGTAGCTAGGACCCCTAGACAGTCAGGTTACAGACCATGTAGCTAGGACCCCTAGACAGTCAGGTTACAGACCATGTAGCTAGGACCCCTAGACAGTCAGGTTACAGACCATGTAGCTAGGAGCCCTAGACAGTCAGGTTACAGACCATGTAGCTAGGAGCCCTAGACAGTCAGGTTACAGACCATGTAGCTAGGACCCCTAGACAGTCAGGTTACAGACCATGTAGCTAGGACCCCTAGACAGTCAGGTTACAGACCATGTAGCTAGGCCCCTAGACAGTCAGGTTACAGACCATGTAGCTAGGGCCCCTAGATATAATGAGTCAGGTTACAGACCATGTAGCTAGGACCCCTAGATATAATGAGTCAGGTTACAGACCATGTAGCTAGGGCCCCTAGATATAATGAGTCAGGTTACAGACCATGTAGCTAGGACCCCTAGATATAATGAGTCAGGTTACAGACCATGTAGCTAGGACCCCTAGACATAATGAGTCAGGTTACAGACCATGTAGCTAGGACCCCTAGACAGTCAGGTTACAGACCATGTAGCTAGGACCCCTAGACAGTCAGGTTACAGACCATGTAGCTAGGACCCCTAGATATAATGAGTCAGGTTACAGACCATGTAGCTAGGACCCCTAGATATAATGAGTCAGGTTACAGACCATGTAGCTAGGACCCCTAGACAGTCAGGTTACAGACCATGTAGCTAGGACCACTAGACATAATGAGTCAGGTTACAGACCATGTAGCTAAGATCCCTAGACAGTCAGGTTACAGACCATGTAGCTAAGACCCTAGACAGTCAGGTTACAGACCATGTAGCTAGGAGCCCTAGACAGTCAGGTTACAGACCATGTAGCTAGGACCCCTAGACAGTCAGGTTACAGACCATGTAGCTAGGACCCCTAGACAGTCAGGTTACAGACCATGTAGCTAGGACCCCTAGACAGTCAGGTTACAGACCATGTAGCTAGGAGCCCTAGACAGTCAGGTTACAGACCATGTAGCTAGGAGCCCTAGACAGTCAGGTTACAGACCATGTAGCTAGGACCCTAGACAGTCAGGTTACAGACCATGTAGCTAGGCCCCTAGACAGTCAGGTTACAGACCATGTAGCTAGGACCCCTAGACAGTCAGGTTACAGACCATGTAGCTAGGACCCTAGATATAATGAGTCAGGTTACAGACCATGTAGCTAGGACCCCTAGATATAATGAGTCAGGTTACAGACCATGTAGCTAGGACCCTAGGTTACAGACCATGTAGCTAGGACCCCTAGACAGTCAGGTTACAGACCATGTAGCTAGGACCCCTAGACAGTCAGGTTACAGACCATGTAGCTAGGACCCCTAGACAGTCAGGTTACAGACCATGTAGCTAGGACCCCTAGACAGTCAGGTTACAGACCATGTAGCTAGGACCACTAGACATAATGAGTCAGGTTACAGACCATGTAGCTAAGACCCTAGACAGTCAGGTTACAGACCATGTAGCTAAGACCCCTAGACAGTCAGGTTACAGACCATGTAGCTAAGACCCCTAGACAGTCAGGTTACAGACCATGTAGCTAGGAGCCCTAGACAGTCAGGTTATAGACCATGTAGCTAGGACCCCTAGACAGTCAGGTTACAGACCATGTAGCTAGGACCCTAGACAGTCAGGTTACAGACCATGTAGCTAGGACCCCTAGACAGTCAGGTTACAGACCATGTAGCTAGGTGCCCTAGACAGTCAGGTTACAGACCATGTAGCTAGGAGCCCCTAGACAGTCAGGTTACAGACCATGTAGCTAGGACCCCTAGACAGTCAGGTTACAGACCATGTAGCTAGGACCCCTAGACAGTCAGGTTACAGACCATGTAGCTAGGACCCCTAGACAGTCAGGTTACAGACCATGTAGCTAGGACCCCTAGACAGTCAGGTTACCCATGTAGCTAGGGCCCCTAGATATAATGAGTCAGGTTACAGACCATGTAGCTAGGACCCCTAGATATAATGAGTCAGGTTACAGACCATGTAGCTAGGGCCCCTAGATATAATGAGTCAGGTTACAGACCATGTAGCTAGGACCCCTAGATATAATGAGTCAGGTTACAGACCATGTAGCTAGGACCCCTAGACATAATGAGTCAGGTTACAGACCATGTAGCTAGGACCCCTAGACAGTCAGGTTACAGTTAGCAGGACCCCTAGACAGTCAGGTTACAGACCATGTAGCTAGGACCCCTAGATATAATGAGTCAGGTTACAGACCATGTAGCTAGGACCCCTAGATATAATGAGTCAGGTTACAGACCATGTAGCTAGGACCCCTAGACAGTCAGGTTACAGACCATGTAGCTAGGACCACTAGACATAATGAGTCAGGTTACAGACCATGTAGCTAGGACCCCTAGACAGTCAGGTTACAGACCATGTAGCTAGGACCACTAGACATAATGAGTCAGGTTACAGACCATGTAGCTAAGACCCCTAGACAGTCAGGTTACAGACCATGTAGCTAAGACCCCTAGACAGTCAGGTTACAGACCATGTAGCTAAGACCCCTAGACAGTCAGGTTACAGACCATGTAGCTAGGAGCCCTAGACAGTCAGGTTATAGACCATGTAGCTAGGACCCCTAGACAGTCAGGTTACAGACCATGTAGCTAGGACCCCTAGACAGTCAGGTTACAGACCATGTAGCTAGGACCCCTAGACAGTCAGGTTACAGACCATGTAGCTAGGACCCCTAGACAGTCAGGTTACAGACCATGTAGCTAGGAGCCCTAGACAGTCAGGTTACAGACCATGTAGCTAGGAGCCCTAGACAGTCAGGTTACAGACCATGTAGCTAGGACCCCTAGACAGTCAGGTTACAGACCATGTAGCTAGGACCCCTAGACAGTCAGGTTACAGACCATGTAGCTAGGCCCCTAGACAGTCAGGTTACAGACCATGTAGCTAGGGCCCCTAGATATAATGAGTCAGGTTACAGACCATGTAGCTAGGACCCCTAGATATAATGAGTCAGGTTACAGACCATGTAGCTAGGGCCCCTAGATATAATGAGTCAGGTTACAGACCATGTAGCTAGGACCCCTAGATATAATGAGTCAGGTTACAGACCATGTAGCTAGGACCCTAGACATAATGAGTCAGGTTACAGACCATGTAGCTAGGACCCCTAGACAGTCAGGTTACAGACCATGTAGCTAGGACCCCTAGACAGTCAGGTTACAGACCATGTAGCTAGGACCCTAGATATAATGAGTCAGGTTACAGACCATGTAGCTAGGACCCTAGATATAATGAGTCAGGTTACAGACCATGTAGCTAGGACCCCTAGACAGTCAGGTTACAGACCATGTAGCTAGGACCACTAGACATAATGAGTCAGGTTACAGACCATGTAGCTAAGATCCCTAGACAGTCAGGTTACAGACCATGTAGCTAAGACCCCTAGACAGTCAGGTTACAGACCATGTAGCTAGGAGCCCTAGACAGTCAGGTTACAGACCATGTAGCTAGGACCCCTAGACAGTCAGGTTACAGACCATGTAGCTAGGACCCCTAGACAGTCAGGTTACAGACCATGTAGCTAGGACCCCTAGACAGTCAGGTTACAGACCATGTAGCTAGGAGCCCTAGACAGTCAGGTTACAGACCATGTAGCTAGGAGCCCTAGACAGTCAGGTTACAGACCATGTAGCTAGGACCCCTAGACAGTCAGGTTACAGACCATGTAGCTAGGCCCCTAGACAGTCAGGTTACAGACCATGTAGCTAGGACCCCTAGACAGTCAGGTTACAGACCATGTAGCTAGGACCCCTAGATATAATGAGTCAGGTTACAGACCATGTAGCTAGGACCCCTAGATATAATGAGTCAGGTTACAGACCATGTAGCTAGGACCCCTAGACAGTCAGGTTACAGACCATGTAGCTAGGACCCCTAGACAGTCAGGTTACAGACCATGTAGCTAGGACCCCTAGACAGTCAGGTTACAGACCATGTAGCTAGGACCCCTAGACAGTCAGGTTACAGACCATGTAGCTAGGACCCTAGACAGTCAGGTTACAGACCATGTAGCTAGGACCACTAGACATAATGAGTCAGGTTACAGACCATGTAGCTAAGACCCTAGACAGTCAGGTTACAGACCATGTAGCTAAGACCCCTAGACAGTCAGGTTACAGACCATGTAGCTAAGACCCCTAGACAGTCAGGTTACAGACCATGTAGCTAGGAGCCCTAGACAGTCAGGTTATATACCATGTAGCTAGGACCCCTAGACAGTCAGGTTACAGACCATGTAGCTAGGACCCCTAGACAGTCAGGTTACAGACCATGTAGCTAGGACCCCTAGACAGTCAGGTTACAGACCATGTAGCTAGGTGCCCTAGACAGTCAGGTTACAGACCATGTAGCTAGGAGCCCTAGACAGTCAGGTTACAGACCATGTAGCTAGGACCCCTAGACAGTCAGGTTACAGACCATGTAGCTAGGACCCCTAGACAGTCAGGTTACAGACCATGTAGCTAGGCCCCTAGATAGTCAGGTTACAGACCATGTAGCTAGGGCCCCTAGATATAATGAGTCAGGTTACAGACCATGTAGCTAGGACCCCTAGATATAATGAGTCAGGTTACAGACCATGTAGCTAGGGCCCCTAGATATAACGAGTCAGGTTACAGACCATGTAGCTAGGACCCCTAGATATAACGAGTCAGGTTACAGACCATGTAGCTAGGACCCCTAGACATAATGAGTCAGGTTACAGACCATGTAGCTAGGACCCCTAGACAGTCAGGTTACAGACCATGTAGCTAGGACCCCTAGACAGTCAGGTTACAGACCATTTAGCTAGGACCCCTAGACAGTCAGGTTACAGACCATGTAGCTAGGACCCCTAGACAGTCAGGTTACAGACCATGTAGCTAGGACCCCTAGACAGTCAGGTTACAGACCATGTAGCTAGGACCCCTAGACAGTCAGGTTACAGACCATGTAGCTAGGACCCCTAGATATAATGAGTCAGGTTACAGACCATGTAGCTAGGACCCCTAGACAGAATGAATCAGGTTACAGACCATGTAGCTAGGACCCCTAGACAGTCAGGTTACAGACCATGTAGCTAGGACCACTAGACATAATGAGTCAGGTTACAGACCATGTAGCTAAGACACCTAGACAGTCAGGTTACAGACCATGTAGCTAAGACCCCTAGACAGTCAGGTTACAGACCATGTAGCTAGGAGCCCTAGACAGTCAGGTTATAGACCATGTAGCTAGGACCCCTAGACAGTCAGGTTACAGACCATGTAGCTAGGACCACTAGACATAATGAGTCAGGTTACAGACCATGTAGCTAAGACCCCTAGACAGTCAGGTTACAGACCATGTAGCTAAGACCCCTAGACAGTCAGGTTACAGACCATGTAGCTAAGACCCCTAGACAGTCAGGTTATAGAACATGTAGCTAGGAGCCCTAGACAGTCAGGTTATAGACCATGTAGCTAGGACCCCTAGACAGTCAGGTTACAGACCATGTAGCTAGGACCCCTAGACAGTCAGGTTACAGACCATGTAGCTAGGACCCCTAGACAGTCAGGTTACAGACCATGTAGCTAAGACCCCTAGACAGTCAGGTTACAGACCATGTAGCTAAGACCCCTAGACAGTCAGGTTACAGACCATGTAGCTAGGAGCCCTAGACAGTCAGGTTATATACCATGTAGCTAGGAGCCCTAGACAGTCAGGTTACAGACCATGTAGCTAGGACCCCTAGACAGTCAGGTTACAGACCATGTAGCTAGGACCCCTAGACAGTCAGGTTACAGACCATGTAGCTAGGAGCCCTAGACAGTCAGGTTACAGACCATGTAGCTAGGAGCCCTAGACAGTCAGGTTACAGACCATGTAGCTAGGACCCCTAGACAGTCAGGTTACAGACCATGTAGCTAGGACCCCTAGACAGTCAGGTTACAGACCATGTAGCTAGGCCCCTAGACAGTCAGGTTACAGACCATGTAGCTAGGGCCCCTAGATATAATGAGTCAGGTTACAGACCATGTAGCTAGGACCCCTAGATATAATGAGTCAGGTTACAGACCATGTAGCTAGGGCCCCTAGATATAACGAGTCAGGTTACAGACCATGTAGCTAGGACCCCTAGATATAACGAGTCAGGTTACAGACCATGTAGCTAAGACCCCTAGACAGTCAGGTTACAGACCATGTAGCTAAGACCCCTAGACAGTCAGGTTACAGACCATGTAGCTAGGAGCCCTAGACAGTCAGGTTATATACCATGTAGCTAGGAGCCCTAGACAGTCAGGTTACAGACCATGTAGCTAGGACCCCTAGACAGTCAGGTTACAGACCATGTAGCTAGGACCCCTAGACAGTCAGGTTACAGACCATGTAGCTAGGAGCCCTAGACAGTCAGGTTACAGACCATGTAGCTAGGAGCCCTAGACAGTCAGGTTACAGACCATGTAGCTAGGACCCCTAGACAGTCAGGTTACAGACCATGTAGCTAGGAACCCTAGATATAATGAGTCAGGTTACAGACCATGTAGCTAGGACCCCTAGACAGAATGAGTCAGGTTACAGACCATGTAGCTAGGACCCCTAGACAGTCAGGTTACAGACCATGTAGCTAGGACCACTAGACATAATGAGTCAGGTTACAGACCATGTAGCTAAGACACCTAGACAGTCAGGTTACAGACCATGTAGCTAAGACCCCTAGACAGTCAGGTTACAGACCATGTAGCTAGGACCCCTAGACAGTCAGGTTATAGACCATGTAGCTAGGACCCCTAGACAGTCAGGTTACAGACCATGTAGCTAGGACCACTAGACATAATGAGTCAGGTTACAGACCATGTAGCTAAGACCCCTAGACAGTCAGGTTACAGACCATGTAGCTAAGACCCCTAGACAGTCAGGTTACAGACCATGTAGCTAAGACCCCTAGACAGTCAGGTTACAGACCATGTAGCTAGGAGCCCTAGACAGTCAGGTTATAGACCATGTAGCTAGGACCCCTAGACAGTCAGGTTACAGACCATGTAGCTAGGACCCCTAGACAGTCAGGTTACAGACCATGTAGCTAGGACCCCTAGACAGTCAGGTTACAGACCATGTAGCTAAGACCCCTAGACAGTCAGGTTACAGACCATGTAGCTAAGACCCCTAGACAGTCAGGTTACAGACCATGTAGCTAGGAGCCCTAGACAGTCAGGTTATATACCATGTAGCTAGGAGCCCTAGACAGTCAGGTTACAGACCATGTAGCTAGGACCCCTAGACAGTCAGGTTACAGACCATGTAGCTAGGACCCCTAGACAGTCAGGTTACAGACCATGTAGCTAGGAGCCCTAGACAGTCAGGTTACAGACCATGTAGCTAGGAGCCCTAGACAGTCAGGTTACAGACCATGTAGCTAGGACCCCTAGACAGTCAGGTTACAGACCATGTAGCTAGGACCCCTAGACAGTCAGGTTACAGACCATGTAGCTAGGCCCCTAGACAGTCAGGTTACAGACCATGTAGCTAGGGCCCCTAGATATAATGAGTCAGGTTACAGACCATGTAGCTAGGACCCCTAGATATAATGAGTCAGGTTACAGACCATGTAGCTAGGGCCCCTAGATATAACGAGTCAGGTTACAGACCATGTAGCTAGGACCCCTAGATATAACGAGTCAGGTTACAGACCATGTAGCTAGGACCCCTAGACAGTCAGGTTACAGACCATTTAGCTAGGACCCCTAGACAGTCAGGTTACAGACCATGTAGCTAGGACCCCTAGACAGTCAGGTTACAGACCATGTAGCTAGGACCCCTAGACAGTCAGGTTACAGACCATGTAGCTAGGACCCCTAGATATAATGAGTCAGGTTACAGACCATGTAGCTAGGACCCCTAGACAGAATGAGTCAGGTTACAGACCATGTAGCTAGGACCCCTAGACAGTCAGGTTACAGACCATGTAGCTAGGACCACTAGACATAATGAGTCAGGTTACAGACCATGTAGCTAAGACCCCTAGACAGTCAGGTTACAGACCATGTAGCTAAGACCCCTAGACAGTCAGGTTACAGACCATGTAGCTAGGAGCCCTAGACAGTCAGGTTATAGACCATGTAGCTAGGACCCCTAGACAGTCAGGTTACAGACCATGTAGCTAGGACCACTAGACATAATGAGTCAGGTTACAGACCATGTAGCTAAGACCCCTAGACAGTCAGGTTACAGACCATGTAGCTAAGACCCTAGACAGTCAGGTTACAGACCATGTAGCTAAGACCCCTAGACAGTCAGGTTACAGACCATGTAGCTAGGAGCCCTAGACAGTCAGGTTATAGACCATGTAGCTAGGACCCCTAGACAGTCAGGTTACAGACCATGTAGCTAGGACCCCTAGACAGTCAGGTTACAGACCATGTAGCTAGGACCCCTAGACAGTCAGGTTACAGACCATGTAGCTAGGAGCCCTAGACAGTCAGGTTACAGACCATGTAGCTAGGAGCCCTAGACAGTCAGGTTACAGACCATGTAGCTAGGACCCCTAGACAGTCAGGTTACAGACCATGTAGCTAGGACCCCTAGACAGTCAGGTTACAGACCATGTAGCTAGGCCCCTAGACAGTCAGGTTACAGACCATGTAGCTAGGGCCCCTAGATATAATGAGTCAGGTTACAGACCATGTAGCTAGGACCCCTAGATATAATGAGTCAGGTTACAGACCATGTAGCTAGGGCCCCTAGATATAATGAGTCAGGTTACAGACCATGTAGCTAGGACCCCTAGATATAATGAGTCAGGTTACAGACCATGTAGCTAGGACCCCTAGACATAATGAGTCAGGTTACAGACCATGTAGCTAGGACCCCTAGACAGTCAGGTTACAGACCATGTAGCTAGGACCCCTAGACAGTCAGGTTACAGACCATGTAGCTAGGACCCCTAGACAGTCAGGTTACAGACCATGTAGCTAGGACCCTAGATATAATGAGTCAGGTTACAGACCATGTAGCTAGGACCCCTAGACAGAATGAGTCAGGTTACAGACCATGTAGCTAGGACCCCTAAACAGTCAGGTTACAGACCATGTAGCTAGGACCACTAGACATAATGAGTCAGGTTACAGACCATGTAGCTAAGATCCCTAGACAGTCAGGTTACAGACCATGTAGCTAAGACCCCTAGACAGTCAGGTTACAGACCATGTAGCTAGGAGCCCTAGACAGTCAGGTTACAGACCATGTAGCTAGGACCCCTAGACAGTCAGGTTACAGACCATGTAGCTAGGACCCCTAGACAGTCAGGTTACAGACCATGTAGCTAGGACCCCTAGACAGTCAGGTTACAGACCATGTAGCTAGGAGCCCTAGACAGTCAGGTTACAGACCATGTAGCTAGGACCCCTAGACAGTCAGGTTACAGACCATGTAGCTAGGCCCCTAGACAGTCAGGTTACAGACCATGTAGCTAGGACCCCTAGACAGTCAGGTTACAGACCATGTAGCTAGGACCCCTAGACAGTCAGGTTACAGACCATTTAGCTAGGACCCCTAGACAGTCAGGTTACAGACCATGTAGCTAGGACCCTAGACAGTCAGGTTACAGACCATGTAGCTAGGACCCTAGACAGTCAGGTTACAGACCATGTAGCTAGGACCCTAGACAGTCAGGTTACAGACCATGTAGCTAGGACCCCTAGACAGTCAGGTTACAGACCATGTAGCTAGGACCCTAGATATAATGAGTCAGGTTACAGACCATGTAGCTAGGACCCTAGACAGAATGAGTCAGGTTACAGACCATGTAGCTAGGACCCTAGACAGTCAGGTTACAGACCATGTAGCTAGGACCACTAGACATAATGAGTCAGGTTACAGACCATGTAGCTAAGACCCCTAGACAGTCAGGTTACAGACCATGTAGCTAAGACCCCTAGACAGTCAGGTTACAGACCATGTAGCTAGGAGCCCTAGACAGTCAGGTTATAGACCATGTAGCTAGGACCCCTAGACAGTCAGGTTACAGACCATGTAGCTAGGACCCCTAGACAGTCAGGTTACAGACCATGTAGCTAGGACCCCTAGACAGTCAGGTTACAGACCATGTAGCTAGGAGCCCTAGACAGTCAGGTTACAGACCATGTAGCTAGGAGCCCTAGACAGTCAGGTTACAGACCATGTAGCTAGGACCCCTAGACAGTCAGGTTACAGACCATGTAGCTAGGACCCCTAGACAGTCAGGTTACAGACCATGTAGCTAGGCCCCTAGACAGTCAGGTTACAGACCATGTAGCTAGGGCCCCTAGATATAATGAGTCAGGTTACAGACCATGTAGCTAGGACCCCTAGATATAATGAGTCAGGTTACAGACCATGTAGCTAGGACCCCTAGACATAATGAGTCAGGTTACAGACCATGTAGCTAGGACCCCTAGACAGTCAGGTTACAGACCATGTAGCTAGGACCCCTAGACAGTCAGGTTACAGACCATGTAGCTAGGACCCCTAGACAGTCAGGTTACAGACCATGTAGCTAGGACCCCTAGATATAATGAGTCAGGTTACAGACCATGTAGCTAGGACCCCTAGACAGAATGAGTCAGGTGACAGACCATGTAGCTAGGACCCCTAGACAGTCAGGTTACAGACCATGTAGCTAGGACCACTAGACATAATGAGTCAGGTTACAGACCATGTAGCTAAGATCCCTAGACAGTCAGGTTACAGACCATGTAGCTAAGACCCCTAGACAGTCAGGTTACAGACCAGGTAGCTAGGAGCCCTAGACAGTCAGGTTACAGACCATGTAGCTAGGACCCCTAGACAGTCAGGTTACAGACCATGTAGCTAGGACCCCTAGACAGTCAGGTTACAGACCATGTAGCTAGGACCCCTAGATAGTCAGGTTACAGACCATGTAGCTAGGACCCCTAGATATAATGAGTCAGGTTACAGACCATGTAGCTAGGACCCCTAGACAGAATGAGTCAGGTGACAGACCATGTAGCTAGGACCCCTAGACAGTCAGGTTACAGACCATGTAGCTAGGACCACTAGACATAATGAGTCAGGTTACAGACCATGTAGCTAAGATCCCTAGACAGTCAGGTTACAGACCATGTAGCTAAGACCCCTAGACAGTCAGGTTACAGACCAGGTAGCTAGGAGCCCTAGACAGTCAGGTTACAGACCATGTAGCTAGGACCCCTAGACAGTCAGGTTACAGACCATGTAGCTAGGACCCCTAGACAGTCAGGTTACAGACCATGTAGCTAGGACCCCTAGACAGTCAGGTTACAGACCATGTAGCTAGGAGCCCTAGACAGTCAGGTTACAGACCATGTAGCTAGGACCCCTAGACAGTCAGGTTACAGACCATGTAGCTAGGCCCCTAGACAGTCAGGTTACAGACCATGTAGCTAGGACCCCTAGACAGTCAGGTTACAGACCATGTAGCTAGGACCCCTAGATATAATGAGTCAGGTTACAGACCATGTAGCTAGGACCCCTAGATATAATGAGTCAGGTTACAGACCATGTAGCTAGGAGCCCTAGACAGTCAGGTTACAGACCATGTAGCTAGGAGCCCTAGACAGTCAGGTTACAGACCATGTAGCTAGGACCCCTAGACAGTCAGGTTACAGACCATGTAGCTAGGACCCCTAGACAGTCAGGTTACAGACCATGTAGCTAGGCCCCTAGACAGTCAGGTTACAGACCATGTAGCTAGGGCCCCTAGATATAATGAGTCAGGTTACAGACCATGTAGCTAGGACCCCTAGATATAATGAGTCAGGTTACAGACCATGTAGCTAGGGCCCCTAGATATAATGAGTCAGGTTACAGACCATGTAGCTAGGACCCCTAGATATAATGAGTCAGGTTACAGACCATGTAGCTAGGACCCCTAGACATAATGAGTCAGGTTACAGACCATGTAGCTAGGACCCCTAGACAGTCAGGTTACAGACCATGTAGCTAGGACCCCTAGACAGTCAGGTTACAGACCATGTAGCTAGGACCCCTAGACAGTCAGGTTACAGACCATGTAGCTAGGACCCCTAGATATAATGAGTCAGGTTACAGACCATGTAGCTAGGACCCCTAGACAGAATGAGTCAGGTTACAGACCATGTAGCTAGGACCCCTAAACAGTCAGGTTACAGACCATGTAGCTAGGACCACTAGACATAATGAGTCAGGTTACAGACCATGTAGCTAAGATCCCTAGACAGTCAGGTTACAGACCATGTAGCTAAGACCCCTAGACAGTCAGGTTACAGACCATGTAGCTAGGAGCCCTAGACAGTCAGGTTACAGACCATGTAGCTAGGACCCCTAGACAGTCAGGTTACAGACCATGTAGCTAGGACCCCTAGACAGTCAGGTTACAGACCATGTAGCTAGGACCCCTAGACAGTCAGGTTACAGACCATGTAGCTAGGAGCCCTAGACAGTCAGGTTACAGACCATGTAGCTAGGACCCCTAGACAGTCAGGTTACAGACCATGTAGCTAGGCCCCTAGACAGTCAGGTTACAGACCGTGTAGCTAGGACCCCTAGACAGTCAGGTTACAGACCATGTAGCTAGGACCCCTAGACAGTCAGGTTACAGACCATGTAGCTAGGACCCCTAGACAGTCAGGTTACAGACCATGTAGCTAGGACCCCTAGACAGTCAGGTTACAGACCATGTAGCTAGGACCCCTAGACAGTCAGGTTACAGACCATGTAGCTAGGACCCCTAGACAGTCAGGTTACAGACCATGTAGCTAGGACCCCTAGACAGTCAGGTTACAGACCATGTAGCTAGGACCCCTAGATATAATGAGTCAGGTTACAGACCATGTAGCTAGGACCCCTAGACAGAATGAGTCAGGTTACAGACCATGTAGCTAGGACCCCTAGACAGTCAGGTTACAGACCATGTAGCTAGGACCACTAGACATAATGAGTCAGGTTACAGACCATGTAGCTAAGACCCCTAGACAGTCAGGTTACAGACCATGTAGCTAAGACCCCTAGACAGTCAGGTTACAGACCATGTAGCTAGGAGCCCTAGACAGTCAGGTTATAGACCATGTAGCTAGGACCCCTAGACAGTCAGGTTACAGACCATGTAGCTAGGACCACTAGACATAATGAGTCAGGTTACAGACCATGTAGCTAAGACCCCTAGACAGTCAGGTTACAGACCATGTAGCTAAGACCCCTAGACAGTCAGGTTACAGACCATGTAGCTAAGACCCCTAGACAGTCAGGTTACAGACCATGTAGCTAGGAGCCCTAGACAGTCAGGTTATAGACCATGTAGCTAGGACCCCTAGACAGTCAGGTTACAGACCATGTAGCTAGGACCCCTAGACAGTCAGGTTACAGACCATGTAGCTAGGACCCCTAGACAGTCAGGTTACAGACCATGTAGCTAGGAGCCCTAGACAGTCAGGTTACAGACCATGTAGCTAGGAGCCCTAGACAGTCAGGTTACAGACCATGTAGCTAGGCCCCTAGACAGTCAGGTTACAGACCATGTAGCTAGGGCCCCTAGATATAATGAGTCAGGTTACAGACCATGTAGCTAGGACCCCTAGATATAATGAGTCAGGTTACAGACCATGTAGCTAGGGCCCCTAGATATAATGAGTCAGGTTACAGACCATGTAGCTAGGACCCCTAGATATAATGAGTCAGGTTACAGACCATGTAGCTAGGACCCCTAGACATAATGAGTCAGGTTACAGACCATGTAGCTAGGACCCCTAGACAGTCAGGTTACAGACCATGTAGCTAGGACCCCTAGACAGTCAGGTTACAGACCATGACAGCAGGTTACAGACCCCTAGACAGAATGAGTCAGGTTACAGACCATGTAGCTAGGACCCCTAGACAGTCAGGTTACAGTTACAGGACCATGTAGCTAGGACCACTAGACATAATGAGTCAGGTTACAGACCATGTAGCTAAGATCCCTAGACAGTCAGGTTACAGACCATGTAGCTAAGACCCCTAGACAGTCAGGTTACAGACCATGTAGCTAGGAGCCCTAGACAGTCAGGTTACAGACCATGTAGCTAGGACCCCTAGACAGTCAGGTTACAGACCATGTAGCTAGGACCCCTAGACAGTCAGGTTACAGACCATGTAGCTAGGCCCCTAGACAGTCAGGTTACAGACCATGTAGCTAGGAGCCCTAGACAGTCAGGTTACAGACCATGTAGCTAGGACCCCTAGACAGTCAGGTTACAGACCATGTAGCTAGGCCCCTAGACAGTCAGGTTACAGACCATGTAGCTAGGACCCCTAGATATAATGAGTCAGGTTACAGACCATGTAGCTAGGACCCCTAGATATAATGAGTCAGGTTACAGACCATGTAGCTAGGACCCCTAGATATAATGAGTCAGGTTACAGACCATGTAGCTAGGACCCCTAGACAGTCAGGTTACAGACCATGTAGCTAGGACCCCTAGACAGTCAGGTTACAGACCATGTAGCTAGGACCCCTAGACAGTCAGGTTACAGACCATGTAGCTAGGACCCCTAGACAGTCAGGTTACAGACCATGTAGCTAGGACCCCTAGACAGTCAGGTTACAGACCATGTAGCTAGGACCCCTAGACAGTCAGGTTACAGACCATGTAGCTAGGACCCCTAGACAGTCAGGTTACAGACCATGTAGCTAGGACCCCTAGACATAATGAATCAGGTTACATACCATGTAGCTAGGACCCCTAGACAGTCAGGTTACAGACCATGTAGCTAGGACCCCTAGATATAATGAGTCAGGTTACAGACCATGTAGCTTGGCCTAAGACCCCTAGACTTAGCGAGTCTAACAATATTAGCAGGCTAGCTATGGGTTTCGTAAAATTGAAATATGTACCGGAACAGAGTCCTCCCTCCTGCCTCTCCGAAGATGACTGGAGTGTGTGGAGGCACCTGGAAGTACCCATTCCCCTTCTGCACCCGCGTCTCCTGCTCCCCATTCACTGCTGCTGGGGTTTGGACAAGGTCAAAAGTCATTAGAATCTTATTTTTTACTGCTCCTATACATGGGATGTCTAACACTATAGCCGTCTACAGCCAATATCTCAGGTGAACACTGTTTTTGACAACAACAACAACAAGGCCCGTTTACCATGGTTGACCTCGTTCTCCTCCTCATCCATGGGGTTGATGTGCGTCCTGGGCCAGAACTCTAGCAGGGCCTGAAGTAGCAGTCCACCAAGGTTCACTATACACACACACACACACACACACATTGTAAAGCTAAAGGATAAAAAAAAAAATGCAGTATGAATAAGTTATATTAAAAATGAAAACCTAAAAAAGAAATCGTACACTTTGGGTCCGATCCATCGGAGCTTGAGAAGCCAGCATCCTTAGCAGACACCCAGGCAGCGAAGCAGTCACTCTCATCCAGCGTGATGGTCAGCATCTATCCAGCAACACACAGGAGGGAGAGAGAGAGAGAGAGAAACAACATCAACCAATCTCATCTAGCTAGCTTCACCTTTTCAAAAAACACATGAATAAGTATAGTATTACTAAGTTATAAAACGAGAAACTTACCCCTGTCTTGAGGTCGACAGAGAACCAGTTTGGGACGTAGACCTGCTTGAATCTCTTCTTGATCTCTTCATCAAACTCTACTTTCCCCAGGTCCTCTCCCTTACAGGCTTTCAGCACGTCCCAGAATGCAACATTGTTGTTGGTGTCTTTGGTGACGATGTGCCTCTTGTCGTTCAGAATGTGACACTGAATTATACTGGCCCCTCCTACAACAGCAAATATGTACAGTAGTTATCGTTTGACCACAGCAAGACTAGGTTTGGGCGGTATTAAGATTTTCATACCATTTCTGTACCATAACGGGATACACGATATTACCAAATGTGCACACAAGGGGCACTATTTTTTAAATTTTAAATACAGTGCCATTGGAAAGCTCTCAGACCCCTTGACATTATCCATGGTTTTTTAGGTTTTAATTTTTCAGAGTAAATAACTCACGGACACTAGAGAAGCTAAACCAAGTTTAATTCTTCCCAAAGGGTCGTTACAGTTGTATTCAGAGAACAAAACATTTCTCACCATCACAGGTATATATCTCCACTCTGGACACTCCTCCTCTCCAATCCTTACATCTTATGGTTCGACAGGAAGAGGGTAACAGGATACTAAATCCTTATTACTCCCTTCAGGGGATCTGACCTGCCCTCCTCCTCTCCAATCCTTACATCTTATAGTTCCACAGGAACCTTATAACTCCCTTCAGGGGATCTGACCTCAACCACCTGACCTCCTCCCCTCCTTCGCCTAATCCACAGATGTCCATCTGCCTCCCCTATAGCAATCCTTTGATCTCCTCCTGTCCACCCAGCACATTCCACAGCCACTCTTGTCTTTCTACAGATCTCACTCCTTTATATACTATGCATCTCATCTATCATGTCTTTAATATCTGAATGTTCAAAATGTAGAATCCAACAGGTTACAGCCTTATTCTAAAACAGATTAAATATTTTCAGGTTTCTCCAGATACGTTCAGTCGGGTTCAATTCCGGGCTCTGGCTGGGCCACTCAAGGATATTCAGAGACTTGTCCCGAAGCCACTCCTGCGTTGTCTTGGCTGTGTGCCTAGGGTCATTGTCCTGTTGGAAGGTGAACCTTCACCCCAGTCTCAGTCTCCTGAGCGCTCTGGAGCAGGTTTTCATCAAGGATATCTCTGTACTCAGACGAGTCTTCCAGTCCCTGCCACTGAAAAATATCCCCACAGCATGATGCCGCCGCCAACACCTCATGACGTGACGCTTGGACAAGTAATTCAATCTTGGTTTCATTAGACCAGAGATTCTTATTTCTCATGGTCGGAGTGTCTTTAGGTGCCTTTTGGCAAATTCCAAGTGGGCCGTCATGTGATGTTTACTGAGGAGTGGCTTCCGTCTGGCCACTCTACCATAAAGGCCCAATTGGACTAGTGCTGCAGAGATGGGAGAACCTTCCAGAAGGACAATTACCTCCACAGAGGAACTCTGGAGGTCTGTCAGATGACCACGAACCCGATGGTCACCTCCCTGACCAAGGTCATTCTCCCCTGATTGCTCAGTTTGGCCGTGCGGCCAGCTCTAGGAAGAGTCTTGGTGGCTCCAAACTTCTTTCATTTAAGAATGATGGAGGCCACTGTGTTCTTGGGGAGCTTCAATGCTGCAGAAATGTTTGGGTACCTTTCCCCAGATAGGATTGTGTCGAGGCACAGATCTGTCTCTTGAGCTCTACGGATAATTATTTTGACCTCATGACTTGTTTTTGCTCTGACATTCTCTGTCAACTGTGGGACCTTATAGACAGGTGTGTGCCTTTCCAAATCATGTCCAATCAATTTACCACAGGTGAACTCCAATTAAGTTGTAGAAACAAGGATAATCAATGGAAACAGGATGCACCTGAGCTCAATTTTTAGTCTCATATCAAAGGGTCTGAATACTTATGTAAATATGGTATTTGTTTTTAATATATTTGCCCATTTTTTTTGCAAATAATAATAATTTTTGCTTTGTCATTATGGGGTATCGCGTGTAGATTAATGAGGGAAAAATTATAATTTAATCAATTTTAGAATAAGGCTTTGACGTAAATTATTTTTTGTAAAGGGTCAAGTGATATTTAAGCAATAAAGCCCGAGGTGTGATATATGGCCAATATACCATGGCTAAGAGCATTTTTTATGTACGACGCAACGCGGAGTGCCTGGACACAGCCCTTAGCTGTGGTATATTGTCCATACATCAAATCCCCAAGGCGCCTTATTGCCATTATAAACTGGTTACCAAAGTAATTACAGCAGTACAAATACATGTTTTGTCATACAACTGAGCAAGAGGACAAGTACATTAAGAGTGTCTAGTTTGAGAAACAGACGCCACAAGTCCTCAACTGGCAGTTTCATTAAATAGTACCTGCAAAACACCAGTCTCAACGTCAACAGTGAAGAGGCGACTCCGGGATGCTGGCCTTCTAGGCAGAGTTCCTCTGTCCAGTGTCTGTGTTCTCTTGCCCATCTTTTCTTTTTATTGGCCAGTCTGAAACATGGCTTTTTCTTTGCAACTCTGCCTAGAAGGCCAGCATCCCGGAGTCGCCTCTTCAGTGTTGACGTTGAGACTGGTGTCAGCAGAGGGAACACCCCCTTATCCACATCGATGGAACAGTAGTGGAGAGGGTAGTAAGTTAAGTTCCTCGGTATACACATCACAGACAAACTGAATTGGTCCACCCACACAGACAGCATCGTGAAGAAGGCGCAGCAGCGCCTCTTCAACCTCAGGAGGCTGAAGAAATTCGGCTTGTCACCAAAAGCACTCACAAACTTCTACAGATGCACAATCGAGAGCATCCTGGCGGGCTGTATCACCGCCTGGTACGGCAACTGCTCCGCCCACAACCGTAAGGCTCTCCAGAGGGTAGTGAGGTCTGCACAACGCATCACCCGGGGGCAAACTACCTGCCCTCCAGGACACCTACACCACCCGATGTTACAGGAAGGCCATAAAGATCATCAAGGACAACAACCACCCGAGCCACTGCCTGTTCACCCCGCTATCATCCAGAAGGCGAGATCAGTACAGGTGCATCAAAGCTGGGACCGAGAGACTGAAAAATAGCTTCTATCTCAAGGCCATCAGACTGTTAAACAGCCACCACTAACATTGAGTGGCTGCTGCCAACACACTGACTCAAATCCAGCCACTTTAATAATAAAACGAGGACATTTCTAAGACATTTCTAAGTGACCCTTTTGAACGGAAGTGTGTGTAAATACAATTGAAGTCGGATTTTTATTTATTTATTTATTTTACCTTTATTTAACCAGGCAAGTCAGTTAAGAACAAATTCTTATTTTCAATGACAGCCTAGGAACAGTGGGTTAACTGCCTGTTCAGGGGCAGAACGACAGATTTGTACCTTGTCAGCTCGGGGATATGAACTTGCAACCTTTCGGTTACTAGTCCACTTAGGTTGGAGTCATTAAAACTCGTTATTCAACCACTCCACAAATTTCTTGTTAACAAACTATAGTTTTGGCAAGTCGGTTAGGACATCTACTGTGCGCATGACACAATTAATTTTTCCAACAATTGTTTACAGACAGATTATTTCACTGTATTACAATTCCATCATACAGCTCAGGAAGGAGACGCGTTCTGTCTCCTAGAAATGAACGTACTTTGTTGTGAAAAGTGCAAATCAATCCCAGAACAACAGCAAAGGACCTTGTGAAGATGCTGGAGGAAATGGGTACAAAAGTATCTATATCCACAGTAAAACGAGTCCTATATCGACATAACCTGAAAGGCCGCTCAGCAAGGAAGAAGCCACTGCTCCAAAACCACCATAAAAAAGGCCAGACTACGGTTTGCAACTGCACATGGGGACAAAGATTATACTTTTTGGAGAAATGTCCTCTGTTCTGATGAAACAAAAATAGAACTGTTTGGCCATAATGACCATTGTTATGTTTGGAGTGAAAAGGGGGAGGCTTGCAAGCCGAAGAATACCATCCCAACCGTGAAGCACGGGGGTGGCAGCATCATGTTGTGGGGCTGTATTGCTGCAAGAGGGACTGTTGAACTTCACAAAATAGATGGCATCACATCATGAGGACGGAAAATGATGTGGATATATTGAAGCAACATCGCAGAAGATCCTAAGTTAAAGCTTGGTAGCAAATGGTTCTTCCAAATGGACAATGACCCCAAGCATACTTCCAAAGTTGTGGCAAAATGGCTTAAGGACAACACAGTCAAGGTATTGGAGTGGCCATCACAAAGCCCTGACCTCATTCCTATAGAAAATTTGTAGGCAGAACTGAAAAAGCGTGTGCGAGCAAGTAGGCCTGCAAACCTGACTCAGTTACACCAGCTCTGTCAGGAGGAATGTGCCAAAATTCACCCAACTTATTATGGGAAGCTTGTGGAAGGCTACCTGAAACATTTGACCCAAGTTAAATCATTTAAAAGGCAATGCTACCAAATACTAATTGAGTGTATGTAAACTTCTGACCCACTGGGAATGTGATGAAAGAAATCAAAGCTGAAATAAATCATTCTCTCTACTAATATTCTTTCACATTCTTAAAATAAAGTGGTGATCCTAACTGACCTAAGACAGGATAGTTTTACTAGGATTAAATGTCAGGAATTGTGAAAAACTGAGTTTAAATGTATTTGGCTAAGGTGTATGCAGTAAACTTATATAGACACACACACTTATTTTGGGGGGGTATTGAAAATCATACCGTCGGTATTTCGAAATACCCTGCTATATACTATAAACGATATATCGCCCAAGCCTAGTTCATGGTTAGAAACTAGGGTCACGTCTGCCTCTCCTCACAACCACTGGATTCAGGAAGAGATAGTTTAAAAAACAAACCAATGAGGATCTATTTGAGTGAGGACAACAAACAGGTTGCACTATGATTCATGTGAAAACTACACCCAGTTAGGTGGATCACTGCACACCCACTAACGTAGTACCTTTGATGACCTGTTCGGGCGCTGTACACAGCGGGGTCAGGGGGGCGGTGATGTCATTGTCATAATCCCCAGACGCCCGGAAGTTGTGGATTCCCTTTAGACACTGCAACAAAAACAGAAAAAAAAAAAAAAGATGTAAACATTTTTTTTAGATAAAAACTGAATTGACCCCAACCCTGACACATAGAAAGCCCTAGAATGATCTCTGAGGGCATCGGAAGACATGGCATGCTTATTTGTTTACCCATTTGTTAACAGATGACTTGGTGGTAGAGACCCAGATAACAGGAGGAGGGTCAGCTGTCCTGTCCAGTTCCATCTGAGGAGGAGAGGGATAGCCCATGTCAGACCCAGGTTAATACACACACACCCCCACTCACATCCCCCTCTCTCCCTCACCCTCAGTAGCTCAGCACCCCCCTTCCTCACCCTCAGTAGCTCAGCACCCCCTTCCTCACCCTCAGTAGCTCAGCACCCCCCTTCCTCACCCTCAGTAGCTCAGCACCCCCCTTCCGTAGCTCAGCACCCCCCCCCCTTCCCCCCTTCCTCACCCTCAGTAGCTCAGCACCCCCCTTCCTCACCCTCAGTAGCTCAGCACCCCCCTTCCTCACCCTCAGTAGCTCAGCACCCCCCCCTTCCTCACCCTCAGTAGCTCAGCACCCCCCTTCCTCACCCTCAGTAGCTCAGCACCCCCCTTCCTCACCCTCAGTAGCTCAGCACCCCCCTTCCTCACCCTCAGTAGCTCAGCACCCCCCTTCCTCACCCTCAGTAGCTCAGCACCCCCCTTCCTCACCCTCAGTAGCTCAGCACCCCCCTTCCTCACCCTCAGTAGCTCAGCACCCCCCTTCCTCACCCTCAGTAGCTCAGCACCCCCCTTCCTCACCCTCAGTAGCTCAGCACCCCCCTTCCTCACCCTCAGTAGCTCAGCACCCCCCTTCCCCCCTCAGTAGCTCAGCACCCCCCCCTCAGTAGCTCAGCACCCCCTCAGTAGCTCAGCACCCCCTTCCTCACCCTCAGTAGCTTTGCACCCTCCCCCTCCCTCAGTAGCTCTGCACCCTCCCCCTCCCTCAGTAGCTCAGCACCCCCTCCCTCCGCCTCAGTATCTCAGCACCCCCTTCCTCACCCTCAATAGCTCAGCACCCCCCTTCCCCCCTCAGTAGCTCAGCACCCCCTCCCCCCTCAGTAGCTCTGCCCCCCCCCTTCCCCCCCCCCTCAGTAGCTCTGCACCCCCCTTCCCCCCTCAGTAGCTCTGCACCCCCTCCCTCACCCTCGGTAGGTCAGCTGGTAGTGTGGTGCTTGCAACACCAGGATACTGGGTTCAATTCCCGGGACCACCTGTATGTAGAGCCCGTATGTAGAGTATGTAGAAATGTACGCATTTAGCATCTGCTAAATGGCAGATATAATGAACCACAACCGGTCCCATGCCCTTACCTTCAGTACAGGGGCCTTCTCCTCACAGATGAGTACTCTGATATCAGGGTTCCTCAGGTCGGTGCAGAAGATCTTCTTGTCTCTGCCTCCAGAGTAGATGTGTGTGAAGGCTTCGTTCACCTGCAGGGCCCACACTCCCTCGTCGTGGACCCGATACGTAGCGATACACCTCTGCTGCCCCAGAGACCACAACCTGATGGTTCCATCTGAGCTGCCTGACAGACACTGGGAACCACAGAGAGAGGAGAGTTAGACTGATGGACAACCAAACAGAAAAGGTTCATGTAATAGAGGGTCAGATGCAATGTAGGAAAAATGCTGAGACTGAAAAGGAAAATACTCATTATTTTAGGACCAAGTTCTGGTAGAACCTCTCACTTCATTTTCTTTATAACCATTTTCTGAAAATGTATTATCTATTATTTAGCCGAATCAAGATATACCTTACCTGTGTGCCGTCCCGGTTCAGCAACAGTGACTTGACGTTGTCGGAGTGGCCTTTCAGCTTCATCAGCTTAGCACATGTCCTAGGGTCCCATACTCTCAGGACCTGATGAACCGTCAACAGATTAAAGAGACAACCACCTTTAAAACCCAACAACCGTCTACAAATATGCAGTAGAACTTGTGCTTTGGTAAATAAAGGTGACCTTTCAAAAGGCAGCCAAACAAATGCCGTCAAAAACTGTAGACATAAAATTAAATTGTATTCATTTAAATAAAAACATGAACTTTGACCTGGCAACAAAACAAAAAAAAAGGTGACTAAAAATGTTGCCCTCTAACCTTTTCAGTGGAGCCAGATACGATGACCGTCCCCATCTGGTTCATAGCCAAGCTGTAGATGGAGTCTTTGTTCCCACTGAGGGACGACGCTGTCACACACACGCACAACGGTTAAGATTCCAACGGTCGGCGCACAGGTTTGTGTTAGGTAAAAACATTATTTTAAGGGCACGTACTGCATCGGAAAACAATAGGCTTTGCGGTATGGAAGATTGATTTCTGCCTCAACAAATACCTGTTCTCCAGACACAAATTAAGTCTAGTCCTGGATCGAAAACGTCTTTCAATGGCGAATCTTCATTGAGAATGCTATTTAGACCTGGACTAGGCTTCATCTGTGTCTACGAAACCAGCCTGTGGAGATGTTTTTAAACTCAATGGGACTCAACTTGTAAATATTGTAGAAATCAATAAAATGACATTTACTGGTGACAGTGTTGTTGGAGGCAGTCAGTGCTGTTAGTGTGTTGACATCCCACAGGAAGATCTGTCTGTCTAACCCTGCTGACGCCACCAGCTCCTTGTCTTTAGCGTATGCCAATGCCTTCACATAGTCCTGCCAGGGGAAATACAATATCACTTTGTGGTCTTCACATAGTCCTGCCAGGGGGAATACAATATCACTTTGTGGTCTTCACATAGTCCTGCCAGGGGGAATACAATATCACTTTGTGGTCTTCACATAGTCCTGCCAGGGGGAATACAACATCAACATCACTTTGTGATCTTCACATAGTCCTGCCAGGGAAAAACACAACATCACTTTGTGGCCTTCACATAGTCCTGCCAGGGGAAATACAACATCAACATCACTTTGTGGTCTTCACATAGTCCTGCCAGGAGAAATACAACATCACTTTGTGGCCTTCACATAGTCCTGCCAGGGGGAAATACATCATCATTTTGTGGCCTTCACATAGTCCTGCCAGGAGAAATACAACATCACTTTGTGGCCTTCACATAGTCCTGCCAGGGGGAAATACAACATCACTTTGTGGTCTTCACATAGTCCTGCCAGGGGGAATACAACATCACTTTGTGGTCTTCACCTAGTCCTGCCAGGGGATATACAACATCACTTTTTCCTTCTTTCAAATAGGAAATCTCTATTATACTGTTTAAAAATATGCACAATTCCACAGCAGAACAGTATTCTGTAAATGGACAATATATTTCTGAACCACAAAGCCCAAATATCGAGTGTAAAAAAAGAAGAAGCACCTTGTGAGTCCGTAACGTCGACATGCAGAATCCTTTCTGTGCGTTCCACACTTTCACTGTCGTGTCTGATGAAGCAGATATCACTGGAAAGAAAGAATTTTAAACAGTGAATTATAAAAACAGAATGTTTCTAATATATTAGATAATAATACTAATACTACTGATGTTGCTCCAAACGATGTTCAATACGGTTATAGGCTTTGGGGATTTTTCTATTTATACTTTAAGGTTGGACGTCAGCACGTGGGGCGCACCGATTCCACCTCGTTAGTCCGTAGGTGTTACACCTGTGCTGGTTGAAGTGTACCTATGAAATTACAGACCTCCACATGCTTTGTAAGTAGGGAAAACATGCAAAATCGGCAGTGTATCAAATACTTGTTCTCCCCATTGTATTACCTCAACTAACCTTTACCCCTGCGCACTGACTCGGTACCGGTACCCCCTATATATAGTCTCCACATTGACTCTGTACCGGTACCCCCTATATATAGTCTCCACATTGACTCTGTACCGGTACCCCCTATATATAGTCTCCACACTGACTCTGACTCTGTACCGGTACCCCCTATATATAGTCTCCACACTGACTCTGACTCTGTACCGGTACCCCCTATATATAGTCTCCACACTGACTCTGACTCTGTACCGGTACCCCCTATATATAGTCGCCACACTGACTCTGTACCGGTACCCCCTATATATAGTCTCCACACTGACTCGGTACCAGTACCCCTGTATATAGCCTCCACACTGACTCTGTACCGGTACCCCCTGTATATAGTCTCCACACTGACTCTGTACCAGTACCCCTGTATATAGCCTCCACACTGACTCTGTACCGGTGCCCCCTGTATATAGTCTCCACACTGACTCTGTACCGGTGCCCCCTGTATATAGTCTCCACACTGACTCTGTACCAGTACCCCTGTATATAGTCTCCACACTGACTCGGTACCGGTGCCCCCTGTATATAGCCTCCACATTGACTCTGTACCGGTGCCCGCTGTATATAGCCTCCACACTGACTCGGTACCGGTGCCCGCTGTATATAGCCTCCACACTGACTCGGTACCGGTGCCCCCTGTATATAGTCTCCACACTGACTCGGTACTGGTGCCCGCTGTATATAGCCTCCACACTGACTTGGTACCGGTGCCCCCTGTATATAGTCTCCACACTGACTCGGTACCGGTGCCCGCTGTATATAGCCTCCACACTGACTTGGTACCGGTGCCCCCTGTATATAGTCTCCACACTGACTCGGTACCGGTGCCCCCTGTATATAGCCTCCACACTGACTCTGTACCGGTACCCCCTGTATATAGTCTCCACATTGACTCTGTACCGGTACCCCCTGTATATAGCCTCCACATCGACTCTGTACCGGTACCCCCTGTATATAGCCTCCACATTGACTCTGTACGGGTGCCCCCTGTATATAGCCTCCACATTGACTCTGTACCCGGTACCCCCTGTATATAGCCTCCACATTGACTCTGTACCGGTACCCCCTGCTCCTATGAGCTGTTCTGGTTCACTCTACAGAAACAGGAGATGGGCTCCTGCTCCTATGAGCTGTTCTGGTTCACTCTACAGAAACAGGAGATGGGCTCCTGCTCCTATGAGCTGTTCTGGTTCACTCTACAGAAACAGGAGATGGGCTCCTGCTCCTATGAGCTGTTCTGGTTCACTCTACAGAAACAGGAGATGGGCTCCTATGAGCTGTTCTGGTTCACTCTACAGAAACAGGAGATGGGCTCCTGTGAGCTGTTCTGGTTCACTCTACAGAAACAGGAGAATGGCTCCTATGAGCTGTTCTGGTTCACTCTACAGAAACAGGAGATGGGCTCCTATGAGCTGTTCTGGTTCACTCTACAGAAACAGGAGATGGGCTCCTGCTCCTATGAGCTGTTCTGGTTCACTCTACAGAAACAGGAGATGGGCTCCTGCTCCTATGAGCTGTTCTGGTTCACTCTACAGAAACAGGAGATGGGCTCCTATGAGCTGTTCTGGTTCACTCTACAGAAACAGGAGATGGGCTCCTGCTCCTATGAGCCTTTCTGGTTCACTCTACAGAAACAGGAGATGGGCTCCTATGAGCTGTTCTGGTTCACTCTACAGAAACAGAAGATGGGCTCCTATGAGCTGTTCTGGTTCACTCTACAGAAACAGGAGATGGGCTCCTATGAGCTGTTCTGGTTCACTCTACAGAAACAGAAGATGGGCTCCTATGAGCTGTTCTGGTTCACTCTACAGAAACAGGAGATGGGCTCCTGCTCCTATGAGCTGTTCTGGTTCACTCTACAGAAACAGGAGATGGGCTCCTGCTCCTATGAGCTGTTCTGGTTCACTCTACAGAAACAGGAGATGGGCTCCTGCTCCTATGAGCTGTTCCGGCCCGCTCATGCAAGGCTACCTACTTACTTAGAACCCCACCTGTTTTGGTTGTTAGTCTGTTAGTTCCCCCTTCTGTTTGAGTGACAATTTTTGGTTTCTTGCCGGGGAACATAACAATACTCACATGTCTTTCCATTGCAACAGAGGACGATGTCATTGACCCAGTCTGTATGGTGCTCCATGGAAGCGATGTAAGAGTCCTGCTATGGTAAAATAACATTCACTTAACATAAGTGGTGACAGGGGAGGGGGGGGGGGGGGAGTTCCCCAAACACAGATTAAGCCTAATCGTGGTCTTAAAACACATTCAATTGAGATGATACAGGAAACCAGCTCACAAAGGGTTAGGGTAGGGCTATGCTAATATTAAGATTTATCAAAGGGTGACTGGGACGCAATACCTTATGCTGGTTGACACTCCATATCCTGATGATAGAGTCTCTTCCAGCCGTGAAGAGCCGGTTCAGTGCAGGGTCCAGCTGAAGAGCATTCACCCCATTGCGATTGTGCTTCTCCGCCTCGTCTCTTATCACATAAGATACCTGCAAATAAAGATAGAGGGGGATGGTCAATAATAGCCTGAACACACCCCTTCTATAGCATTGACGCATACGTGACTAAAGCCTTGGCCAAACGTTTTTTTATTTCACCTTTATTTAACCAGGTAGGCTAGTTGAGAACATGTTTCTCATTTACAACTGCGACCTGACCAAGATAAAGCAAAGCAGTGCGACACAAACAACAGCACATAGATACACATGGAATTAACAAACACAGTCTATAACACAATAGAAAAAAATATATACAGTATGTGTTTAAGTTGGCTGAGGCTCCATGACTACATTACATTCACCTATGCATTACATTAACGTATCTATCTAGTTCACCGCATCATTTGCTAGCTAGCAAGCTACAGGTTAAGGTTTCAAGATCCTAGCTAACGTTAGCTAGCTGACACAGCTTCTTAAAAAAAAAAAACTTTATTTAACTAGGCAAGTCAGTTAAGAACAAATTTGTATTTACAAGTGGCCTTAGACCACTGCGCCACTTGGGAGTCAGCTAACATGTTAGAATAGCAATTATCAATTCAATGACAATTTACACATACCCTAAGAAATGCAACAATGGTTAAATAAAATTGTCGTACAACTCAGGTTCATTTTAAGTTACTTTGTTCGAGCAAATCATGCTTCAAATCGTGTGTTTAGCATGCTAACTAGCATGTACGTTAGCTAGCTTGAGCGGAGTTAACAGTAACGAGATGAGCATTCTTGGATTGCAATTTGCATCGTCTTTCCAAGATTATTGGTACACATTGTCACACTATTTAGAATAGTGTGCATTTTCATGTATACAGAGTTGTATTACAGAAATATCAATTGACCTGTACTTTCCTTCGCCCAGCGGCATTCTGTCTGTGGTGCGCCGCCATCTTACATGTTGACAGTCGAACCCTCATACGTCACATCCGAGAAGAAACACAGATAGAATAATGACACTGATATTTCACCGGATGTATACATGTGAAGCATCCGCTTGGCGTTTCCAATCACAAGCAAATATGGCTGGCAGTGGGAGAAGATTGAACGGGATGGATTGTGACCGACATTATGCAAACTTTTCTCATCGATTAATAATTTGATCTCAATACAGTTTTATGTATTTACAACTATAATATTTTATGAACAGAGTGGACTAAGATTTGTAGACTTTGCCAAAGTCTTAAAACATCGCGTTGTTTAGGAGTGCAAATGTGAATTTAGGTAGTGCACACATGCACTTCACAGAGTATGCGTTGACTAACCGAAACATGCAAACGTTTTCTAGAACGCGCCAATAGGATCTTGGTAGCTTGTGCTAGACTCTGCCCACCTCCTTGCCTGTTCTGCCCACTATGACTCATTTGTTTCTATCGGAAACGACAAGCAGTGATCCACCTTGGATGAGTTATAAAAACTTTGCTACACGTTCTTCTTCGTCGATGAGGCCTAACGGCAGTTGGCATCCCAAAAAATGCTGCATTCGCCATCTACTAGACTGGAGTATAACACCCTTATACATTGCTTGAAAAAAAATACCCTACCATCTAACCCTACACTCACTAAAAACCCACCACCCTACTCCACAATTTAAATCTATTTAGTCCTACCTCAGGTCTGAAAGGATGGTACACCACCACATAACACACCCTGTAACTCTTCTGACGTCAAGTCTCGCACACCCAAATACCTCTCTGCAGCTGCCACCACAACCTCAATTTTCTGTGACTTTACGTTCCATCTCTGCAGTACAGTTGATAACCATTGATATAAATGCTAAAAATCCAATCTTTCTGAAACATATATCACTTGTTGGTTTATCCCTCTATACTGGTACAAATCTACCACTCACACCACTCCTCTCAGGATCCCTCCCTCTGTACTGGTACAGATCTACTACTCCCACCACTCCTCTCAGTATCCCTCCCTCTGTACTGGTACAGATCTACTACTCACACCACTCCTCCCTCTGTACTGGTACAGATCTACTACTCCCACCACTCCTCTCAGTATCCCTCCCTCTGTACTGGTACAGATCTACTACTCACACCACTCCTCCCTCTGTACTGTTACAGATCTATTACTCACACCACTCCTCTCAGGATCCCTCCCTCTGTACTGGTACAGATCTACTACTCACACCACTCCTCTCAGGATCCCTCCCTCTGTACTGGTACAGATCTACTACTCACACCACTCCTCTCAGGATCCCTCCCTCTGTACTGGTACAGATCTACTACTCACACCACTCCTCTCAGGATCCATCCCTCTATACTGGTACAGATCTACTACTCACACCACTCCTCTCAGGATCCCTCCCTCTGTACTGGTACAGATCTACTACTCACACCACTCCTCTCAGGATCCCTTCGTCTGTACTGGTACAGATCTACTACTCACACCACTCCTCTCAGGATCTCTGAAGTCGAGGATCGGTAGGATGGTCAGTTTTACGAGGGTATGTTTTGCAGCATGAGTGAAGGGTGCTTTGATGCGAAATAGGAAGCCGATTCTAGATGTAATTTTGGATTGGAAATGCTTAATGTGAGTCTGGAAGGAGAGTTTACAGTCTAACCAGACACCTAGGTATTTCTAGTTGTCCACATATTCTAAGTCAGAACCGTCCAGAGTAGTGATGCTAGTCGGGTGGGCAGGTGCGGGCAGCGATCGGTTGAAGAGCATGCATTTAGTTTTACTTGCATTTAAGAGCAGTTGGAGGCCATGGAAGGACAGTTGTATGGCATTGAAGCTCGTCTGGAGGTTAGTTAACACAGTGTCCAAAGAAGGGCCAGAGGTATACAGAATGGTGTCGTCTGCGTAGAGGTGGATCAGAGAATCACCAGCAGCAAGAGTGACATCTTTGATGTATACAGAGAAGAGAGTCGGCCCAAGAATTTAACCCTGTGGCACCCCCATAGAGACTGCCAGAGGTCCGGACAACAGTCCCTCCGATTTGACACACTGAACTTTATCAGATAAGTAGTTGGTGAACCAGGCGAGGCAATCATTTGAGAAACCAAGGCTGTTGAGTCTGCCGATAAGAATGTGGTGATTGACAGAGTCAAAAGCCTTGGCCAGGTCGATGAAGACGGCTGCACAGTAATGTCTCTTAATGATTGCGGTTTTGATATTGTTTTGGACCTTGAGCGTGGCTAAGGTGCACCTGTGACCAGCTCGGAAACCAGATTGCATAGCAGAGAAGATACGATGTGATTCGAAATGGTCGGTAATCTGTTTGTTAACCTGGCTCTCAAAGACCTTAGAAAGGCAGGGTAGGATATATATAGTTCTGTAGCAGTTTAGGTCTAGTGTGTCTCAACCTTTGAAGAGGAGTATGACCGCAGCAGCTTTCCAATCTTTGGGAATCTCATACGATCTGAAAGAGAGGTTGAACAGGCTAGTGATAGGGGTTGCAACAATTTCGGCAGATCATTTTATAAAGAGAGGGTCCAGATTGTCTAGCCCGGCTGATTTGTAGGGGTCCAGATTTTGCAGCTCTTTCAGAACATCAGCTATCTGGATTTGGGTGAAGGAGAAATGGGGAGGCTTGGGTGAGTTGCTGTGGGGAGTGGAGGGCTGTTGATCAGGTAGGGGTAGCCAGGTGGAAAGCATGGCCAGCCGTAGAAAAATGCTTATTGAAATGCTCAATTATAGTTAGGTTAGGTTTAGAGAACTTACCCAGCAGGTTAGGATATTTAGCATTGCAGGTTAGGAGAATTAGGCTAAGGTTAGGAAAATGGTTAGGATTAGCATTAATTTGACAAAAGCTGGATCCATTCTAGTCATGATTGTGGTTTATGGGCATAGAAATTCAATTACTAGAGGGGATATGTCATAAACCCTCAAAGTTCCAAAATGGGGTGCAAAATCTTGTTCGGGGAGAAATCCAAAACCTAGTATTCTACTTCCTAATTCTATGTTTATAGGTAACTGAGTTCTCTCATATCCCCTAGTACATTACCAGCTGTTTACTTTGAACTGTCATCTATTGCCATTAATAAAGAAATAAGTGATACAGTCAAATGTATTTATCCACATTCTGTGCTGGCCTTTTCCCCTCGCCACAACACTGCCTGCTACCACTTGATCTTGCAGTGTGTCTTTCCCACGTGATGTTCACGAAGAGGGCGAAGAGGAGTTGGACTCAGTTTGACTCATGAGCCGGATCACCCTCCTCTTCTTCTCTCTCGTCCGTGGCCTCCTGATACTCCGACACCTTTTCTCCAGGCGATCGAGGTGACCTTGAATGCTCTGCAGCATCGCCAGCATTCCTTCCAGGTCAGACTGGGAGATGACCAGTTGTTCAAGTGTAGGTGGAGTCTCATTGCCCTGATGCTCTTCTTCTGGGTCTGTTTCTGTTCTCCTCCACCTCTGGTAGATCTTATAAGAAGAAACAAGAGAATGGCCTGGTAATGAATAAGCTTTGAAGGACTTTAACACAAAGGATCTCATCAATTCAAATTAAAAGTTCAAGTAGAAGTTAAAGCAAATTATACCAATTGTATTATGCCCAATTTTACCATCCAAATGCAGGCTGGAATGATGATGACCAACAAGACGAAGAGTCCACGTGATCCCATAGGAGACAGAAAAAAGCCTCTGGACTGGTTGGTGTTTGTCCAGGAGGTTGTTCTGTATCGGACATCTGGATGGTCTGGGATGGCAGGACTTCTAGACAACAAGGCCACCTTGATACACATCATAATGTAATAGACTATACTTTCTTCTTCTGTCCTCAGTGCTTCAACTTTGTGTATTCTGAGAATGTTCGAGATGGACTCCATCCATTTGTCATGAATCAAGTCTTCCCTTATGTCTGTTCTGAGTTCTATCTTCAGTGAACTGACATTACAGAACATGCTAAGAAACTCCAAGGCAACTTTTTCATTATTCCTGTACGTGAGGATATTGCTTTGAAATGCCAAGAAGAAGATGAACAAGGAGAGAAGCAGGCACTTGTAAACCATTTCCATATCTCACTTCTAATGTTGATTCCTGTCCAGACTCACTCCCTCACCATAATGCACCACTCTATAGAAAGTTGGAGCATGGACTAAAAGTCAAACAATGGAGCTAGTTTCACATTCAGTATTTCAACGTTGGATATCAGGACATGGCCTGCACTGTACCTCTGTACATTTCTCAGAGCAAACCACACCTGAGAGGTTCCCCTAATGGCCACAAAAAGGAGGTTTGCAGTGGCCGTAGTGTCTATTCACTCAGAGTTGCAGCGTCATCACAAAGTGATGTCACAAACCCCCCAAAATACGTTTTGTGTCACAATAGGTTTTTGGAAGGCTGAAAAGTTCTAGCGCTATACTGACAAACATCTGAATAAAACAGGAACTAAATACAGATTTTCAGCATTTATCTATTACATAAAATACATAAAATAATTGCTTTGCATAAATGTAAACCCAGCTCAACCCTCAGATAACTGTCTTTAGGATCACTCCCGAGTGGCACAGTGGTCTAAGACAATGCATCGCAGTGCAAGAGTCGTCACTACAGTCCCTGGTTGGAATCCAGGCCGTATCACATCCGGCTGTGATTGGGAGTCCCATAGGGTGGTGCACAATTGGCCCAGCGACGTCAGGGTTTTGTCCATCGTTGTAAACAATATTTTTTTCTTAACTGATTTGCCTCGTTAAATAAAATACATAAATAATCTGCCCCAAGTCATTTCAGCCTATTGACCACAAGTATGTATTATTGCCTGTATTAAAACTCTGTGTCCAGATGGTGACAGTACTCTTCCAGAAGACAGCAACAGTGTCTGACTTGCTGACACAGCTGGGGAAACCATGCTACAAGTAATTAGATAGTGCCTCGCCAGACCATCTGGGCACTGTTTGCCCACTATGACTAAGTAAATCCCTCCATCTCCATCTCTCTCGCTCTCTCCCCATCATCTCTCTCTCTCTCTCTCTCTCTCTCTCTCTCTCTCTCTCTCTCTCTCGCTCTCTCCCCACCTCTCTCTCTCTCTCTCTCTCTCTCTCTCTCTCTCTCTCTCTCTCGCTCTCGCTCTCCCCCATTTCTCTCTCTCTCTCTCTCTCTCTCTCTCTCTCTCTCTCTCTCTCTCTCTCCCTCTCTCCCCCATCTCTCTCTCTCACTCTCTCTCTCTCTCTCTCTCTCTCTCTCTCTCTCTCTCTCTCTCTCTCTCCCCCATCTCTCTCTCGCTCTCCCCCATCTCTCTCTCTCTCTCCCCATCTCTCCCCCATCTCTCTCTCTCTATCTCTCCCCCATCTCTCTATCTCTCTCTCTCTCTCTCAGGTTTTAGCTCTGGACTGTATAAAAGCACCATTTTCTCTCTGTTTTTTTTCAATCAAGCTCAGCCATTTTATCTAACCTTGGTGTTGAGAGAGTTACAGATATTGGGCTCAGTGACAAAAATAATTGCATTTATATCAGCTTCTGAGACTGCAATGAAAGAAAGTGTATTTTAAATTGATAATTTCTCTTCTGAAAGCTAGCAACAGCCAACACCGACACCAACAGAACAGCCAACACCGACACCAACAGAACAGCCAACACCGACATCAACAGAACAGCCAACACCGACATCAACAGAACAGCCAACACCGACACCAACAGAACAGCCAACACCGACACCAACAGAACAGCCAACACCGACACCAACAGAACAGCCAACACCGACACCAACAGAACAGCCAACACCGACACCAACAGATGGACCACAGCGACACCAACAGAACAGCCAACACCGACACCAACAGAACAGCCAACACCGACACCAACAGATGGACCACAGCGACACCAACAGAACAGCCAACACCGACACCAACAGAACAGCCAACACCGACACCAACAGATGGACCACAGCGACACCAACAGAACAGCCAACACCGACACCAACAGAACAGCCAACACCGACACCAACAGAACAGCCAACACCGACACCAACAGATGGACCACAGCGACACCAACAGAACAGCCGACACCAACAGAACAGCCAACACCGACACCAACAGAACAGCCAACACCGACACCAACAGAACAGCCAACACCGACACCAACAGAACAGCCAACACCAACAGATGGACCACAGTGAAAACACTCTTAATAGATTAAGTGTTTTCAGATTTCACAGAATTCTTTATTATTATTACAATAAAATATACTGTGTTTTCCATGAATCAGATATACTTCCCTCTCTTTACTAAACTTAGCTGTCATTTTTTTTTATTGTCAGCTGTGACACTCAGATTGTTAGCTTTTTTTATTGATTTTTTTTTTTTTTTTATAGAAGTACCACAACACCATTTGACTAGGTTTGTATCAGCAACAGATCAGAGAGGAGGTCGAGTGTTAACATGGCTGTCTGTGTGCGTGCTGTAGCCGTGACTAAAATGAAGTTTTATCTACACGATTTCGTCTCTCTCTGAAATGGGCCTAATAGCTTCAGAGTGAGTGGCTTAGCCCAGCTTCTCTCTACTTACCCATCCTGTCATGTGCCAAGAGACTGAACTCTCTCTCTCTCTCTCTCTCTCTCTCTTTCTCTTTCTCTTTCTCTCTCTCTTTCTCTCTCTCTCTCTCTCTCTCTCTCTCTCTCTCTCTCTCTCTCTCGCTCTCACACAGCTCTCCTCTCTGTTCACAAAAGGGCAAGGAGGAACCCATATAACATGTTGTTTTTTTTAAAGAAGCAGAATGTTAAATCGTATGCTGACAAGTTTTTGTCGTAAGTGGAATTCCAATGCTCTATTATTATCAGAGACCATTATTTCTTCTGCATCCAGACTGCATGACCTACCCTCGTCATCTTCTTGGTCAAATGACTTGTTTTTAGGGGTTTGTACTCTCCTATTCCCCAACGTTTTTGTGATGAACAAGTGAGTCACAGTACTTCACTGTGTCTGTCTCTACTCCCTGTATGAAAAGGAACTAGGAGGGTTTCACCAATCCCAGCGTCCCAATCAGGAGACCACTCTTCCTCCCACAGAGGGTTGGATGCTTATTTTCATCCGTTGCCGAGAGACCGCATCAGGACAACGTTGTCGCAGCAACCAGGAGAAAACAACCACCTCCCCCAGCCCCCTTGAGGTTCCAATATTCCCAGTTGTAACTGGTTTGAGTTCAGGGGGAATGAATAAGAAGCTTTGGGTAAGACTGGTAACACTGGTAACACTAGTAACACTGGTAATACTGGTAACACTAGTAACACTGGTAATACTGGTAATACTGGTAACACTGGTAACACTGGTAACACTAGTAACACTGGTAATACTGGTAACACTGGTAACACTAGTAACACTGATAACACTGGTAATACTAGTAACACTGGTAACACTAGTAACACTAGTAACACTGGTAATACTGGTAACACTGGTAACACTGGTAACAGTAGTAACACTGGTAACACTGGTAACACTAGTAACACTGGTAATACTGGTAACACTAGTAACACTGGTAACACTAGTAACACTGGTAATACTGGTAATACTGGTAACACTGGTAACGCTGGTAATACTGGTAACACTAGTAACACTGGTAATACTGGTAACACTGGTAACACTGGTAACACTGGTAATACTGTAACACTGGTAATACTGGTAACACTGGTAATATTGTAACACTGGTAATACTGGTAACGCTGGTAATACTGGTAACACTAGTAACACTGGTAATACTGGTAACACTGGTAACACTGGTAACACTGGTAATACTGTAACACTGGTAATACTGGTAACACTGGTAATATTGTAACACTGGTAATACTGGTAACACTGGTAATACTGGTAACACTGGTAACACTGGTAACACTGTAACACTAGTAACACTGGTAATACTGGTAACACTGGTAACACTAGTAACACTGATAACACTGGTAATACTAGTAACACTGGTAACACTAGTAACACTAGTAACACTGGTAATACTGATAACACTGGTAACACTGGTAACAGTAGTAACACTGGTAACACTGGTAACACTAGTAACACTGGTAATACTGGTAACACTAGTAACACTGGTAACACTAGTAACACTGGTAATACTGGTAATACTGGTAACACTGGTAACGCTGGTAATACTGGTAACACTAGTAACACTGGTAATACTGGTAACACTGGTAACACTGGTAACACTGGTAATACTGTAACACTGGTAATACTGGTAACACTGGTAATATTGTAACACTGGTAATACTGGTAACGCTGGTAATACTGGTAACACTAGTAACACTGGTAATACTGGTAACACTGGTAACACTGGTAACACTGGTAATACTGTAACACTGGTAATACTGGTAACACTGGTAATATTGTAACACTGGTAATACTGGTAACACTGGTAATACTGGTAACACTGGTAACACTGGTAACACTGTAACACTAGTGATGATGTCGTCCCCACAGGGACTGTACGTACATATCCCAACCAGAAGCCATGGATTATAGGCAACATCCGCAACGAACTAAAGGTTGAAGCTGCCGCTTTCAAGGAGCAGGACACTAATCCGGACGCTTATAAGAAATCCCGCTATGCCCTCAGACGAACCATCAAACAGGCAAAGTGTCAATACGGGACAAAGATTGAATCCTACTACACTGGCTCTGACGCTCGTCGGATGTGGCAGGGCTGCAAATTATTACGGACTACAAAGGGAAAACCTCCCGTGAGCTGCCCAGTGACATGAGCCTACCAGACGAGCTGAATGCCTTTTATGCTCGCTTTAAGGCAAGCAACACTGAAGCATGCACGAGAGCACCAGCTGTTCCCAGATCATGCTCTCCATAGCCGATGTGAGCAAGACCTTTAAATAGGTCAACATTCACAAAGCCGCAGGGTCAGACGGATTACCAGGACATGTACTCAAAGCGTGCGCGGACCAACTGGCAAGTGTCTTCACTGACATTTTCAAACTCTCCCTGACCTAGTTTGTAATACCGACATGTTTTAAGCAGACCACCATAGTCCCTGTGGCCAAGAAAGCAAAGGTAACCTGCCTAACTGATTACCTCCTCATAGCACTCACGTCGATAGCCATGAAGTGCTTTGAAAGGCTGGTCATGCCTCACATCAACACCATCATCACGGAAACTCTAGACACATTCTAATTTGCATACCGCCCCAACAGATTCACAGATGACGCCATCTCAATCGCACTCCACTCTGCCCTTTCCCACCTGGACAAAAGGAACACCTATGTGAGAATACTGTTCATTGACTACAGTTCAGCATTTAACACCATAGTACCCACGAAGCTCATCACTAAGCTAAGGACGCTGGGACTAAACACCTCCCTCTGCAACTGAATTCTGGACTTCCTCATGGGCTGCCCCCCAGGTGGTAAGAGTAGGCAACAAATCAAATCAAATCAAATGTATTTATATAGCCCTTCGTACATCAGCTGATATGTTTAAGTGCTGTACAGAAACCCAGCCTAAAACCCCAAACAGCAAGCAATGCAGGTGTAGAAGCACGGTGGCTAGGAAATACTCCCTAGAAAGGCCAAAACCTAGGAAGAAACCTAGAGAGGAACCAGGCTATGTGGGGCGGCCAGTCCTCTTCTGGCTGTGCCGGGTGAAGATTATAACAGAACATGGCCAACAACACATCTGCCATGCTGATCCTCAACACTGGGGCCCCTCAGGGTGCATGCTTAGTCCGCTCCTGTACTCCCTGTTCACCCACGACTCCTTGTGGCAAGCCGAGCACCTGCAGGCTGACTTCGGGCATCAGTACTTCAGTCCGTCGTCAGTGTTTCCTCCGACACATTGGTGCAGCTGGCTTCCAGGTTAATTAAGTGAGCGGGTGGTAAGAAGTGCGGCTTGGCGGGTCATGTGTCGGGGGGGGGGAATTACAAGAAAAACATTTAATGGAGGAACGTAATAATGATGAGGAGCCATTAAGTTTGCTTTTTCGGCCTCAGGGATTTTGCTGCCCACATAAACTCTGATGCCCCCCCCCCCACCACCACCCCACCGCCCTCCACCCCCATCATAAATCCATAGGGAACAGACACAAACCTGTTGAGCACCTAGGCCTTGTTAACCATCTCCACTGCTGTGGCAGTCGGCTACATGAGATAGTGATATCAAATATCCTTACATAATAAAGGTGCATGCGTGTACTGATAGGATGCATGGAGAGTGAGTAGCTCTTTTCTGTATCAACAAAACTGTGGTTATATGTGAAAGCCAGACAACAGAGTTCAAACTAAGCCTCTAAGATCAATAGATCAATATCTCCCCTAGCAACTGGGAGAGAGTGAGTGGTCAGTTATGTACAACATCAAACCGATCCGTTGATAAAGTGGCACATCGACACAAATCCAACAAGCCATGGCTTCCCGCAGAGGAAAAGACCAGGACTAACTTGGAAATGCAAATGAGAGTTATGAGCTAAAGGATATCCAAGAAAAATATAGCTAAAATGCTCTCAATTCTCACCAAAACAAACTAACTTCTACAATCTGTCAAAAAGTAGATTTCCTCTAAAAGACAGTCTATCGTGTCAGACGTGCACATACAAGGAGTGTGCACAAACAAGAAAACAAAATTAGCCATCTAGAAACAAATATATCAGTGGAAGTTGACGTTTGGATATTTCATAGGATTGCCGGTGAGCCCTAATCAAGCTACAGGAAACCTTCCCAGAAACCTTCCCAGATGAAGGAGGTGATACCCCCTGCTCTGAGAAGAGGTCAAAGTAGGAAATAAACAATGAGACACTTGGCTACAATGAAAAGACTATTTAAATACAGCATGTACACCACCAGTCAAAAGTTTGGACACGCCTACTCATTCCAGGGTTTTTCTTTATTTTAACTATTTTCTACATTGTAGAATAATAGGGAAGACATCAAACTATGAAATTACACATATGGAATTATGAGGTAACCAAAAAAGTGTTAAACAAATCCAAATAGATGTTATATTTGAGATTCTTCAAAGTAGCCACCCTTTGCCTTGTTGACAGTAATGCACACTCTTGGCATTCTCTCAACCAGCTTCATGAGGTAGTCACCTGGAACGTATTTCAATTAACAGGTGTGCCTTGTTAAAAGTTCATTTGTGGAATTTCTTTCCTTCTTAATGCATTTGAGCAAATCAGTTGTGTTGTGACAAGGTGCAACGGTATTCCTGTGGTGAAGTAGATGGAGGACCAAAACGCAGCGTGGTTATATTGATTCATGTTTAATAAAAAAAGATGACCACTACAAAACAATAAACGTGGAAAACCAAAAACAGCCCTATCTGGTGCGAAACACAGAGACAGGAACAATCACCCTGTCACGAGTCCGACCGAGGGTGTTTCCCCTTCCCGGGCGGGTGGCGCTCGGCGGTCGTCGTCACCGGCCTATTAGCTGCCACTGATTGTTTTTCCTCCCCCTCCTTGTATGTTTAGTGGTAGCACCTGTTCATGTTTAATTAGTTTGTCTTTATTAGACAGCCGGCCCGCCTGGTTGTTGTGCGGGATTATTTCTATGTAACCTTCGGCTCTGTTATAGAGGTACGTGTTAGTGCCGAGTCGTGATTTGTTCTATTGTACTTTTTGATTCCCTGTGGTTGGGAACGTAACTTTTTGTGAGCACCCTGTGGTGCGTTGGTGCTATTAAAAGACGCACAGCATTGAACTCTGTCTCCTGCATTTGACTCCACACCCACGACACCCGGAGCATTACACACCCACAAAACCCAACACCAAACAGGCTACCTAAATATGGTTCCCAATCAGAGACAATGACTAACACCTGCCTCTGATTGAGAACCATATCAGGCCAGACATAAAAATAGACAAACAAGACATCCAACAATGCCCACTCAGAACACACCCTGACCAAACAAAACATAGAAACAATACAAAGTAAACTATGGTCAGGGTGTGACACAAGGTAGTGGTGGTATACAGAAGATAGCCCTATTTGGTAAAATACCAAGTCTGTATTATGGCAAGAACAGCTCAAATAAGCGAAGAGAAAGGACAGTCCATCATTACTTTCAGAATGAAGGTCAGTTAATCCAGAACATTTCAAGAACTTTGAAAGTTTCTTTAATGAGGACCGCCACAGGGAAAGAAGACCCAGAATTCCCTCTGCTGCAGAGGATAAATTCATTACAATTAACCAGCCTCAGAAATTGCATCCCAAATAAATGCTTCACAGAGTTCAAGTAACAGACACATACATCTCAACATCAAATATTCAGAAGAGACTGCATGAATCAGGTCTTCATGGTCAACTTGCTGTGAAGAAACCACTACTAAAGGGCACCAATAAGAAAAAGAGACTTGCTTGGGCCAAGAAACACGAGCAATGGACAGTAGACCGGTGGAAATCAGTCCTTTGATCTGATGAGTCCAAATTTGAGATATTTGGTTCCAACCATCGTGTCTTTGTGAGACACAGAGTAGGGGAATGATCTCCGCATGTGTGGTTCCCACCATGAAACATGGAGGAGGAGGTGGGATGGTGTGGGGGTGCTTTGTTGGTGACACTGTTGGTGATTTATTTAGAATTCAAGATGATGACATGATTGACATGATGGGAACATGATTCCCTATGATTCCCTATGGGTTATTTCATAGTTTTGAATGTCTTCACTATTATTCTACAATGTAGAAAATAGTAAAAAATAAAGAAAAAACCCTTGAGTGAGTAGGTGGGTCCAAACTTTTGACTGGTATGTCAATAACTGTTCTATGAATGTGCGTATGTGTGGGAGTGTGTGTGGGAGTGTGTGTGTGTAGAGGGAGGATGAGGGATGGTGAATGTGAATACGTGTAGGAGGGAATGGATGAGTAAGTCAATGGATGGATGGATGTAAGCGTGTCTGAGAAGTCGGGAGGGAAAAGATGGGAGACTGGGACAAGCTTAGCCTGGGTGTGTAAGGGTGTGTAAGGGTGGGCAAGGATGGGAGGTAGGGACAAGCTTAGCCTGTGTGGGTAAGGGTGTGTAAGGGTGGGAGGTTGGGACAAGCTTAGCCTGTGTGGGTAAGAGTGGGCAAGGATGGGAGGTAGGGACAAGCTTAGCCTGGGTGTGTAAGGGTGGACAAGGATGGGAGGTTGGGACAAGCTTAGCCTGGGTGTGTAAGGGTGGACAATGATGGGAGGTTGGGACAAGCTTAGGCTGGGTGTGTAAGGATGGGCAAGGATGGGAGGTTGGGACAAGCTTAGCCTGTGTGGGTAAGGGTGTGTAAGGGTGGACAAGGATGGGAGGTTGGGACAAGCTTAACCTGTGTGTGTAAGGGTGTGTAAGGGTGGGCAAGGGTGGGAGGTAGGGACAAGTTTAGCCTGTGTGGGTAAGGGTGTGTAAGGGTGGACAAGGATGGGAGGTTGGGACAAGCTTAACCTGTGTGTGTAAGGGTGTGTAAGGGTGGGCAAGGGTGGGAGGTAGGGACAAGTTTAGCCTGTGTGGGTAAGGGTGTGTAAGGGTGGACAAGGATGGGAGGTTGGGACAAGCTTAACCTGTGTGTGTAAGGGTGTGTAAGGGTGGGCAAGGATGGGAGGTAGGGACAAGCTTAGCCTGTGTGTGTAAGGGTGTGTAAGGGTGGGCAAGGATGGGAGGTAGGGACAAGTTTAGCCTGTGTGTGTAAGGGTGTGTAAGGGTGGACAAGGATGGGAGGTTGGGACAAGCTTAACCTGTGTGTGTAAGGGTGTGTAAGGGTGGACAAGGATGGGAGGTAGGGACAAGCTTAGCCTGTGTGTGTAAGGGTGTGTAAGGATGGGAGGTTGGGACAAGCTTAGCCTGTGTGGGTAAGGGTGGGCAAGGATGGGAGGTTGGGACAAGCTTAGGCTGTTTGGGTAAGGGTGGGCAAGGATGGGAGGTTGGGACAAGCTTAGCTTGTGTGGGTAAGGGTGGGTAAGGGTGGGCACGGATGGGAGGTTGGGACAAGCTTAGCTTGGGTGTGTAAGGGTGTGTAAGGATGGGAGGTTGGGACAAGCTTAGCCTGGGTGTGTAAGGGTGGGCAAGGATGGGAGGTTGGGACAAGCTTAACCTGTGTGTGTAAGGGTGTGTAAGGGTGGGCAAGGATGGGAGGTAGGGACAAGTTTAGCCTGTGTGGGTAAGGGTGTGTAAGGGTGGACAAGGATGGGAGGTTGGGACAAGCTTAACCTGTGTGTGTAAGGGTGTGTAAGGGTGGGCAAGGATGGGAGGTAGGGACAAGCTTAGCCTGTGTGTGTAAGGGTGTGTAAGGGTGGGCAAGGATGGGAGGTAGGGACAAGTTTAGCCTGTGTGTGTAAGGGTGTGTAAGGGTGGACAAGGATGGGAGGTTGGGACAAGCTTAACCTGTGTGTGTAAGGGTGTGTAAGGGTGGACAAGGATGGGAGGTAGGGACAAGCTTAGCCTGTGTGTGTAAGGGTGTGTAAGGATGGGAGGTTGGGACAAGCTTAGCCTGTGTGTGTAAGGGTGGGCAAGGATGGGAGGTTGGGACAAGCTTAGCTTGTGTGGGTAAGGGTGGGCACGGATGGGAGGTTGGGACAAGCTTAGCCTGTGTGGGTAAGGGTGGGCAAGGATGGGATGTTGGGACAAGCTTAGCTTGGGTGTGTAAGGGTGTGTAAGGATGGGAGGTTGGGACAAGCTTAGCCTGGGTGTGTAAGGGTGGGCAAGGATGGGAGGTTGGGACAAGCTTAGCTTGGGTGTGTAAGGGTGGGCAAGGATGGGAGGTTGGGACAAGCTTAGCTTGGGTGTGTACGGGTGTGTAAGGATGGGAGGTAGGGACAAGCTTAGCTTGGGTGTGTAAGGATGGGCAAGGATGGGAGTTTGGAACAAGCTTAGCTTGGGTGTGTAAGGGTGGGCAAGGATGGGAGGTTGGGACAAGCTTGGCTTGGGTGTGTAAGGGTGGGCAAGGATAGGAGGTTGGGATAAGCTTGGCTTGGGTGTGTAAGGGTGGGCAAGGATAGGAGGTTGGGATAAGCTTGGCTTGGGTGTGTAAGGGTGGGCAAGGATAGGAGGTTGGGACAAGCTTGGCTTGGGTGTGTAAGGGTGGGCAAGGATAGGAGGTTGGGACAAGCTTGGCTTGGGTGTGTAAGGGTGGGCAAGGATGGGAGGTTGGGACAAGCTTAGCCTGTGTGGGTAAGGGTGTGTAAGGGTGGACAAGGATGGGAGGTTGGGACAAGCTTAGCCTGTGTGTGTAAGGGTGTGTAAGGGTGGACAAGGATGGGAGGTTGGGACAAGCTTAGCCTGTGTGTGTAAGGGTGTGTAAGGATGGAAGGTTGGGACAAGCTTAGCTTGGGTGTGTAAGGGTGGGCAAGGATAGGAGGTTGGGACAAGATTGGCTTGGGTGTGGTAAAGGTGGGAAAAAGCAGGGAAGGGGCTGTGGAGAGGGATGGGTTTGGCTTGGGAGAGAGAAGGAAGGATATACCTATACTACCATGTAACTGAATGTATTTTTGTGACTTGCAGACTTGCTGTAAAATGAATAAGAGTTCTGGACAGATTAGGGGAGGATGTCGATTCATTATTGTTCCTTGTTTGTAATCATAGATTCAATGGTGGTTGTTGGTGAGAGTGTAGAGGGGCTCTGTCCGAGGGACTTGTTTGTGTTTGGGAGGGCATCAGACACTTCTCTGAGGTGTGTCTGGAGCGTCCTTTCATCTCACTTCAGGCTCTCGGTGGACCCACTCTCCCCCACGTAGACCCCTTCCAGCTAATTAATTTAATATACGAGTTAATACAAACTGACCACAGTGCTTAAGTGGCAGTTTTTCTCTAATGTAATAAAAAAGTGTGGTTGAATTTATCCTGCCCACTGTGACATCTTAATGTCTTGGCCTTTAGGCCTTTTATACGGTGTCAAGGCATATGAACTAACAGGTCATAGAGCAAACACTGCAATTATCACAACACACTAGCACTGCTAGTGGAAGTCTGGAGGATCTTTCCTGTAAATCTTACAGGCAGAATAAACCTCTTCAGAATGGCATGGCTACCAAAGTTTGTATATTTATTCTCAATAATACCACTGATACTCAGTCATAACAGACTTTATATGAGAAAACTGATAGAATAAAAAGTCAGAGGATGGTTTTAACCTCCCAGACTTGTATCAGTTCTCCCACCCAGGGCTTTTACTTGCTACATACAGTATAGTTAAATGCACTAACGTGGAACAATGGGTACATATTGAAGATGGGTTTAACCTCCCAGACCTGTATCAGCTCTCCCACCCAGGGCTTTTACTTGCTACATACAGTATAGTTAAATGCACTAACGTGGAACAATGGGTACATATTGAAGATGGGTTTAACCTCCCAGACTTGTATCAGCTCTCCCACCCAGGGCTTTTACTTGCTACATACAGTATAGTTAAATGCACTAACGTGGAACAATGGGTACATATTGAAGATGGGTTTAACCTCCCAGACTTGTATCAGTTCTCCCACCCAGGGCTTTTACTTGCTACATACAGTATAGTTAAATGCACTAACGTGGAACAATGGGTACATATTGAAGATGCTCATTCTCATCCCCAGAATCTTTTCACTGTCTGTCTGTTTTCAAAGGATAAAGTTAAGAACATGAACAACTTCATAGTTAAGAAAACTATAACAATATAGAACACTATAACAATATAGAACACTATAACAATATGGAACACTATAACAATATAGAACACTATAACAATATAGAACACTATAACAATATAGAACACTATAACAATATGGAACACTATAACAATATAGAACACTATAACAATATAGAACACTATAACAATATGGAACACTATAACAATATAGAACACTATAACAATATGGAACACTATAACAATATAGAACACTATAACAATATAGAACACTATAACAATATAGAACACTATAACAATATGGAACACTATAACAATATGGAACACTATAACAATATGGAACACTATAACAATATGGAACACTATAACAATATAGAGCACTATAACAATATAGAACACTATAACAATATAGAACACTATAACAATATAGAACACTATAACAATATAGAGCACAAATAAGCATGCCATGTCTTCCGATGCCCTCAGAGATCATTCTAGGGCTTTCTATGTGTCAGGGTTGGGGTCAATTCAGTTTTTATCTAAAAAAAAATGTTTACATCTTTTTTTTTTTCTTCTGTTTTTGTTGCAGTGTCTAAAGGGAATCCACAACTTCCGGGCGTCTGGGGATTATGACAATGACATCATCGCCCCCCTGACCCCGCTGTGTACAGCGCCCGAACAGGTCATCAAAGGTACTACGTTAGTGGGTGTGCAGTGATTTACATTTACATTTAAGTCATTTAGCAGACGCTCTTATCCAGAGCGACTTACAAATTGGTGCGTTCACCTTAAGACATCCAGTGGAACAGCCACTTTACAATAGTGCATCTAAATCTTTTAAGGGGGGGGTGAGAAGGATTACTTTATCCTATCCTAGGTATTCCTGAAAGAGGTGGGGTTTCAGGTGTCTCCGGAAGGTGGTGATTGACTCCGCTGTCCTGGCGTCGTGAGGGAGTTTGTTCCACCATTGGGGGGCCAGAGCAGCGAACAGTTTTGACTGGGCTGCGCGGGAACTGTACTTCCTCAGTGGTAGGGAGGCAAGCAGGCCAGAGGTGGATGAACGCAGTGCCCTTGTTTGGGTGTAGGGCCTGATCAGAGCCTGGAGGTACTGAGGTGCCGTTCCCCTCACAGCTCCGTAGGCAAGCACCATGGTCTTGTAGCGGATGCGAGCTTCAACTGGAAGCCAGTGGAGAGAGCGGAGGAGCGGGGTGACGTGAGAGAACTTGGGAAGGTTGAACACCAGACGGGCTGCGGCGTTCTGGATGAGTTGTAGGGGTTTAATGGCACAGGCAGGGAGCCCAGCCAACAGCGAGTTGCAGTAATCCAGACGGGAGATGACAAGTGCCTGGATTAGGACCTGCGCTGCTTCCTGTGTGAGGCAGGGTCGTACTCTGCGGATCTTGTAGAGCATGAACCTACAAGAACGGGCCACCGCCTTGATGTTAGTTGAGAACGACAGGGTGTTGTCCAGGATCACGCCAAGGTTCTTAGCGCTCTGGGAGGAGGACACAATGGAGTTGTCAACCGTGATGGCGAGATCATGGAACGGGCAGTCCTTCCCCGGGAGGAAGAGCAGCTCCGTCTTGCCGAGGTTCAGCTTGAGGTGGTGATCCGTCATCCACACTGATATGTCTGCCAGACATGCAGAGATGCGATTCGCCACCTGGTCATCAGAAGGGGGAAAGGAGAAGATTAATTGTGTGTCGTCTGCATAGCAATGATAGGAGAGACCATGTGAGGTTATGACAGAGCCAAGTGACTTGAATGAAATGTATTCTACATGAACCAATATTTTATTTAACCAGGCAAGTCAGTTAAGAACAAATTCTTTCTGTCAACGACAGCAGGTTAACTGCCTGTTCAGGGGCAGAACGGCAGATTTGTACCTTGTCAGCTCGGGGGGTTTGAACTTGCAACCTTTCGTTTACTAGTCCAACACTCTAACCACTAGGCTACCCTGCCGCCCCAATAACACAACGCTATGGAACCATCCTTCGATAGCTTTTCAGAATTCACCAATAAATTGGTCCACATGGAAAACTAAAGGAACAGAAACCGTAATTGACTTGGTAACAGGAAATACATTTTGGACTGACCAATGTAGATATTTTCAAAATCATGCAACTTTTAAAAAAAGTTTCACATTAAGACATTCCGATTTGACATTTTTTTGGACATCAGAGCAACCTTGAGGGAATCTTATTTGAGTGAGAAAATGATGTTCATATGATAGGTGATATATACAAAACCTTGCAGAGAGTCTTCAACACCTGCAACGCTTGCTGTTTGGGCGTTTTAGGCTGGGTTTCTGTACAGCACTTTGAGATATCAGCTGATGTACGAAGGGCTTTATAAATACATTTGATTTGATTTCTAACTGACAATCTGTTAGAATAACTGATATTTGGCACAAAATTGAGGGAATGTTGGACCATAACTAACGGAATTACGAAAATGTACTCTTAATCCAATACAAACTAATGTATATAATTTATTACACTAGACAAAATGTACTCTTAATCCAATACAAACTAATGTATATCATTTATTACACTAGACAAAATGTACTCTTAATCGAATACAAACTAATGTATATCATTTATTACACTAGACAAAATGTACTCTTAATCCAATACAAACTAATGTATATCATTTATTACACTAGACAAAATGTACTCTTAATCCAATACAAACTAATGTATATCATTTATTACACTAGACAAAATGTACTCTTAATCCAATACAAACTAATGTATATCATTTATTACACTAGACAAAATGTACTCTTAATCCAATACAAACTAATGTATGTAATTTATTACACTAGACAAAATGTAAAAATTGTACAGTACAATGGTAGAGCCATGTCTAAAGTGTAAAACTAACAATGACTCGATAACCCATGCCGTCTGGGAATGTTATAATGTCCAAAAGTCTGTCTGTATATTCTGTCTGTCTGCATAATTCAGGACATGGCATATGAGGGTGCAATGAGATGCCCGATGGTTTGGATGAACATTTTCGCTTCAATCATCTTGAAAAAAACGTATACTTAAACACTAGAAATCAACCAATCCTCCATCGTTAACACAATGAAAGCTCAAATACTTTATTATGTAAATGTTGAAAGTGTGTGGGGCGACGGAGAGAAACAAAATGGTGCAGTTTGAGGCCATGTGGCAGAGAGGGATGTGGGCGCTGGGGATGAGGGATGTGGGCGCTGGGGATGAGGGATGTGGGCGCTGGGGATGAGGGGTGTGGGCGCTGGGGATGAGGGATGTGGGCGCTGGGGATGAGGGATGTGGGCGCTGGGGATGAGGGATGTGGGCGCTGGGGATGAGGGATGTGGGCACTGGAGATGAGGGATGTGGGCGCTGGGGATGAGGGATGTGGGCGCTGGAGATGAGGGATGTGGGCGCTGGGGATGAGGGATGTGGGCGCTGGAGATGAGGGGTGTGAGCAGGTGGTTCTGGGAAGGGGTAATGTTGTGGATGTGTCGCACCCTGATCTGTTTCACCTGTCTTTGTGATTATCTCCACCCCCCAGGTGTCGCCCATCTGTACTTATACCTGTGTTCTCTGTTTGTCTGTTGCCAGTTCCTTTTGTTTCATCAAGCCAAGCAGCGTTTTCCCCTCTGCCCCTGTCTCTCGATTGTTCCTGTTTCCCCAGTGTTGATCATTCTGCCTGTCCCTACGCTGAGCCTGCCTGCCTGCCTGCCAGAAGAATGCTTTCATCAGGCCTCCAAACAAGAGACCAATGGATGTTGGATGTCATGCATGACGACGGGAGTACCTCAAACAAGTTAATCATCCCTGCATGGTGTTGTCTCTGAGGCCTGATTTTAGATTAGGGCTCTTCTCTCAATACACGGCTGTGGACACTGGGCCTGTGTGCACTTCTTGTGGAGAAAATGATGCATTAGGACATCCTGAGGAGAGACAGTCTGATATATAGATATATATCTTCTGCATGTGGTTGTTTCGCTCGTGTTTAATAGTTTATATGTTTACGGCAAGGACTCCCCCCCACACACACACACCTGGGTGCAGAAATATTTCCCCCCTATTTTTACTCCATTAGCCAAATACATTTAAACTCTGTTTTTCACAATTCCTGACATTTCATCCTAGTAAAAAATCCTTGTCTAAGATCAGATAGGATCACCACTTTATTTAAAAAATGTGAAATGTCAAAATAATAGTAGAGAGAACGAGTTATTTCAGCTTTTATTTCTTTCATCACATTCCCAGTGGGTCAGAAGTTTACATACACTCAATTAGTATTTGGTTGCATTGCCTTTACATTTTTTAACCTGGGTCATACATTTTGGATAGCCTTCCACAACCTTCCCACGATAAGTTGGGTGAATTTTGGCCCATTCCTACTGAAAGAGCTGGTGGAACTGAGTCAGGTGTGTAGGCCTCCTTGCTCGCACACGCTTTTTCAGTTCTGCCCCCACATTTTCTATGGGATTGAGGTCAGGGCTTTGTGATGGCCACTCCAATACCTTGACTTTGTTGTCCTTAAGCCATTTTGCCACAACTTTGGAAGTATGCCTGAGGTCATTGTTCATTTGGAAGACCCATTTGCGACCAAGCTTTAACTTCCTGACTGATGTCTTGAGATGTTGCTTCAATATATCCACATAATTTTCCTACCTCATAATGCCATCTATTTTGTGAAGTGCACCAGTCCCTCCTGCAGCAAAGCACCCCCACAGCATGATGCTACCACCCCAGTGCTTCACGGTTGGGATGGTGTTCTTCAGCTTGCAAGCCTCCCCCTTTCCCCTCAAAACATAACGGTGGTCATTATGACCAAACGGTTCTATTTTTGTTTCATCAGACCAGAGGACATTTCTCCAAAAAGTATGATCTTTGTCCCCATGTGCAATTGCAAACCGTAGTCTGGCTTTTTTATGGCGGTTTTGGAGCAGTGGCTTCTTCCTTGCTGAGCGGCCTTTCAGGTTATGTCGATATAGGACTTGTTTTACTGTGGATAAAGATACTTTTGTACCTATTTCCTCCCGGTATGACAGCAGCGTGGTCCCATAGTGTTTACTTGCGTACAATTGTTTGTACAGATGAACGTGGTACCTTCAGGTGTTTGGAAATTGCTCCCAAGGATGAACCAGACCTGTGGAGGTCTTGGCTGATTTCCCCATGATGTCAAGCAAAGAGGCACTGAGTTTGATGGTAGGCCTTGAAATACATCCACAGGTACACCTGCAATTGACTCAAATGATGTCAATTAGCCTATCAGAAGCTTCTAAAGCCATGACATAATTTTCTGGAATTTTCCAAGCTGTTTAAAGGCACAGTCAACTTAGTGTATGTAAACTTCTGACCCACTTGGAATGTGGTACAGTGAATAATAAGTGAAATAATCTGTCTGTAAACAATTGTTGTAAAAATTACTTGTGTCATTTAAATCGTGAAACTTTTAGGGGAAAACAAAGACATTACCTTCATCGACCAAATTAAGTTTGACATTTCTATCTTAAAAAATAAGGAAACTCATACTGAACTTTTTTGACTATGTAGCGCCAATGCTAAAAACAAAAAATAAAGTCAAATTCACTCCAAATTTGGTCATTGGTCTCATCACAATAGTCCCTAAAGATTCACTAACACCCACACACTCACGCTCACTCCCACACCCACACACTCACGCTGACACCCACACACTCACGCTGACACCCACACACTCGCGCTGACACCCACACACTCACGCTGACACCCACACCCTCACGCTGACACCCACACCCTCATGCTGACACCCACACACTCACGCTAACCCCCACACACTCACGCTAACACCTACACACTCATGCTGACACCCATACACTCACACTATCCTCCGCACACTCACGCTAACACCCACACACTCACACTAACCCCCACCCCCACATACTCACACTAACACCCACACACTCACGCTGACACCCACACCCTCATGCTGACACCCACACCCACACACTAACCCCCACACACTCACGCTAACACCACACACTCACGCTAACACCCACACACTCACACTAACCCCCACACACTCACACTCACACTAACACCCACACACTCACGCTGACACCCACACCCACACACTCGCGCTGACACCCACACCCACACACTCACGCTGACACCCACACCCACACACATTTCAAACCAGGGCTATAAGAAGTGAAGCGATGGACATGGTGCCATGAAATTTGGTATGTAAACCTCATGTATATGTCCTTAGAACCTGTGTGGATATAGAGCCACTGCACCAGACCAGTTGGTGGCACTATAGATGTACCAGTGGACACCATAAGATACTAGAGCAATAAGTAGTGATCAAGTGGACTTTGTCCCGTGCAAATTAATGTTAGATTTAAATTATGAACAATGTGAAATATTGTGAAATTAATGCAGAAAATATTTCACATATTATAACATAAACCATTCGTCAAATTAACCCCATAATTGGTATAGAAATGCAATACATTGTGTAAATATATATATATTTTTTAATGATTAACCGTTGCGTTCAAAGATAACAAACCTACATCACTAGACTAAACGTAACTTGCATCAATCTTGTGGTTATGAGAGATAAACATGATAATATATATTAGTGATTGGCCCATAAAGGAAGATAGTTATACCCTGAACGTGTCCTTTTATGTCATCCTTTGCTGCTGTGTTTGTTATGGATATATTTTCCTTGAGTGAAATATTTCATAATGATTCACATTGACATTGTCACGGAGTGTTTTACCATGTGCCCAAGCTGGTGCATTTGAGTAATTAGAAAAAGTGGATTTTTAAAATCTTTTTCTCTTTTTTTTAATGTTTTCTCTCTGATTGAAATGCTTAATACCTGCCACATGTCCAAATGCTTAAATATCAGATCAATGACCAAGTCACATCCATTCAAGGCACAGCATTTTTTTTTGGTATTTCATGCACAAAAACAAAAACAAATTACATTTAAAGCATCTGTCAGTAATGAGGCTTGATGAAAATGTATGGCATGTGTGTCAGTGTGTGTGTGTGTCAGTGTGTGTGTGTCAGTGTGTGTGTGTCAGTGCATGTGTGTCAGTGCGTGTGTGTCAGTGCGTGTGTGTCAGTGCATGTGTGTCAGTTTGTGTGTGTCAGTGTGTGTGTGCATGTTTGTGTGTTTATGCATGTGTGTATTGCTAAAAGCGTCTGTGTATGTTAATGTGTGTGTGTGAGTACACGCACGTACGTCTATGTGTGTGTATGTGTGTGTGTGTGTATGTGTGTGTGTGTGTGTGTGTGTGTGTGTGTATGTTAATGTGTGTGTGTGTGTGTGTGTGTGTGTGTGTGTGTGTGTGTGAGTACACGCACGTACGTCTATGTGTGTATGTGTATGTGTATGTATGTATGTATGTATGTATGTGTGTGTGTGTGTGTGTGTGTGTGTGTGTGTGTGTGTGTGTGTGTGTGTGTGTGTGTATGTGTGTGTGTAATTAAAACAAGTGATTTTTTTTTACACACAGATTATCCCTCTCTCCCAGCTGGTCCTACTGGATTTAACCACTCCAACTCGACCACAGAGGAAATCTCTTTGGGGATAAATCCAAATTGGCTCCCCTTGTGAATATTTTTTCCAAACCCAAAAAATGTTGGAGGGTTCATATAGTAACTCGATTCCAACCTCCATATCTAAATACTGTACGTTTTACATAACACTTTATCCGGAGTGGCGCAGCAGTCTAAAGGCACTGCTTCTCAGTTGCTAGAGGCGTCACTACAGACCCTGGTTCAATTCCAAGCTGTATCACAACTGGCTGTGATTGGGAGTCCCATAGGGAGGCGCACAATTGGCCCAGCATCGTTAGGGTTTGGCCAGGGTAAGCCGTCATTGTAAAGAAGAATTTGTTCTCAACTGACTTGCCTAGTTAATAAATAAAAGACAAAAAAAAATACATCTCTGCTTTTATTAAAAGTAGGTACTAGAAGGATCATGAAAACAGTCCCAACCTTACCTAAGAGTGAATAAAACATGTCAAGTGATTCAATAGGAGTGATGGAGAAAGACCAAATAAAATATTTTTTCAGATATTTTTGGGGGAATTAAAACATCATAGCTCATTTAATTCCCTTACAGTAAGTGTGTTTGGACTCTGTTCGACGTTCATTTACTCTACAGTAGTCACGCTTCACTTCACGCTTAGCCTACATGCATTTTCCAGCAGTATCCACAAAGCATCACAGACCAAATGAACTTGTAAAAGCAGTACGTCTCTCAGCCACAGTATAATAATGGAGGGTTGCAAATGTGCACAGCTGTTGTTGTTTTTTCCCCCTTCTTTCAGACACACGGATGGGGGGCGGATTTAACTGTGACACCTGGAAACCCCTGTCCACTATTGAGGTCATTGTAGCTAACTAGTTTTCACTGTGATAAAAACAGACCGAGACCGGTCATCGGTCTTGATTTGGGACCCGAAGACACCATATAATATGGGGATTGTTCAGGTTATTCAGGTTGCTCAAAATATCGTACTGTATTTTGAGTTTGATCGTGAATGTTAGTATGCATTGACATGCCACACAAGGCCATAAAGATCATCAAGGACATCAACCACCCGAACCACTGCCTGTTCACCCCGCTATCATCCAGAAGGCGAGGTCAGTACAGGTGCATCAAAGCTGGGACCGAGAGACTGAAAAACAGCTTCTATCTCAAGGCCATCAGACTGTTAAACAGCCACCACTAACATTGAGTGGCTGCTGCCAACACACTGTCATTGACACTGACCCAACTCCAGCCACTTTAATAATGGGAATTGATGGGAAATGATGTAAATATATCACTAGCCACTTTAAACAATGCTACCTTATATAATGTTACTTACCCTACATTATTCATCTCATATGCATACGTATATACTGTACTCTACATCATCGACTGCATCCTTATGTAATACATGTATCACTAGCCACTTTAACTATGCCACTTTGTTTACTTTGTCTACATACTCATCTCATATGTATATACTGTACTCGATACCATCTACTGTATGCTGCTCTGTACCATCAGTCATTCATATATCCTTATGTACATATTCCTTATCCCCTTACACTGTGTATAAGACAGTAGTTTTGGAATTGTTAGTTAGATTACTTGTTGGTTATCACTGCATTGTCGGAACTAGAAGCACAAGCATTTCGCTACACTCGCATTAACATCTGCTAACCATGTGTATGTGACAAATAAAATTGGATTTGATTTGAATGTGTAGATGTGTCTAATAGAAAAGGCAAGAGGGATAAAACCAGTGAATTTGAAATAAATCAATTCTGATATATGAAGAAATGTTGTAATAATTATAGGCTATAACATGTAAAAAAATATTTTAAAAAATTAAAAGTCAAATAAAAATGAAATAGGACAGAAAACAATAGTGTACCATTTGTTAACTAGCTGTAACAAAATGAAAACTCCCAACTATGGAAAAATCTTTTAATATTGTTTGATATAGTGATTACCTACTTAAATGTAATACGGGGGGGGAACAAAAAGGTTTTCAAGGAAGTATCTTACCATCTTTCATGTAAAAATAATGAATACAGTTGTATACACATCATTTGATTGCTCTGGCTATGATCCCTATATATACATATGGACTGTCATTGAGATAACCTTAACATATAAATACATTATAAAATATAGATATAAATGTTTGACATGAATGCCCCCATAACGCTTTACGTAGGTCAATATAACATATGTTTGTAATGTATATTTCTACTTCCACAGGTCAAATTAAATGGTTAAAAGGGGACTAAAGTGTGCAGATGACAAGACAACCATTATCAGGCACGTTATGTTGCAGTTAGTACTATACACAACCCTTCACCATGGGTGTTTTAATATACCGATCATGCAATAAACTAAATTTAGTGCATAATATATATATATATATATAAACTATACACTTCTGATCAAATAATGTGGTCTTTACCATATTAACTCATTAGTTAGAAAAGAACAACAACATTTGTCCTGAAATATCCATTAATAAGAAAATATACTTAAATATACTTTTTTTCATAAATATATATATTTTTAGCAAATCAAGATGCAATTTTCTTTTTTGATAATAAAGAGAAGAGTTCATCATCTGTAATCAAAACGAGAACCAAGATCTAAACACTCCATATTTATCTCTATTCATTTGGTAAAACAAAACAATCCAACTTCTAAAATGTTATTCAGAGCCGATTGATTGTCATTTACACTTACTGGTTAATTAACCGTTATGACAGAATATATGAAATCACACATTTGTTTATAAGTTTTGTTTTTTTAACTCACCTTTCTTTTACTTTGGGTACAGCTTATTATACATTTTTTATAGTGGCATCGCCATCTTCAAAATGGTGCCTGGGTTTTCTAAACATTATTAATACACATATCGTATGATTGTTTGATTGACAAAGGGTCTTATATAAATAATAGAAAAGCAATATTTGCATTTTTACCAATGAAATTCCTGGGTATTTTCTGCTATAAAAATGTTATCTTGTACCGAGAGAGTTGTTCCGAGTTATGATACTGTACATGTTGTAAACAAAACAACAACAACAAAAACACGTTTCCTGAAAACAATATCTCAAAGAAATGTCTCTTCAAATGTTTGTGAGGTGCTAGGTTCCCTATATGTTTGTGAGATGCTAAGTTCCCTCTTTGTTTGTGAGGTGCTAGGTTCCCTATATGTTTGTGAGGTGCTAAGTTCCCTCTTTGTTTGTGAGGTGCTAGGTTCCCTATATGTTTGTGAGGTGCTAAGTTCCCTCTTTGTTTGTGAGGTGCTAGGTTCCCTATATGTTTGTGAGGTGCTAGGTTCCCTATATGTTTGTGAGGGGCTAGGTTCCCTGAGTTCTAACACTAAGTCTCCCGGCCTTTCTAGCCGTTCTATCTGACCAACGTCACTAGCCACCCCTGGCCGGGTCACACTGTCGTAAGATGGCGGTGAGGAGGACAGAGTCCCTTCCACGACCCCCATGACCGCCACCAGCTCCTCCTCGTCGGGCCCCTCGGGGCCGTAGTGTTCCTTTATCATGGCGGCGATGAGGCCCTCCGTCTCCGGGGCCCTCTCTATGTCCACCACTATGTGCTCCTGCAAGTTCAGGTTGGTCTGAAGGTTCCTCTGTCTGTAAAGGAATGAGGCCTGCTTCATCTGCCGTTTCAACAGGTGGCGTCTGTAACAGCGCTGGATGCTGATGGCAGACACGTCTTCCTGCTTGCGGCGTAGGGTCGTAGTGATTGGTTCGTGGGAGATCTTGGACGGGTTAGCCATCATGAACTTCTCCTCCATCTGCTGCTTGAGGGCGTCCATCTCGCCCGACTCGCCCAGCACGCGTTTGGTGAAGGCGAACAGGATGTCCAGGCAGTGGATCTTGTCCCCGCTCACCATCGGCAGGTCCATAGAGATCAGCTTGATTTTGTTAGGCTTGGCGATGCGCAGCGGCTCCGACAGGTTGTCTGCGAAATTCGACAGCTTGGAGAACTCTATGAACTGGGTGGCCTCTGCATCGAACTTCTCCCAAACCTCGTAGAACATCTCGAAGTCGTCCTCACTCAGCGGCTCTGTGCTCTCCTCGGTGGCCACGCTGAAGTTCTCCAGGATGATGGCGATGTACATGTTGACCACGATGAGGAACGATATTATGATGTAGCTGACACAGAAGGCGATTGCCACAGACGGGTTGCCGCAGTTTCCTCGGACGTTGGTGCCGGTGTTGACGACGTAGGCTTCACACTCCTCTGGGGAGTTAGACATGATGGGCTCCAGGACGTTGTCCCACCCGGCGGAAGTGCTGATCTGGAACAAGCAGATCATACTATTCCCAAAGGTCTCAAAGTTGAACATGTCATCTATCCCTTCCTTTTTTTTCACGTAAGCGAAGTTGGCCATTCCGAAGATAGCGTATATGAACATTACGAGGAAGAGCAGGAGGCCGATGTTGAACAACGCTGGCATGGACATCATTAAGGCAAACAGTAAAGTCCTTATTCCTTTGGCTCCACGTATTAGTCGAAGTACGCGTCCTATCCTTGCCAGTCTGATGACACGGAAGAGAGTCGGAGATACAAAGTACTTCTCAATGATGTCAGCCAGAACGATACCTGCAAGTGTCGAAATCAGAAATGAAGAAACAAACACCAAAAACCAAATTAAAGACAAAACATTTGATCACTTTTACCTGAAATGTACATTTAGGAAAATGTTAGTATAGATCACTTGTCAGAAATATATATACAGGTTGTTTTGAAGGTTGTTTTCACGGTTATATTTTATTCCACCCACCAACGATGGAGAGGATGATAACCACAAAGTCAAAGATGTTCCATCCCACGGTGAAGAAATAGCAACGAAGTGCCACGATCTTCATGAGGCATTCGGTGGTGAAGATGACGATGAAAATCTGTATGGATAAGGAGACAGGACACCATTGCATTATCTTCAGGAACATACAGTGCATTCGGAAAATAGTCACACCTCTTGAATTTTTCCACATTTTGTTACGTTACAGCCTCATTCTAAGATAAAATTCCTCTTCAATCTACACACCATAATGAAAATGCAAAAACAGGTTTTTAGAAATTTGTGCAAATTATTATTATTTTTTTAAATCTGACAATTTCCTCAGTACTTTGTTGAAGCATCTTAGGCAGCGATTACAGCCTTGAGTCTTCTTGGGTATGATGCCTCAAGCCTGGCACACCTGTATTTGGGGAGTTACTTCCATTCTTCTCTGCAGATCCTCTCAAGCTCTGTCAGGTTGGATGGGGGGAGCATTGCTGCACAGTTATTTTCAAGTCTCTCCAGAGATGTTAGATCGGGTTCAAGTCCGGGCACTGGCTGGGTCACTCAAGGACATTCAGAGACTTGTCCCGAAGCCACTCCTGCTTTGTCTTGGTTGTGTGCTTAGGGTCGTTGTTCTGTTGGAAGGTGAACCTTCACCCCAGTCTGAGGTCCTGAGCCCTGTAGAGCAGGTTTTCATCAAGGATCTCTGTACTTTGCTTCATTCAGCTTTCCCTCAATCTTGACTAGTCTCCCAGTTCCTGCCACTGAAAAACATCCCCACAGCATGATGCTGCCACCATCATGCTTCACCGTAGGGATGGTGCCAGGTTTCCTCCAGACGAGACGCTTGGAATTCAGGCCAAAGTGTTCAAATCTTGGTTTCATCAGACCATAAAATCTTGTCTTCCATGGTCTGAGAGTCTATAGGTGCCTTTTGGCAAACTCCAAGCGGGCTGTCTTGTGTCTTTTACTGAGGAGAGGCTTCCGTCTGGCCACTCTACCATAAAGGCCCGATTGGTGAAGTGCTGCAGAGATGGTTGTCCTTCTGGAAAGTTCTCCCATCGCCACAGAGGAACTCTAGAGCTCTGTCAGAGTGACCATCGGGTTCTTGGTCACCTCCCTGACCAAGGCCCTTCTATCCCGATTGCTCAGTTTGGCCGGGCGGCCAATTCTAGGAAGAGTCTTGGTGGTTCCAAACTTCTTCCATTTAAGAATGATGGAGGCCACTGTGTTCTTGGGGACCTTCAATGCAGCAAAATTGTTTTGGTACCCTTCCCCAGATCTCTGCCTTGACACAATCCTGTCTCAGAGATCTACGGACAAATCCTTCGACCTCATGGCTTGGTTTTTACTCTGACATGTACTGTCAACTGTGGGACCTTATACACTGCTCAAAAAAATAAAGGGAACACTTAAACAACACAATGTAACTCCAAGTCAATCACACTTCTGTGAAATCAAACTGTCCACGTAGGAAGCAACAGTGATTGACAATACATTTCACATGTTGTTGTGCAAATGGAATAGACAACAGGTGGAAATTATAGGCAATTAGCAAGACACCCCCAATAAAGGAGTGGTTCTGCAGGTGGTGACCACAGACCACTTCTCCGTTCCTATGCTTCCTGGCTGATGTTTTGGTCACTTTTGAATGCTGGAGGTGCTTTCACTCTAGTGGTAGCATGAGCATGAGAGTCTACAATCCACACAAGTGACTCAGGTAGTGCAGCTCATCCAGGATGGCATGAGATTTGCTGTGTCTGTCAGCGTAGTGTCCAGAGCATGGAGGCGCTACCAGGAGACAGGCCAGTACATCAGGAGACGTGGAGGAGGCCGTAGGAGGGCAACAACCCAGCAGGAGGACCGCTACCTCCGCCTTTGTGCAAGGAGGAGCAGGAGGAGCATTGCCAGAGCCCTGCAAAATGACCTCCAGCAGGCCACAAATGTGCATGTGTCTGCTCAAACGGTCAGAAACAGACTCCATGAGGGTGGTATGAGGGCCCGACGTCCACAGGTGGGGGTTGTGCTTACAGCCCAACACTGTGCAGGACGTTTTTCATTTGCCAGAGAACACCAAGATTGGCAAATTCGCTACTGGCGCCCTGTGCTCTTCACAGATGAAAGCAGGTTCACACTGAGCACATGTGACAGTCTGGAGACACTGTGGAGAATGTTCTGCTGCCTGCAACATCCTCCAGCATGACCGGTTTGGTGGTGGGCCAGTCATGGTGTGGGGTGGCACTTCTTTGGGGGGCCGCACAGCCCTCCATGTGCTCGCCAGAGGTAGCCTGACTGCCATTAGGTACCGAGATGAGATCCTCCGACCCCTTGTGAGACCATATGCTGGTGCGGTTGGCCCTGGGTTCCCCCTAATGCAAGACAATGCTAGACCTCATGTGGCTGGAGTGTGCCAGCAGTTCCTGCAAGAGGAAGGCATTGATGCTATGGACTGGCCTGGTGTGACTCCAAATCCAGACCTCCATGGGTTGCTAAATTTGATTTCCATTGATAATATTTGTGTGATTTTGTTGTCAGCACATTCAACTATGTAAAGAAAAAAGTATTTAGTAAGAATATTTCATTCATTCAGATCTAGGATGTGTTATTTTAGTGTTCCCTTTATTTTTTTGAGCAGTGTATATGTTTGTGCCTTTCCAAATATTTCCAAATCTTGTCCAATCAATTGAATTTACCACAGGTGGACTCCAATCAAGTTGTAGAAACATCTCAAGGATGTTCAATGGAAACAGGATGCACCTGAGCTCAACTTCCAGTCTCATAGCAAAGGGTCTGAATACTTATGTAAATAAGGTATTTCTGTTTTTTATTTGTAATACATTTGCAAACATTTCTAAAAACCTGTTTTTGCTTTGTCATTATTGGGTATTGTGTGTAGATTGATGAGGAAAAAATATAATTTAATACATTTTAGAATGAGGCTGTAACGTAACAATATGTGGAAAAAGTCAAGGGGTCTGAATACTTTCCGAATGCACTATATGTACTAGGATAAAAAAGGATAAGTTGTACAGAGGATTATAGGTATTGTAATACTTTCAGTAGTACATCATGCTACAGGAGATGTTGTACAGGGCATTATGGGTACTGTAGTACTAGTACATCATGCTATAGAACAAAGATGGTGGATAAATTAAGATAGTTCACTCAAGACATTTACCATTGGAGAAAATGGTCAGTTCCTGCAATAGCAGCTGGGTCTGGTCTACATAAATCATTGACTCCATTGAAACAGAAAAAATTAGGGAGTGTGATGTTTCACTTCCTCTTCCGTCTCTGCTACAGACCATTTTGTTGAGGATGGACTATGTGAGTATAATGGGTACAGTAGTACATCCTACACAGAGCATTATGGGTACTGTAGTACATCATACACAGATAAGTATGGGTACTGTAGTACTAGTACATCATGCTACAGACCAGGTTGATCTTGTTGAGAATGGACTCCATGCGTGCGGACTGATCGTCTGTTTCCACCATCATGGTCACCATGTTGACGATGATCAGCATCATAATGATGATGTCAAAGCCTTGCTTGGATACCAGGTCAAATAAGAAGCCTTGGAGGATATTCTGGAGAGATAGATAGATGAAAAGATGGCATGGATTCATTAACGCCATGTTGGCTATCCATAAAGTTTTCATCGTTCGAATTATCGTTCAGGTTCATTCTAAAACGCATTTATAAAACAATTTTGGAGTACACATTAGATCCACTGTCATTTTATTCATTTACCTTTATTTAACTAGGCAAGTCAGTTAAGAACAAATTCTTATTTTCAATGACGGCCTAGGAACAGTGGGTTAACTGCCTGTTCAGGGGCATAGTTCATCAAAGTTGGTATTTTACCGTAGGTCTTGGTATAGGCTTATCATAGTTGGTATTTTACCATAGGTCTTGGTATAGGCTTATCATAGTTGGTATTTTACCGTAGGTCTTGGTATAGGCTTATCATAGTTGGTATTTTACCGTAGGTCTTGGTATAGGCTTATCGTGGTTGGTATTTTACCGTAGCTCTTGGTATAGGCTTATCATAGTTGGTATTTTACCGTAGGTCTTGGTATAGGCTTTTCGGGCTTTTTAGAGCCTATTTTCTTCATGGCGTTGTAGTACTTCCTCTGCTCGTCAGTCATGAAAATGTCTTGTCCACCTAAGTATAACAAATGCATTCACCATTATTCTTCACTGTTAATGTTGCACATATACATCACAGGTGGTTGATGGCACACTAATTGCGGAGGACTGGCTCGTGGTAATGGCTGGAGCGGAATAGGTGGAATGGAATCAAAAAACATGGTTTACATTCCATCTGCTCTGTTCCAGACATTATTATGAGCTGTCCTCCCCTCAGCAGCCTCCACTGATATTTATACACACAGCTGTTAATGTTGTAGATATCCATACAGACAGCTGTTAATGTTGTATATCCATACAGACAGCTGTTAATGTTGTATATATATCCATACAGACAGCTGTTAATGTTATATATATATCCATACAGACAGCTGTTAATGTTGTATATATATCCATACAGACAGCTGTTAATGTTGTATATCCATACAGACAGCTGTTAATGTTGTATATATCCATACAGACAGCTGTTAATGTTATATATATCCATACAGACAGCTGTTAATGTTGTATATCCATACAGACAGCTGTTAATGTTGTATATATCCATACAGACAGCTGTTAATGTTATATATATCCATACAGACAGCTGTTAATGTTGTATATCCACACAGACAGCTGTTAATGTTGTATATCCATACAGACAGCTGTTAATGTTATATATATATCCATACAGACAGCTGTTAATGTTGTAGATATCCATACAGACAGCTGTTAATGTTATATATATCCATACAGACAGCTGTTAATGTTATATATATCCATACAGACAGCTGTTAATGTTGTAGATATCCATACAGACAGCTGTTAATGTTGTATATCCATACAGACAGCTGTTAATGTTGTATATCCATACAGACAGCTGTTAATGTTATATATATCCATACAGACAGCTGTTAATGTTGTAGATATCCATACAGACAGCTGTTCATGTTGTAGATATCCATACAGACAGCTGTTCATGTTGTAGATATCCATACAGCCAGCTGTTCATGTTGTAGATATCCATACAGACAGCTGTTCATGTTGTATATCCACACAGACAGCTGTTAATGTTGTAGATATCCATACAGACAGCTGTTAATGTTGTATATCCATACAGACAGCTGTTAATGTTGTATATCCATACAGACAGCTGTTAATGTTGTATATCCACACAGACAGCTGTTAATGTTGTATATCCATACAGACAGCTTTTAATGTTGTATAGATATCCACACAGACAGCTGTTAATGTTGTAGATATCCATACAGACAGCTGTTAATGTTGTATATCCATACAGACAGCTGTTAATGTTATATATATCCATACAGACAGCTGTTAATGTTATATATATATCCATACAGACAGCTGTTAATGTTGTAGATATCCATACAGACAGCTGTTAATGTTGTATATCCATACAGACAGCTGTTAATGTTATATATATCCATACAGACAGCTGTTAATGTTATATATATATCCATACAGACAGCTGTTAATGTTATATATATCCATACAGACAGCTGTTAATGTTGTGTATATCCATACAGACAGCTGTTAATGTTATATATCCATACAGACAGCTGTTAATGTTGTATATCCATACAGACAGCTGTTAATGTTGTAGATATCCATACAGACAGCTGTTAATGTTGTATATCCATACAGACAGCTGTTAATACAACAGTGTGAAATGAGTAGGTCGAGACATAAAACAATATGTTATGCCAAATATACTTATCTTTCTTTTTTGCTGGTTGAAATTATCAATGATGACGCCGATGAAGAGGTTGAGAGTGAAGAAGGATCCGAAGATGATGAAGATGACAAAGTAGAGGTACATGTAGAGGTTGATCTCCCTGATTGGCTGCTCCTCTACCTGGAAACTCACACACATTTTAGTTGAACCCGTTTTCATCTTCATAAATAAAAATGTAGTCTACTCATTGTATTTATGAGATGAGGAATTGGTCTAGATACATACCCCACGTGAATCAACAGCTGCATGCATAACTTCCATCCATCCTTTAAACGTGGCCTTCAAGGAAATTGTAGGCACACAATTATAGAGTAAATAATAAAAATGTTACGTAATTTATCAACAAACAATAAGAATAACAAATCCTTTCAACACATAAGTCACTATAAACAAAAAATGTCAACTGTAATTTTTTGTATTTTATTTTTAAAGACGGACCACTTGCAGCAGTGAGAGGTATCCTAGTCCCACGTTGTCGAAGTTGACCTTGACTTTAGTCCAATAAAACTGAGTGTCGTTCATGGCCAGGCACTCTGACTTGTTGTTGACGATGGAAGCATTGTGGATGAACCCTGTCCGGTTCACACATTTACCAAACTTCCCTGCGAACAGGTTGACTCCCATGATGCTGAAGATGAGCCAGAAGATGAGGCAGACCAGCAGGACGTTCATGATGGATGGGATGGCTCCAATCAGTGCGTTCACCACCACCTGGGGATCGAGACAAACACGGGTAGAAGTTGTCTATTACGGAGCACAGACACAGCATATCAATTATGTTTAATGATTAAGGGCTGGAGTTTTTCCTGACTAAGTGACCAACGTAATACTCCACTGTTAGAGGCTGTCTGTCACTTCAGACAGTTATGATATAGGACCGCAAGTTTTTCCTGACCACGTGACCAGCTTAGGAAAAACTCTGGTCCTTCGCTGATGATAATAACTTGTGGAATCTCCTAGAATAACTTGACATAGGCCAACTAGGAGAGAGCAGGGAAAGTAGAACATCTCTAAGACAAGGTTAAAGAACGTCTCACCCGCATTCCCTCGAATCTGGACAGGGCCCTTAGGGGCCTCAGCGCTCGGAGAGTCCTCAGTGATTTGATGGCAGCAAAGTCAGAGTAGCCCAGAGAGTTAGCTACCAGGCTCACCAACGACACCTGGAGAGGACACACAGAGACATTCAATCAGCTCAGACTTAGATGGCAGTATAAACTCCATCATCCCAACATTCAAAGGAGACCTCAGCATCACTCTTGAACGCATTTTGATAAAGATTGTGGGTTTTGCAATTTATTGTATCAAAGAACAAAATAAGTACAAAAAGTATCAAAGTACAAAATATGGGTTCCCCTGTCTGTACGACTCCACCTCACCCCCAATTCCCCACCATTATCCGCACGCAGATGCAGGACTATGTACACACACACACACACACACACACACACACACACACACACACACACACACACACACACACACACACACACACACACACACACACACACGCACACACACACGCACACACACACACACACACACACACACACACACACACACACACACACACACACACATATTCAAACCTACCACCTAAGTTGTATGATACAATATACTTTCAGTTAAGTCACTGACAACCTTTCATCAAATAAAACAAAGCTCTACAGACCTAAATCATTAATCAAATCATTTCTGGAGAGAAAAATATGCAAGAAGAGTAGCGACAGAGTAACAGACAGTGAGACAAGAATTTCAGAGCCAACACTTTAGAGACTGTAACAATGTATTATTTTGGGACATTCTACAGTTAGGAACACAATTAATTAAATTTAGAAAAATTTAGAATTTTTGGGTTTTGTGGCATATTTTTCATTACATTTTTTTTTTTTAGGGGGGGGGGGGGACTTCCACTCTATTCTACATCCAAAATGGACAAAACAGAATGGTATTCCGCTGTTGAATGGCCCGAGGGTGATAGCTGTGATTCAAAATGGCATGATGGATGGTCCATATGGATGACAGATATTACTGGTAGAATGACTGAAATGGAACAGGGACAAAACACATACAAGTATGCAATATGTACCGTCAATGCACATGCATACATACTCAGCTATATATACATAAGACCTATGTATATATGTGAAATAGAGTGAGGTTTTTATAAAGAAGTTTAACAAAATGTTCATGTCTCCTTTTATTTATTTTAACTAATGGTATTGCCAAATTTGATTGCCCAATTTGTATTCGTATGATCCAATTAAGTCCGTCATTGCAATTTAGGGCTATTACAGTCCCAGTAATTTCTTTATAAAAGTATATTTTAATGGATTTCGTCCAATATATCTAAAGAAGATACTCAGAAAATGAAATACGCTGATAAAGTATACGTCTTTGGCTCAATGAAAGTACACAACAAAACAAACATCAAAAGGCTAGAGAGTTGATATAGAAACCAGAAATAACAAATAGTGTTTAAACAATCATTGGGATCTCCTCCGTTGATCATTTCTGCAATCCAGCCACACATCTAAAACATAATATAATCCTCTCCAACTGTGCTATCCAGCTAGATACACTGTAGACAGACAGAGACAGAGACAGACGGACAGTATGAACCACCTCAGCTCCAGCTGACTACTGACCACATACAATATATTACAGCATATTGTTGAGATAGAAAAACTACAGCGCAAAACATCAGACAGCTTAGCGTTTATTGAAATTCTACCGACACTATTTTCAAAAAACGGTCTGAACAACTATTAATTCAGCCTGTCGATAACCTACGAGGAACTATAAAATACATTTAGTCCAATAACACATGTGATCTTCTCTAGATAAACCTTAGAATACATGGTAGTGTGTTTCTATATACGATATAAAAGCCAAGGTCCGTTGTGCATTTTTAACTTTCAAGTGGATGGGGTGGGGGGGTGGGGCGGGGGCGGGGGATACATATTTGCTTTGAATACATTTTCTGCTGAAAAGACAATTGTTGTTTAGATTTGAAGAGTAGACGAGACGGTGGCTTTTGATATCTCAATGTGAAGCACTTTGGAGTGAGGAAACATAGAAACTTTATTGATGCAGTAGATTTTCCAACCTGGATCCCAATACTCACCTTTCACCTCACAACTACCACTTACCCTAACAGCTGCTATAGACACGTCTGTGCCGATCTGTGAACCAGCGGGTGAAATCAGAGGAAGCAAGGTAAGGTAAGGGAGGTATAACCCCTAGCCCCTATGGCACTGTGGAGTAAGGTAAGGGAGATATAGCCCCTAGAATATTAAGATAAGGGAGATATAGACTCTAGAATATTAAGATAAGGGAGATATAGACCCTAGAATATTAAGATAAGGGAGATATAGACCCTAGAATATTAAGATAAGGGAGATATAGACTCTAGAATATTAAGATAAGGGAGATATAGACCCTAGAATATTATGATAAGGGAGATATAGACCCTAGAAGATTAAGATAAGGGAGATATAACCCCTAGCCCCTATGGCACTGTGGAGTAAGGTAAGGGAGATTTAACCCCTAGAATATTAAGATAAGGGAGATATAGCCCCTAGAATATTAAGATAATGGAGATGTAGCCCCTAGAATATTAAGATAAGGGAGATATAGACCCTAGAATATTAAGATAAGGGAGATATAACCCCTAGCCCCTATGGCACTGTGGAGTAAGGTAAGGGAGATTTAACCCCTAGAATATTAAGATAAGGGAGATATAGCCCCTAGAATATTAAGATAATGGAGATGTAGCCCCTAGAATATTAAGATAAGGGAGATATAGACCCTAGAATATTAAGATAAGGGATATATAGACCCTAGAATATTAAGATAAGGGAGATATAACCCCTAGCCCCTATGGCACTGTGGAGTAAGGTAAGGGAGATTTAACCCCTAGAATATTAAGATAAGGGAGATATAGCCCCTAGAATATTAAGATAATGGAGATGTAGCCCCTAGAATATTAAGATAAGGGAGATATAGACCCTAGAATATTAAGATAAGGGATATATAGACCCTAGAATATTAAGATAAGGGAGATATAACCCCTAGCCCCTATGGCACTGTGGAGTAAGGTAAGGGAGATTTAACCCCTAGAATATTAAGATAAGGGAGATATAGCCCATAGAATATTAAGATAAGGGAGATATAGCCCCTAGAATATTAAGATAAGGGAGATATAGCCCCTAGAATATTAAGGTAAACTGTGGAGATATAGCCCCTAGAATATTAAGATAAGGGAGATGCAGTTGAAGTCGGAAGTTTACATACACCTTAGCCAAATACATTTAAACTCAGTTTTTCACAATTCCTGACATTTCATCCTATAAAAATTCCCTGTCTTAGGTCAGTTAGGATCACCACTTTATTTTAAGAATGTGAAATGTCAGAATAATAGTAGAGAGAATGATTTATTTAAGCTTTTATTTCTTTCATCACATTCCCAGTGGGTCAGAAGTTTACATACACTCAATTAGTATTTGGTAGCATTGCCTTTAAATTGTTTAACTTGGGTCTAACTTTTTGGGTAGCCTTCCACAAGCTTCCCACAATAAGTTGGTGAATTTTGGTCCATTCCTCCTGACAAAGCTGGTGTAACTGAGTCAGGTTGTAGGCCTCCTTGCTCGCACACAAGTTTTCAGTTCTGCCCACACATTTTCTATGTGATTGAGGTCAGGGCTTTGTGATGGCCACTCCAATAGCTTGACTTTGTTGTCCTTAAGCTATTTTGGCACAACTTTGGAAGTATGCTTGAGGTCATTGTCCATTTGGAAGACCCTTTTGCGACCAAGCTTTAACTTCATGACTGATGTCCTGAGATGTTGCTTCAATATATCCACGCCATTTTCTGTCCTCATGATGCCATCTATCTTGTGAAGTGCACCACTCCCTCCTGCAGCAAAGCACCCCCACAGCATGATGCTGCCACCCCCGTGCTTCACGTTTGGGATGGTGTTCTTCGGCTTGCAAGCTTCCCCCTTTTTCCTCCAAACATAACAATGGTCATTATGGCCAAACAATTTGACTTTTGTTTCATCAGACCAGTGGACATTTCTCCAAAAAGTACGATCTTTGTCCCTATGTGCAGTTGCAAACTGTAGTCTGGCTTTTTCATGGCAGTTTTGTAGCAGTGGCTTCTTCCTTGCTGAGCGCCCTTTCAGGTTATGTCGATATAGAACTTGTTTTACTGTGGATATAGATACTTTTGTTGTTCTGGGATTGATTTGCACTTTTCGCACCAAAGTACGTTCTTCTCTAGGAGTCGGAACGCGTCTCCTTCCTGAGCGGTATGACGGTTGTGAAGTCCCATTGTGTTTATACATGCGTACTATTGTTTGTACAGATGAACGTGGTACCTTCAGGCATTTGGAAATTGCTCCCAAGGATGAACCAGACTTGTGGCAGTCTACAATTTTTTTTCAGAGGACTTGGCTGATTTATTTAGATTTTCCCATAATGTCAAGCAAAGAGGCACTGAGTTTGAAGATATGCCTTGAAATACATCCACAGGTACACCTCCAATTGACTCAAATTATGTCAATTCGCCTATCAGAAGTTTCTAAAGCCATGACATCATTTTCTGGAATTTTCCAAGCTGTTTAAAGGCACAGCCAACTTAGTGTATGTAAACGTCTGACCCACTGGAATTTTGATAAAGTGAGTTATAAGGGAAATAATCTATCTGTAAACAATTGTTGAAAAAATTACTTGTGTCATGCACAAAGTAGATGTCCTAACCAACTTCCCACAAATTTCCTGTTAACAGACTATAGTTTTGGCGTGGTTGAAAAACAAGTTTTAATGACTCCAACCTAAGTGTATGTAAACTTCCGACTTCAACTGTACAGCCCCTAGAATATTAAGGTAAGGGAGATATAGACCCTAGAATATTAAGACAAGGCAGATATAGACCCGAGAATATTAAGATAAGGGAGAATTAGCCACTAGAATATTAAGGTAAACTGTGGAGATATAGACCCTAGAATATTAAGATAAGGGAGAATTAGCCACTAGAATATTAAGATAAGGGCGAATTAGCCACTAGAATATTAAGGTAAACTGTGTGGAGATATGGACCCTAGAATATTAAGATAAGGGAGGATTAGCCACTAGAATATTAAGGTAAACTGTGTGGATATATGGACCCTAGAATATTAAGATAAGGGAGAATTAGCCACTAGAATATTAAGATAAGGGCGAATTAGCCACTAGAATATTAAGGTAAACTGTGTGGAGATATGGACCCTAGAATATTAAGAGAAGGCAGATATAGACCCGAGAATATTAAGATAAGGGAGAATTAGCCACTAGCATATTAAGGTAAACTGTGGAGATATAGACCCTAGAATATTAAGATAAGGGAGAATTAGCCACTAGAATATTAAGGTAAACTGTGGAGATATAGACCCTAGAATATTAAGATAAGGGTGAATTAGCCACTAGAATATTAAGGTAAACTGTGGAGATATAGACCCTAGAATATTAAGATAAGGGAGAATTAGCCACTAGAATATTAAGGTAAACTGTGTGGAAATATGGACCCTCTGGCGCTATCAAGATTATACTCTGTTAAAAATGTGTACTCTGTACATGCATAGAAACAGTATACTATTTCTCCCGGTATACTGTTATAATGGCCACAAAAACTCACGTCCACAGGTAGGTACCACGCTGTATAAATTAATTACCTTAATTTAAGTGGTACCAACTTGCAGTTAATCAGTGACCACAAGTCCTACACAACATAACATATCTGGTGGTAGCCTGCTTATAAGCGAGCCCACACCAAGCTGGAAATAAGCAGTGTTTATGTCCAATGTCAACAAGTCAACCTTAATGAACCAAACTCACTGGAAAATAAGATGAGAGATTACACCTCGGGTCGGGGCGATAGTTTGAAAAAATATAAGTCTGTACATAACATACAACAGCTCCCACAACCAGTCTGAAAACCACCCAAACTTTTGTTATATGCATTTAGCTACCTGCACATCTATTCTCACTGTGAACATAAACTGGGCACAACGTACGAAGTTTAACACTTACATCGACAATGAGGAAGTCCAGCCAACACCAAGCGTTGGTGAAGTACTTCTTGAAGCCGTAGGCAATCCATTTGAGGAACATCTCTAGGACGAATATGTAGGAGAAGACCTTATCAGCGTACTCCAAGATTACCTTCACCACTTTCCTTTTCTCAATGTAGATGTCCTCAAATGCCTAGAGCAGTGCAGGAGTGACAAGAGAGAAACCACAGATTATAACCTCTCAAGCGTTATATAAAAACCAATATATTCAGCTATTGTGCTGTAAGAATAGGAATGAGCTGTTTAGTGAAATTGTAAAAAAAATAAAAAAAATAAAAAGTTAAGTAAAGATTACATAATAGAAAGATCTAGAAAGAGACATTGCATGGTTTATGCCTTTTTTTATACACTTGCTTTTGAAGACACTTGGTATTAAATTAGCACTGTAAATGTGGCCCTATGAGCTGACTCTTAAAGAGGTCAGAGGTGAAGGTTGAGAGGTCAGGTAAGACTGGGGTAAGAGGTGATTGGTCTCACCAGAGCACAGCTGCTCAGCAGGATCATGAAGATGATAAAAGAGGTCAGAGGTGAAGGTTGAGAGGTCAGGTAAGACTGGGGTAAGAGGTGATTGGTCTCACCAGAGCACAGCTGCTCAGCAGGATCATGAAGATGATAAAAGAGGTCAGAGGTGAAGGTTGAGAGGTCAGGTAAGACTAAGGGGTAAAAGGTGGTTGGTCTCACCAGAGCACCACTGCTCAGCAGGATCATGAAGATAATAAAAGAGGTCAGAGGTGAAGGTTGAGAGGTCAGGTAAGACTAAGGGGTAAAAGGTGGTTGGTCTCACCAGAGCACCACTGCTCAGCAGGATCATGAAGATAATAAAAGTCTCGAACCAGCTGTGTTCAACAATCTGGTAACAGGTCTTCCTCAGTCTCCACCAGGCCTGACCCAGGCCCCGTGTCGTGTTGATCTCACAGCACTTACAGTGGCGAACACAGACTGAGACACAGAGACAAACAGAAGATGGCGCTGTAGAGATGGATAACTGTCGTCTTACAGGATCCTGACCAATTCTGTTATTTTGTGTTGGTTTTTTGTTGTTGTTTATTTTACGCTGATCTTTTTTTGTACATAGTATTTCTGCCATCAATTTCCTATGACTGAAAACTGCTTTTGGACATCAGAACAGCGATCACTAACCTCGATTTGGATGAAGATTTTTACTTCAACGAGTCGGCAGCTGTGGATGTACTGCACATCCCGTAACCAGGCCCTAATCCCCAGGACTCGAGAGGAAGAGACGGCGTAACAGTGGCAAACGAGTGGGTTCCCTGATGAAACTACGTGGACGAGGAAATAAACCGTCTCTACATTCCATTCTATTGCCGAACGTACAATCGCTAAAGAACAAACTGTACATGCTCTGTTTGAGACTATCCCATCAACGGGACCTAAAGAAGTGTAATATCCTATGTTTCTCGGCATCAAGGCTGAACAAGGACATGGATAAAATACTCTAGCTGTTTTCTCTATGAATCATCAAGACCGAACGGAAGCTTCGAGTAACATTAAGGGGGAGGTGTGTGTCGCTTTGTTAACAACAGCTGGTGCGCGATCTCTAATGTTAAGGTAGAGTACCTCATGATAAGCTGTAGACCACGATCTCTAATATTAAGGTGTTCTCAAGGTTTTGCTCGCCTGAGGTAGAGTACCTCATGATAAGCTGTAGACCACGATCCCTAATATTAAGGTGGTCTCAAGGTTTTGCTCGCCTGAGGTAGAGTACCTCATGATAAGCTGTAGACAATGATCTCTAATATTAAGGTGGTCTCAAGGTTTTGCTGGCCTGAGGTAGAGTACCTCATGATAAGCTGTAGACCACGATCTCTAATATTAAGGTGGTCTCAAGGTTTTGCAAAGCTCTCCCTCGCCTTCCATTTGGCAACTCTGACCATAACTATATCCTCCTGATTCCTGCTTACAAGAAAAAAACTAAATCAGGAAGTACCAGTGATGCACTCAACACAGAAGTGGTCAGATGTAGCAGATGCTAAGTTACAGGACTGTTTAGCTAGCACAGACTGGAAGTGCATCGACGACATCATTCCCACAGTGAACGTATATACATGTCCCAACCAGAAGCCATGGATAACAGGCAACATCCGCACAGAAATAAAGGCTAGAGCTACCACTTTCAAGGAGCGGGACACTAATGCGGACATTTATATGAAAGCCCGCTACAACCTCCAACGAGCCATCAAACAGTCAAAACATCAATATGGGACTAAAATCAAATCCTACTCCGCCAGCTCTGACGCTCATCAGATGTGGTAAGGCTTGCAAACTATCACGGATTACAAAGGGAAACCCAGCCACGAGCTGTCCAGTGATGATAGCCTACCAGACAAGCTACATTCCTTCAATGCTCACTTCGAGGCAAGCAACACTGAACCATGCATGAGAGCACCAGCTATTCCGGATGACTGTGTGATCTCGCTCTCCGTAGCCAATGTGAGTAAGACCTATAAACAGGTTAACATTCACAAGGCCGCCGGGCCAGATGGATTACCAGGATGCGTACTCAGAGCATGCTCTGACCAGCTGGCAAGTGTCTTCACTGATATTTTCAACCTCTTCCTGACCGAGTCTGTAATATCTACATGTTTGAAGCAGACCACCATAGTCCCTTCACCCAAGAATGCCAAGGTAACTTGTCTAAATGACTAGCACTCACATCTGTAGCCATGAAATGTTTTGAAAGGCTGGTCATGGCTCACAAACAGATCCACAGATGACACAATCTCAATCGCACTCCACACTGCCCTTTCCCACCTGGACAAGAGGAACACCTACGTGGGAATGCTGTTCATTGACTACAGCTCAGCGTTCAACACCATTGTGCACTCAAAGCTCATCACTAAGCTAAGGACCCTGGTATTGAACACCTCCTGAACACCTCCAACTGGATCCGGGACTTCCTGATGAGTTGCCCTCAAGTGGTGGGGGCCCATCAGCTGAATCTCAACGATGCTTAGTCCCCTCCTGTACTCCCTGTTCCCCTACGACTGTGTGGCAGCGCATTACTTTAGGCTTGCCATAACAAATGGGTTGACATTTCAGCTTTTCATTTTTTATTAATTTGTAGAAATTTAGAAAAACAATTATACCACTTTGACAATATGGGGTAAGTGTGTATGTGTAGGCCAAATATTTATACATTTTAAATTCAGGCTGTAAAAATATAAGGGGTGTGAATCCTTTCTGAAGGCACTGTATGAACAGTGCATATCTACCCCCTGCACATCAATACTGGTACCTGTGTATATAGCCAAGTTTTTGCTACTCATAGTTAAGTAATTTAGCAGATGCTCTTATCCAAATTGACTTACTAGCGCAATTAGGGTTAAGTGTGTTGCTCAAGGGCACATCAACAGATTTGTCAACTCAGGGATTCGAACCAACAACCTTTCGGGTATTGGCATAACGCTTTTAACCGCTAGGCTACCCTGCCCCCCCCTTATTGTTTTTCTATGATTTCTCTTTTATTCTCTCTGTTGGGAATGGCTTCCCCATCCCAGGAAGCAATTCACTGTTAGTCTACAGTCGTGGCCAAACGTTTTGAGAATGACACAAATATACATTTTCAGAAAGTTTGCTGCTTCAGTGTCTTTAGATATTTTTGTCAGATGTTACTATGGAATTCTGAAGTATAATTACAAGCATTTCATAAGTGCCAAAGGCTTTTTATTGACAATCACATGAAGTTGATGCAAAGAGTCAATATTTGCAGTGTTGACCCTTCTTTTTCAAGACCTCTGCAATCCGCCCTGGAATGCTGTCAATTAACTTCTGGGCCACATCCTAAATGATGGCAGCCCATTCTTGCATATTCAATGCTTGGAGTTTGACATAATTTGTGGGGTTCTGTTTGTCTACCCGCCTCTTGAGGATTGACCACAAGTTCTCAATGGGATTAAGGTCTGGGGAGTTTTCTGGCCATGGACCCAAAATATCGACGTTTTGTTCCCCGAGCCACTTAGTTATCACTTTTGCCTTATGGAAAGGTGCTCCATTATGCTGGAAAAGGCATTGTTTGTCACCAAACTTTTCCTGGATGGTTGGGAGAAGTTGCTCTCGGAGGATGTGTTGGTACCATTCTTCATTCATGGCTGTGTTCTTAAGCAAAATTGTGAGTGAGCCCACTCCCTTGGCTGAGAAGCAACCCCACACATGAATGGTCACAGGATGCTTTTTACTGTTGGCATGACACAGGACTGACGGTAGCGCTCACCTTGTCTTCTCCCTGGACAAGCTTTTATCCGGATGCCACAAACAATCGGAGAGGGGATTCCTCAGAAAAAATGACTTTACCCCAGTCCTCAGCAGAATATCAGTCTGTCCCTGATGTTTTTCCTGGAGAGAAGTGGCTTCTTTGCTGCCCTTCTTGACACCAGGCCATCCTCCAAAAGTCTTTGCCTCACTGTGCGTGCAGATGTACTCACACCTGCCTGCTGCCATTCCTGAGCAAGCTCTGTACTGGTGGTGCCCCAATCCCACAGCTGAATCAACTTTAGGAGACGGTCCTGGCACTTGCTGGACTTTCTTGGGCGCCCCGAAGCCTTCTTCACAACAATTGAACCGCTCTCCTTGAAGTTCTTGATGATCCGATAAATGGGTGATTTAGGTACAATCTTACTGGCAGCAATATCTTTGCCTGTGAAGCCCTTTTTGTGCAAAGCAATGATGATGGCACGTGTTTCCTTGCAGGTCACTATGGTTGACAGAGGAAGAACAATGATACCAAGCACCACCCTCCTTTTGAAGCTTCCAGTCTGTTATTTAAAACTCAATCAGCATGACAGAGTGATCTCCAGCCTTGTCCTCATCAACACTCACACCTGTGTTAACGAGAGAATCACTGACATGACGTCAGCTGGTCCTTTTGTGGCAGGGCTGAAATGCATGTCAAAGAGGGACTTTGCAATTAATTGCAATTCATCTGATCACTCTTCATAACATTCTGGAATATATGCAAATTGCCATCATTCAAACTGTGGCAGCAGACTTTGTGAAAATTAATATTTGTGTAATTCTCAAAACTTTTGTCCACAACTGTACACCTGTTGTTTACCAAGCATGTGTCAAATACAAATAGATTTGATACTTTAAAAGATTAAATGTCTTTAAAAATATATTTTTGCTTGGGTGCTGCAACACAGACTGAGGCAGAGAGAAACAGATATACTTTAATAAATCTAATAATTAAATAAATTTAATAACTCAGATAGATAGACAGACAGACAGACAGACAGACAGACAGACAGACAGACAGACAGACAGACAGACAGACAGACAGACAGACAGGCAGACAGGCAGACAGACAGACAGCTAATCATGAGGATCTTGCATACAGTAGCTACGTACATTCAGGGAAACATTCATCTGGCTCCATAACATCGTCAGCCGTCTCAGAGAAGTCATCCTCTTCCTCCCCTGGCTTCCGCAAGTCCACCGTGCTGCCTTCTGATAGGCTCACTTTTTCCTGCAACACGGGAACAAGGAAGTCTCACCAGGATGTCACGTCACACCATATTCATTCCTGTTTGTCCATCTCCATAGAAAGACATATTCAGACTCGAGATACTTCTCGGCACACTAAGAAACGTAAACACACCCAATCTCTCGACTGCATTAGTGAGTACTGTTTATAAAACAGCCCATTCATATAGGCCTGTTTGAACGATGTATTAATAACATTAATCTGTGACATTTCTGTGACATAAAGTGCACACATCAATCATTGAGTCGACACATACATTTCAACCGTTAAATGGTCAGAGTTGACTTCCTGAACAGCGTAATTCTATGTCTTCGATCTGTCATCCAGACCTAGGTTCAAGTATCATTCCAAATACTTCATCTGGGCTTGATTGAGTTTGATTGGCTTAATAGACAAACATAATAGTCCCAAAATGTCAAACCCCGCCCATCTGGCACTCCGGACAGGGCTAAAATAAACGCTGGAAGTATTTGAAAGTTAGGGTTCAGAGTTCAGGCTGTGCTGGGCTGTAATCTAATGCTACATTAAGGGTTCAGAGTTCAGGCTGTGCTGGGCTGTAATCTAATGCTACATTAAGGGTTCAGAGTTCAGGCTGTGCTGGGCTGTAATCTAATGCTACATTAAGGGTTCAGAGTTCAGGCTGTGCTGGGCTGTAATCTAATGCTACAGTAAGGGTTCAGAGTTCAGGCTGGGCTGTAATCTAATGCTACAGTAAGGGTTCAGAGTTCAGGCTGTGCTGTAATCTAATGCTACATTAAGGGGTCAGAGTTCAGGCTGTTCTGTAATCTAATGCTACAGTAAGGGTTCAGAGTTCAGGCTGTGCTGTAATCTAATGCTACATTAAGGGTTCAGAGTTCAGGCTGTGCTGTAATCTAATGCTACAGTAAGGGTTCAGAGTTCAGGCTGTGCTGGGCTGTAATCTAATGCTACATTAAGGTTTCAGAGTTCAGGCTGTGCTGTAATCTAATGCTACATTAAGGGTTCAGAGTTCAGGCTGTGCTGGGCTGTAATCTAATGCTACAGTAAGGGTTCAGAGTTCAGGCTGTGCTGTAATCTACTGCTACATTAAGGTTTCGGGGATCAGGTTGTGCCGTGACCTCTGCCTTCCTATCACCAGGAAGTCTTAGTCCAGGTTTGATGAGATTTCACTGTGTAGTAATGGAAACATATTTCACACGCGTTACTGGGATTATTGGGACAGAGGTGCTGCTGCAATCCAATAAAACGAGAGTGTAATCCAGCATTAAAGAATGTGTGTGTGTGTGTGTGTGTGTGTGTGTGTGTGTGTGTGTGTGTGTGTGTGTGTGTGTGTGTGTGTGTGTGTGTGTGTGTGTGTGTGTGTGAGAACTGGAGACACAGGATTATTGTCGGTATCATTCTTAGGGCTGAAAGAGGAACAGAGAGAATCTGCTCTGGCAGCATTTAGATAGAATCAGTGTTATACTATGGTCAATAGTAAAGGATCAGAGATGATCACTTCACCAACATCAGTGCGCGCACACACACACACACACACACACACACACACACACACACACACACACACACACACACACACACACACACACACACACACACACACACACACACACACACACACACACACACACGCACACACACGCTAAGTGTGAAAAAAAAAATATATATATAAATAAAACCATTTGTTTCTAACTACAGACTTGCTGCTTAAAATCAAACTGCTGTTCATTTTTTGGTGTGTTTTAAAGTCCTTCACGTGTGAAGCACATCCTTTCTTTTACTACAGAGTGCACTGCTGATAAACTACTGATGTCAGATAACTACTGATGTCAGATAAACTACTGATGTCAGATAAACTACTGATGTCAGATAAACGACTGATAAACTACTGATGTCAGATACCTACTGATGTCAGATAAACTACTGATGTCAGATAAACTACTGATGTCAGATAAACGACTGATAAACTACTGATGTCAGATAAACTACTGATGTCAGATAAACTGCTGATGTCAGATAAACTGCTGATGTCAGATAAACTACTGATGTCAGATAAACTACTGATGTCAGATAACTACTGAAGTCAGATAAACGACTGATGTCAGATAAACTGCTGATGTCAGATAACTGCTGATGTCAGATAAACTACTGATGTCAGATAAACTACTGATGTCAGATAACTACTGAAGTCAGATAAACTACTGATGTCAGATAAACTACTGATGTCAGATAACTACTGATGTCAGATAAACTACTGATGTCAGATAAACTACTGATGTCAGATAAACTACTGATGTCAGATACCTACTGATGTCAGATAAACTACTGATGTCAGATAAACTACTGATGTCAGATAACTACTGAAGTCAGATAAACTACTGATGTCAGATAAACTACTGATGTCAGATAACTACTGATGTCAGATAAACTACTGATGTCAGATACCTACTGATGTCAGATAAACTACTGATGTCAGATAAACTGCTGATGTCAGATAACTGCTGAAGTCAGATAACTGCTGAAGTCAGATAACTGCTGAAGTCAGATAAACTGCTGATGTCAGATAACTGCTGATGTCAGATAACCGCTGATGTCAGATAACCGCTGAAGTCAGATACTGCTGAAGTCAGATAACTGCTGAAGTCAGATAAACTACTGATGTCAGATAACTGCTGATGTCAGATAACTGCTGATGTCAGATAAACTGCTGAAGTCAGATAACTGCTGATGTCAGATAACTGCTGATGTCAGATAAACTGCCACATAAACTGCTGATGTCAGATAACTACTGATGTCAGATAAACGACTGATGTCAGATAAACTACTGATGTCAGATAAACTACTGATGTCAGATACCTACTGATGTCAGATAAACTACTGATGTCAGATAAACTGCTGATGTCAGATAACTGCTGAAGTCAGATAACTGCTGAAGTCAGATAACTGCTGAAGTCAGATAAACTGCTGATGTCAGATAACTGCTGATGTCAGATAACCGCTGATGTCAGATAACCGCTGAAGTCAGATACTGCTGAAGTCAGATAACTGCTGAAGTCAGATAAACTGCTGATGTCAGATAAACTGCTGAAGTCAGATAACTGCTGAAGTCAGATAACTGCTGAAGTCAGATAAACTACTGATGTCAGATAAACTGCTGATGTCAGATAACTGCTGATGTCAGATAACTGCTGATTTCAGATAACTGCTGATGTCAGATAACTGCCAGATAAACTGCTGATGTCAGATAAACTGCCAGATAAACTGCTGATGTCAGATAACTGCTGATGTCAGATAAACTGCCAGATAAACTGCTGATGTCAGATAACTGCTGATGTCAGATAAACTGCCACATAAACTGCTGATGTCAGATAAACTGCTGATGTCAGATAAACTGCTGATGTCAGATAAACTGCCAGATAAACTGCCGATGTCAGATAAACTGCCAGATAAACTACTGATGTCAGATAAACTACTGATGTCAGATAACTGCTGATGTCAGATAAACTGCCAGATAAACCACTGATGTCAGATAAACTGCTGATGTCAGATAAACTAATGATGTCAGATAAACTGCCAGATAAACTACTGATGGCAGATTAACTGCCAGATAAACTGCTAGATGCCAGATAAGATGCCAGATAAGCTGCTGATGTCAGATAAACTGCCAGATAAACTGCTAGATGCCAGATAGGATGCCAGATAAGCTGCTGATGTCAGATAAACTGCTGATGTCAGATAAAGTGCTGATGTCAGATAAACTGCTAGATGCCAGATAAACTGCTAGATGCCAGATAAACTGCTAGATGCCAGATAAGATGCCAGATAAGCTGCCAGAGAAACTGCTAGATGCCAGACAGGCTGCTAGATGCCAGATAAACTGCTAGATGCCAGATAAACTGCTAGATGCCAGATAAACTGCTAGATGCCAGATAGGCTGCTAGATGCCAGATAAACTGCTAGATGCCAGATAGGCTGCTAGATGGCTTTTTTTTCTTCTAATTTCCATTTTGCCAAGAAGCCTCTAATTCTGGAGAGGAGAGGGCAGGGAGCAGGGCACGCCCGGGAAAAAGGGCACGAGGAGAAGGCCAGACTGCTACCCGGCCGCCACGGCAACCACCCCTGCCCACCCCGCTCTGGCGTCCAGCCCACCCCACCGCACCATGCCCAGCTCCCCCCGCCCCAGCCTGCCGTGCCAACCCCGCTCTGCTCTGTCCACTCTGACTATTTAATCTGCAGGGCCTGAGCAGCACTACCACTACAGTTCTATAGCTCTACAATTTAACATCTGCCCCACTGCAGACTGATGCTGCCTGCCAACCCTGCATCAGGGATTTAAAGAAAGAGAGGGATGAGGGAGAGAAAGAGATATAGAGAGCGAAAGAGATAGAGAGAGAGAGAGACAGACAGGCAGAGAGACAGACACGATTGACTCAATGAGGGGCTTAAGGCTTAATGCCGAGGGAAATACACACTGTAGTAGGTGACATTGTGTTAATTACCTAATAGAATTCAATCTAAGAGAAGCAAAAAGCCACTTTCAGTAATTTAATGTGAGACCGTTTTCTTTGCAGCCCAGCGCTGTGCTTTCTGAGAAGATGTTTTCAGGCTCAATCACATCTGAAGGCCCTGGCAGACTGTCTGTCTGTCTGTCTGTCTGTCTGTCTGTCTGTCTGTCTGTCTGTCTGTCTGTCTGTCTGTCTGTCTGTCTGTCTGTCTGTCTGTCTGTCTGTCTGTCTGTCTGTCCGTCTGTGAACGCCAACTAGTATCAACTCGCAACACAAACCACAGAGACCAGATACAGACATTTAAATTTACATTTAAGTCATTTAGCAGACGCTCTTATCCAGAGCGACTTACAAATTGGTGCATTCACCTTATGACATCCAGTGGAACAGTAGTGCATCTAAATCTTTTAAGGGGGGGGGGGGTGAGAGGGATTACTTTATCCTTTATCCTATTCAGACAGTATCAAAGCAGCATTCCACTAGTTTCTACATTATTCACTTGGCGATAATGTTTATCTCCATGATAGAGTCTGCCAGTGTAGAGAGTGAAAATACTCTAGTTCCATCAGATTTTTATCATCATTCAACTTGTGTCTCATCATTCAGCTACAATCCATTTCTAGCACACACACACACATGCTTTTCTTTCTCACTATTCACCCTCTGGTCTTTGGACGTCAGGGGGCTAAAGAATTTGGCTTAGCACCTAAAACCCTCACAATCTTTTTTTACAAATGCACAATTGAGAGCGATCCTGTCGGGCTGTATCACCGCCTGGTACGGCAACTGCACCGCCCACAACCTTAAAGCTCTCCGGAAGGTGGTGCGGTCTGCACAACGAATCACCGGGGGCAAACTTCCCGCCTTCCTGGACACCTACAGCACCCGATGCCATAGGAAGGCCAAAAGAATCATCAAGGACATCAACCACCCGAGCCACTGCCTGTTCGCTCCTGCTATCATCCATCCAAAAGGCAAGGTCAGTACAGGTGCATCAAAGCCGGGACCGAGAAACTGAAAAACAGCTTTTATCTCAAGGCCATCAGACTGCTAAACAGCCATCACTAGCACATCAGAGGCTGCTGCCTATAGACATAGATTAGGAATAACTGGCCACATTCAGGAATGGATCACTAGCCACTTTAATAATGTCTGCGTATCTTGCATTACTCATCTCATATGTATATACTGTGTCGTATTCTATACCACACCACTGACTGTTACAACAGCCATCTCCAGCTCATCAGAGGCTGCTGCCTACAGACATAGATTAGAAATCACAGGCCACTTTAATAATGTCTCCGTATCTTGCATTACTCATCTCATATGTATAAACTGTACTCTACACTATTCAACAGTATCTTAGTCACCTTAGTTGTGTGTAAATATTGTATCACCCATCTCATATAGAGACAGTCAATCCCCTCCTGGATCAAGATCCCTTATGCCTAAAATGTTTTGGTACAGAAAACATTGGTACAGAAACGGTATGAACAATTGAATACAGCCCAACCATATTGGTGTATAGCGTTGCGTAGTGATTATGTAACTAAATCTGTGTCCTGTCTCCAGGGATCACCTTGTATGCCAAGCTCACAGATTTACCGGATTATATATCCGGAATGCCGCCATTCTCTGCTCCGCATCCATCTATTCTACAGTACTACCCACTTCCTGCAATCTACCATATGACCCGCCCTCTGCAGCTCATTGATCCCTGTCCTCACGCTCACTTTTGAGTGACATGAGCAGCTGCCAATCTGGTACAGTACACCATGGCACTGATGTGTAAGTGTATCTGAGATTACTAGTGGGACTCGGGATTGGCAAGGTTTAGGACTGGGGAGGCTCGAGACTGGGGAGGCTCTGGACTGGGGAGGCTCGGGACTGGAGACGCTCGGGACTGGGGAGGCTCGGGACTGGGGAGGTTTAGGACTGGGGACACCCGGGACTGGGGAGGCTCGGGACTGGAGACGCTCGGGACTGGGGAGGCTCTGGACTGGGGAGGCTCGGGACTGGGGAGGCTCGGGACTGGGGAGGCTCGGGATTGGGAAGGCTCGGGACTGGGGAGGCTCGGGACTGGGGACGCTCGGGACTGGAGACGCTCGGGACTGGGGAGGCTCGGGACTGGGGAGGCTCGGGACTGGGGAGGCTCAGGACTGCGGAGATTCGGGACTGGGGAGGCTCGGGACTGGGGACGCTCGGGACTGGGGAGGCTCGGGACTGGGGATGCTCGGGATTGTGTGTTTCACCATAAAAGTCCTATGATCAAGTTCAAGTTAGTATAGTTATACACACAGTGGGGTCAGATATGACTGACAGCCTTGATGAAGATGAGCAATAATACAATTGTTCAGAGAAAGACATTTTGTTTAACAAGTAATAGTTTTTTTCCAGAAAAAACAAGGTAGGGGTCAAAATGATTGATAGCTCTAAAGAAGTATGCAATATTCCTAGAATGCTAATCTCTACATCAAGCTTGGGACTGGATGCATTTTGCAGTTCGTTTTGGTTGCGTTTCAGATTATTTTGACATGCTAACCTCCCCTGTTATTGGTAATGGTGAGAGGTTAGCATGTCAAAATAACCTGAAACACAACCAAAACGAACTGTAAAATGCATCCAGTCCCAAACTTGATGTAGAGATTAGCATGTCTTGGGGGGGGGTTATGATCTTTGACCCTCTGTAAGTTTCTCAGTCATCATTATTTACAATTCATTCCGGATGATCTGTATTCCTGGTAGCAGCCACATGAATGTCGAAGTGTTTAGAAACGTATTCTATGTCTTATTGACAATGAAAGTGATTCCAAAATGACACAATACATTATTTATCATTCATTTCTATTGGGCATAAAATGATCTGAAACACAACCAAAGCAAACAGCAAATGCATCCAACAAGTTTGTAGAGTCACAAGCTAAACGTTTGACTCCTTTATTTATAAGAATCTTTAGATATATATTTCTCCAAGCAATTGTATTAGCATAAAATAATATAATTTCCTCTATAGCACAGTATTTTAATTATTTATTTTACACTGTCGTTATTGCTCATCTTTATCAAGGGTGTCAATAATTTCGGACCCCACTGTATATTTAGTAAGAAAAAATGTCAAACAAAATGTACACATTTTGTGCTTTTGAATGCACAAAAAAAAACTTTACTTTATAATAAAAAAAACTTTACTTTGGAATTTAAAAAAACTTTACTTTAGAAAAAAAAATCCTTTACTTTAGAATAAAAACACGTGCTTCCTTATTAGTGTGTTGTATAATTTGTGCAAAAAGGTTTACCGCTTTGTTGTCCTCGTCCTCTGACGACTCCGTCTCCTCCTCCACCTCTCCTTCCTCAGGGAACTCCACGTCCGACTCCCCTGGAGCGATGGGCACACTGATGGTCAGGTTGGGGTTGGTCATGTAGCTGTCGTCGTCCGGGACCTTCTCTCCGTAGCGTCCGATCACCCCCACCACCCCGACCCCCACCCCACCGTTACTCTCCACGTGATTCGCTACGGGTGTCAGCTTCACAGAAATCTGAACGTCTTTAGTCATGAGACGTCTCTTCTTCAGGTTTCCGTTGAATAAGTCGGTGACATTCCTCATCAGCCAGGCAAACCCCGTGTGGATGCGCGCCACGGCGATCTGGATGTTGTTCATCTCTCCGTCCTCGTCGGGAGCTGACAGGTTGTCTGAGCTGAACGAGCTGAGCAGCAGGGCCAAGAACAGGTTCAGCACCTGGGATGGAAGAGGAAAAGGAGACCAGTATAATGGAACCACACAAAATGGGAAAAATTGGTGTATTTTGATCGTGTTCAAATTATATAGAAGCAGATCAGAGGTTGAGGCCTTCTTTAAGACCCTTTGACCCAAGACAATGGTTTCGTCATCAGAATCAAATCCTATAGACAGAGGATTAACCCATCGTTCAAACGCCTACATGTTTAACACGGATACGGATCCAAGCAGCATCCCATCTGATCTCCAGTAATCTGCCTGCTCAGAGAGCACTCGAGCTACTTGTCATCTAGGCTCCAGATACCTCTGCATTGTGTGTGGGACATAACCAGTTGGTGTGGGATTATCTGCTCATTGAGATGGTGAGGGGGGGGGCATGAACATGATCTGAGCAGATTCTTGTTGATGGGTGCTCTTTGACCTCCTTGCACCTAAGCAATTTGTTGCTTGTGAACCCTAGAGATCAGCCGGGATACACAGCCATATGATTCATGTGTTTAGAGAGAGGGAGGATTTCTGTCAGTCTGACCATGTACTGCCCAGAGGAGAGCTGGAGGAATCTGGTGGTCAAGCTCGTCATATATAGCACCCTTTATAACTAGCTTCATAACATCGTATACTGTTGTCCATAATGCAAAAAAAATAAAAATAAAAATGCAGCCGTTATTTTAACATCAAAATAATTCCTGGGTAACAATTGAGTACTTTACTGTAATAGATTTCCATTAAAATGGACAAAAAATGAACCAAAACATCCTTTTAGCAACAACAAAACAACTAATTATAATGCTACAATGTTGCTAGGACTGTCTGTGAGTGGTCTGAGTGGGGAAGGGACCTCTCTTCGTTGTCTGATCTATTCATTTACTGCCTGGTGACGTCACCTGGCAACCCGAGCACTCCACTCATGCAAAAATCTGCCAATTAAAAAGTCCTGTGGAGATTGTATGTTTAACCAGCAACTAATCACAGATTTGTTTCTGAGCATGTGGATAGGATTCATTAAGAAGTTGGCCTTTAATGACGTCGGGAAAGTAAAGGCCAACGGAACAAGTGTTTGACTTGTGTCCAACAGGATTTGACTTTCTTAAAGCTATGCTCTCTTAAAGCCTGACATGGTTTTAAAACAGTTAACTGATCACGGGTAGGTCAATCCTGTATATTGGGGGCATTAGACTGTTTAACTATAAAATAGAGTTATTTGGCTGAGCCCACCTGTGGTGGGTTTGACGTCTGAATGAAAAACCATTAGGCCGAAAAGAACCCATACCTACTGTAAAATATGGTGGTGGATCTTTGATGCTATCAGGCCATTATCTGCTTCCACTGGTCTTCCACATTAACTTTACCCAGTACCAAGCCATTTCTTTTTGCCCAAAAACCTGGTTGCCTCTCACCAGGAGACTGAAACTTGACCGCAAGTGGATCTTCCAGCAAGATAATAACCACAAGCACAAGTCAAAATCAACAAAGAAATAGTTAAAACCTCTTAGGGAAGTTCAGAATTCAAGCAGATTTTCGCAGCTTTTTGTTAAAAATCGTGCAACATTTCAGCGCCCTGCTATTCATGCCAGGAATATAGTATATGCATATGATTAGTGTGTGTGGATAGGAAACACTCAGACGTTTATAAAACTGGTTAAATCACGCCTGTGCCATTTACAGAACGTGCGTTTCGTCGAATAGTGCATGAAAATCTGTTCACTGAAAATGGAAAAATATATTCTTCTGCGACTACAGGCAACTGTTAAAAGCGAACAGAATTACATAGAGCCGAGTTTTCATTGGCTACAGCTTCCCCAGGTTGTCTAGAGTCACGTCATTTGTTGCGCAATTGATTCTTGGTCTAACCGAAACAAGGGAACTCCTTTCCTACTGTCCCCGCCCAGATTTTGGTTCGACCTTTTGAAGACAGCATTTCCTCCACAGACAAGCTAATAATTTCACATCACCTCCTGAGGATTTTTATCGCTTATTAACGTGTACTAATACCTACAGTTGCATTACAAAAGTATTTCGAAGTGTTTTGTGAAAGTTTATTGTCGACTTTTTGAATTTAAAAAAATTACGTTACGTTATGAAACGCTGTTTTTTTTCCGTTTATCACACAGTCTACATAGAACGATATCTAGGCTATATATGGACCGATTTAATCGAAAAAAGACCCTAAATGATGTTTATGGGACATCTAGGAGTGCCAAGAAAGAAGCTTGTCAAAGGTAATGAATGTTTTATATTTTATTTCAGCGTTTTCGTTTGCGACGGCTAACGCAAAATCTGTCGTTTTAAGTGGCGTTGCAGTATTTTGGGGGTGCATGCTATCAGATAATAGCTTCTCATGCTTTCGCCGAAAAGCATTTTACAAATCTGACTTGGTGGATAGATTCACAACGAGTGTAGCTTTAATTCAGTATATTGTATGTCAATTTTAATGAAAGTTTGAGGTTTATCAACCTCTATGGTGGCGCTCTTGAGCATTTCTGCTGATTGTGGTCCCCACCTCGGTACCACGTCCTCTTGACCACAAAAATCAGTCTCTGGGTCTTGAAACCCGTTGAAAACCGGTGTTTTGAATTGAAGTGGGGAAGTCCATAAGAACAGACAAAAGATATCAAGGACCTGGAAATATGGAGGAATGAACTGAGATCTCTCCCAATGTGTTCTCCAATCTCATGAAACATTTTAGAAAAGGAGAGGTATTCCCCCTTTTTGAGAGGAAAAAACACATTACTTCTTCAACTAAATCTCCTTCTCTGAGCAATTGTATTAGTATGATATAATATAATTTCCTTTTTATTTTTTTCAAACATTTTATACAATAGCTCAGTATTTGAAGTATTTGTTTTATACAGTCATTTGTGTTCATCTTTATCAATAAATTTGGTCACTGCATGTGGTTTGGAAATGACATGCAAAAGCAAGAGCCAAAACCCAGTGAATCTGTGTAAGAACCCAGTGAGTCTGTGTGAAAACGTGTGAAAACCCAGTGAGTCTGTGTGAAAACCCAGTGAGTCTGTGTGAAAACCCAGTGAGTCTGTGTGAAAACGTGTGAAAACCCAGTGAATCTGTGTGAAAACCCAGTGAGTCTGTGTGAAAACCCAGTGAGTCTGTGTAAGAACCCAGTGAGTCTGTGTGAAAACGTGTGAAAACCCAGTGAATCTGTGTGAAAACCCAGTGAGTCTGTGTGAAAACCCAGTTAGTCTGTGTGAAAACCCAGTTAATCTGTGTGAAAACCCAGTGAGTCTGTGTGAAAACCCAGTGAGTCTGTGTGAAAACCCAGTGAGTCTGTGTGAAAACCCGTCTGTGTGAAAACCCAGTGAGTCTGTGTGAAAACACAGTGAATCTGTGTGAAAACCCAGTGAGTCTGTGTGAAAACCCAGTGAGTCTGTGTGAAAACCCAGTGAGTCTGTGTGAAAACAGTGAATCTGTGTGAAAACCCAGTGAGTGAAAACCCAGTGAGTCTGTGTGAAATCCCAGTGAGTCTGTGTGAAAACCCAGTAAATCTGTGTGAAAACCCAGTGAGTCTGTGTGAAAACCCAGTGAGTCTGTGTGAAAACCCAGTGAGTCTGTGTGAAAACCCAGTTAGTCTGTGTGAAAACCCAGTTAATCTGTGTGAAAACCCAGTGAGTCTGTGTGAAAACCCAGTGAGTCTGTGTGAAAACACAGTGAATCTGTGTGAAAACCCAGTGAGTCTGTGTGAAAACCCAGTAAATCTGTGTGAAAACCCAGTGAGTCTGTGTGAAAGCCCAGTGAGTCTGTGTGAAAACCCAGTGAATCTGTGTGAAAACATGTGAAAACCCAGTGAGTCTGTGTGAAAACCCAGTGAGTCTGTGTGAAAACGTGTGAAAACCCAGTGAATCTGTGTGAAAACGTGTGAAAACCCAGTGAATCTGTGTGAAAACCCAGTGAGTCTGTGTGAAAACGTGTGAAAACCCAGTGAGTCTGTGTGAAAACCCAGTGAGTCTGTGTGAAAGCCCAGTGAGTCTGTGTGAAAACCCAGTGAGTCTGTGTGAAAACCCAGTGAGTCTGTGTGAAAACCCAGTGAGTCTGTGTGAAAACCCAGTGAATCTGTGTGAAAACATGTGAAAACCCAGTGAGTCTGTGTGAAAACCCAGTGAATCTGTGTGAAAACCCAGTGAATCTGTGTGAAAACGTGTGAAAACCCAGTGAATCTGTGTGAAAACCCAGTGAATCTGTGTGAAAACGTGTGAAAACCCAGTGAATCTGTGTGAAAACGTGTGAAAACCCAGTGAATCTGTGTGAAAACCCAGTGAATCTGTGCCGGTCACTCGTTCTCCTGTGGATTTAGCCTGCCTGTGTCCTGGATTACACAAAATGGTTCCCTCCGACTTTACTACAGTCCACTAACGGCAGAAAATGGTACTCAACTTGTTGTACTCGCTCGTAACATGTTTTATTTTTTAAGTGACGTTTATTTATTTTTTTAAATTTAAAATCTTAATTTAATTAAATAATGAAATGAAAGAAAAAAGAATTAACAATATCTCAGGGGGAAAAAACATGAGAAAATGTTGAATGAAAAAAAAAATACTATGTTTCAAAATGACCCCAGTGATATGGAAAATAGTTGAGGTATGGGACTGGAGAAATGTAACCACTCTTCATTGACAGAGCTATGGATGCTGAGACTGATCATCAATGATGTTAAATGTATAGTTCTAACCATGTTATGAGGCTATACAACGTTTATTTACAAACATTGGAGCAAAACAAGTTTATTTGTTGAGTTCTGATGGGATACGACAGTTGAACTAAGCTCTTGAAGCATTTACAAGTTCTATTCTTCAAGGATAAATTGGTATATATCCTTAATTTATAAATCCACAAATGAATGTAGCAACATGCGGATTGTCCCTTTAAAGACTTAATTTAGCTCTGTCAGGTACTCCATCCAGCAGCACATCAAGCTGAAGCTCTGTCATGTACTCTATCTAGCAGCACATCAAGCTGAAGCTCTGTCAGGTACTCCATCCAGCAGCACATCAAGCTGAAGCTCTGTCATGTACTCTATCCAGCAGCACATCAAGCTGAAGCTCTGTCATGTACTCTATCCAGCAGCACATCAAGCTGAAGCTCTGTCAGGTACTCCATCCAGCAGCACATCAAGCTGAAGCTCTGTCAGGTACTCCATCCAGCAGCACATCAAGCTGAATCTCTGTCAGGTACTCCATCCAGCAGCACATCAAGCTGAAGCTCTATCATGTGAACTGTCTCCATCCAGCAGCACATCAAGCTGAAGCTCTGTCATGTACTCCATCCAGCAGCACATCAAGCTGAAGCTCTATCATGTACTCTATCCAGCAGCACATCAAGCTGAAGCTCTGTCATGTACTCCATCCAGCAGCACATCAAGCTGAAGCTCTGTCAGGTACTCTATCCAGCAGCACATCAAGCTGAAGCTCTGTCAGGTACTCCATCCAGCAGCACATCAAGCTGAAGCTCTGTCAGGTACTCCATCCAGCAGCACATCAAGCTGAAGCTCTATCATGTACTCTATCCAGCAGCACATCAAGCTGAAGCTCTGTCAGGTACTCCATCCAGCAGCACATCAAGCTGAAGCTCTGTCAGGTATTCCATCCAGCAGCACATCAAGCTGAAGCTCTGTCAGGTATTCCATCCAGCAGCACATCAAGCTGAAGGTATGCTAAATGAACATGGATGAATGAATGAGAGAAATGCTGCTAGCCGTCTGGCCGGCCGGCCGAACAGCCCACTGGTTGTCTGGAGTTCTGAGAAAAAAGGTTTTGATCTCTTCTCATTAAATGATAGTTTCCAGGACACAGATGGATAACAAAGCAACATCTGGGTGGCTCAACCAAAACTGCGTTGCTGTGGCGCCAAGTGACAGCAGTTGTGTACAAACAGCCCGTTACTTGGATTAAATGTTTGTTGTTTTTTATAAACAGTTCCAATTCTGTGCCCTTGCATTACGAAGGCTTTTTGTTTCATACTACAAAACTAAACTGTCAATACTTGCCGAGCCCGGATAGTATACAGTACTGTAGCTAGCTACCACGCCGTGCTGTAACGTTCCAACGCCACCTCATCTGATCAACACATGTTCAACCCATTAAAAGACCTCATTTATTACCACTGGATAAAACATTTAAGCCTCAAGTGGACGTTCTGCCGTTATAAATTCTACAAACGCCACTCCAGTGTGGATATACTTGTTGGCACTGGACACGCGGGGTTTGATACTGTCATATATGTTTGTATGTACTTTGTAGAGGATAACAGATGGTTAAATATGTTGTCCAGACTGAATCTGTTTTGAAGTTCGCTTATAGTAATCTGCATGTCAAACCGGTTACTATGACAACGTAGCCGCCATTTTCAGAGATATGATTGGGTTTTGGGATGGCCCACAGGGACACTGTACATGGAATCATTGTCGTAACATGGTGACCATAACGGACAATGCAAACCATTTTTAGTTATTTCCTAGATCAATCCTCTCACAGATCAATCCTCTCAAAGCACAGCTTTCTCAGAGTACGTCTATACTATTGACTCTTAAATAATCCCTTGTGGAAAACCTCTCCCTCCTTATCTCTCCTACCCAATAGAAACCCTTACAGAAACCCTCTGTCCCTCCTTCTCTCTCCTACCCAATAGAAACCCTTACAGAAACCCTCTGTCCCTCCTCCCCAATAGAAACCCTTACAGAAACCCTCTGTCCCTCCTTCTCTCTCCTACCCAATAGAAACCCTTACAGAAACCCTCTGTCCCTCCTACCAATAGAAACCCTTACAGAAACCCTCTGTCCCTCCTACCCAATAGAAACCCTTACAGAAACCCTCTGTCCCTCCTTCTCTCTCCTACCCAATAGAAACCCTTACAGAAACCCTCTGTCCCTCCTACCCAATAGAAACCCTTACAGAAACCCTCTGTCCCTCCTACCCAATAGAAACCCTTACAGAAACCCTCTGTCCCTCCTACCCAATAGAAACCCTTACAGAAATCCTCTGTCCCTCCTACCCAATAGAAACCCTTACAGAAACCCTCTGTCCCTCCTACCCAATAGAAACCCTTACAGAAACCCTATGTCCCTCCTTCTCTCTCCTACCCAATAGAAACCCTTACAGAAACCCTCTGTCCCTCCTACCCAATAGAAACCCTTACAGAAACCCTCTGTCCCTCCTCCCCAATAGAAACCCTTACAGAAACCCTCTGTCCCTCCTAACCAATAGAAACCCTTACAGAAACCCTCTCTCCCTCCTTCTCTCTCCTCCCTAATAGAAACCCTTACAGAAACCCTCTGTCCCTCCTACCCAATAGAAACCCTTACAGAAACCCTATGTCCCTCCTTCTCTCTCCTCCCCAATAGAAACCCTTACAGAAACCCTATGTCCCTCCTACCCAATAGAAACCCTTAAAGAAACCATCTGTCCCTCCTTCTCTCTCCTACCCAATAGAAACCCTTACAGAAACCCTCTGTCCCTCCTTCTCTCTCCTACCCAATAGAAACCCTTACAGAAACCCTATGTCCCTCCTTCTCTCTCCTCCCCAATAGAAACCCTTACAGAAACCCTCTGTCCCTCTTACCCAATAGAAACCCTTAAAGAAACCCTCTGTCCCTCCTTCTCTCTCCTACCCAATATAAACCCTTACAGAAACCCTCTGTCCCTCCTTCTCTCTCCTACCCAATAGAAACCCTTACAGAAACCCTATGTCCCTCCTTCTCTCTCCTCCCCAATAGAAACCCTCTGTCCCTCCTACCCAATAGAAACCCACATCCATCTCATAATTTGGACCAAACGACAAATCAGACCAGATCTTGCTATTGTTTGTTTCCATAAAACTCTGTAGCTCTCGTTTCTCCAGTGCATTGTAATACTCCTGTTCTATCAATGCCCTTTTCAGATCCCATTTCTCAATCAGAAGGTTGCGCAACAGCACAACTAATTGTATCCATAATACAACATCCATCACATCATTTATGCCAAACAACAATCTTGCTGATATTTCTGTTTGAAAAAAACCCCTCTAAACTCATTCCAATGCATAATGATCCTGTTCTATTAGCTTGTGTGTGTCTTTTGTCCGACCTTCTCTCTTTGTGTTAAAACTGATCTCTACATTTCAGGTTTCTCAACGGATCTACTCACCACCAGGTTTCCTATGACCATGACCAGCATGAAGACTAGGATGCAGAGAGGCTGCCCTGCCACCTCCATACAATCCCACATGGTCTCGATCCACTCGCCACACAGCACCCGGAACACGATGAGGAACGAGTGGAAGAAGTCCTTCATGTGCCAGCGGGGTAACATACAATCCTTAGAGATCTTACAAACGCAGTCCTGGTAGTTCTTGCCGAACAGTTGCATGCCCACCACGGCGAAGATGAAGACGATAATGGCCAGTACCAGGGTCAGGTTTCCCAGAGCTCCCACGGAGTTACCGATGATCTTGATCAATGTGTTCAGGGTGGGCCATGACTTCGCTAGCTTGAACACTCGCAACTGACCGACACACAAAAAAAGAGACAAATCAATTAGCAAAATTAAATGATCAAATTATGTTAATTATGTTACATTACATAATGCTTAAAAATATAATATTTTTTACATTATGTGAATAAAGGACTACAGTGTAGTAAAGGATACTAAAGGACTACAATGTAGTCCCCTGCAGTAAAGGAATGGCACATGACGTTATCATTGGATTGCTGTGTGAGTATGGCTTGTACCCAAGTAAACAGTGTCTCAGCATCTAGATCAGAGTCCTTGTGTTTGACACGTCTCAACATCTAGATCAGAGTCCTTGTGTTTGACACATCTCAACATCTAGATCAGAGTCCTTGTGTTTGACACGTCTCAACATCTAGATCAGAGTCCTTGTGTTTGACACGTCTCAGCATCTAGATCAGAGTCCTTGTGTTTGGCACGTCTCAACATCTAGATCAGAGTCCTTGTGTTTGACACGTCTCAACATCTAGATCAGAGTCCTTGTGTTTGGCACGTCTCAACATCTAGATCAGAGTCCTTGTGTTTGGCACGTCTCAACATCTAGATCAGAGTCCTTGTGTTTGACACGTCTCAACATCTAGATCAGTCCTTGTGTTTGACACCTCTCAACATCTAGATCAGTCCTTGTGTTTGACACGTCTCAACATCTAGATCAGAGTCCTTGTGTTTGACACGTCTCAACATCTAGATCAGAGTCCTTGTGTTTGGCACGTCTCAGCATCTAGATCAGAGTCCTTGTGTTTGACACGTCTCAACATCTAGATCAGAGTCCTTGTGTTTGGCACGTCTCAACATCTAGATCAGAGTCCTTGTGTTTGACACGTCTCAACATCTAGATCAGAGTCCTTGTGTTTGACACGTCTCAACATCTAGATCAGTCCTTGTGTTTGACACGTCTCAACATCTAGATCAGAGTCCTTGTGTTTGGCACGTCTCAGCATCTAGATCAGAGTCCTTGTGTTTGACACGTCTCAACATCTAGATCAGAGTCCTTGTGTTTGGCACGTCTCAGCATCTAGATCAGAGTCCTTGTGTTTGGCACGTCTCAACATCTAGATCAGAGTCCTTGTGTTTGACACGTCTCAGCATCTAGATCAGAGTCCTTGTGTTTGGCACGTCTCAACATCTAGATCAGAGTCCTTGTGTTTGGCACGTCTCAGCATCTAGATCAGAGTCCTTGTGTTTGACACATCTCAACATCTAGATCAGAGTCCTTGTGTTTGACACGTCTCAACATCTAGATCAGAGTCCTTGTGTTTGACACGTCTCAACATCTAGATCAGAGTCCTTGTGTTTGACACGTCTCAACATCTAGATCAGTCCTTGTGTTTGACACGTCTCAACATCTAGATCAGTCCTTGTGTTTGACACGTCTCAACATCTAGATCAGAGTCCTTGTGTTTGACACATCTCAACATCTAGATCAGAGTCCTTGTGTTTGGCACGTCTCAGCATCTAGATCAGAGTCCTTGTGTTTGACACGTCTCAACATCTAGATCAGAGTCCTTGTGTTTGGCACGTCTCAACATCTAGATCAGAGTCCTTGTGTTTGGCACGTCTCAACATCTAGATCAGAGTCCTTGTGTTTGACACGTCTCAACATCTAGATCAGAGTCCTTGTGTTTGACACGTCTCAACATCTAGATCAGAGTCCTTGTGTTTGACACGTCTCAACATCTAGATCAGTCCTTGTGTTTGACACGTCTCAACATCTAGATCAGAGTCCTTGTGTTTGGCACGTCTCAGCATCTAGATCAGAGTCCTTGTGTTTGACACATCTCAACATCTAGATCAGAGTCCTTGTGTTTGACACGTCTCAACATCTAGATCAGAGTCCTTGTGTTTGACACGTCTCAACATCTAGATCAGAGTCCTTGTGTTTGACACGTCTCAACATCTAGATCAGTCCTTGTGTTTGACACGTCTCAACATCTAGATCAGTCCTTGTGTTTGACACGTCTCAACATCTAGATCAGAGTCCTTGTGTTTGACACATCTCAACATCTAGATCAGAGTCCTTGTGTTTGGCACGTCTCAGCATCTAGATCAGAGTCCTTGTGTTTGACACGTCTCAACATCTAGATCAGAGTCCTTGTGTTTGGCACGTCTCAACATCTAGATCAGAGTCCTTGTGTTTGGCACGTCTCAACATCTAGATCAGAGTCCTTGTGTTTGACACGTCTCAACATCTAGATCAGAGTCCTTGTGTTTGACACGTCTCAACATCTAGATCAGAGTCCTTGTGTTTGACACGTCTCAACATCTAGATCAGTCCTTGTGTTTGACACGTCTCAACATCTAGATCAGAGTCCTTGTGTTTGGCACGTCTCAGCATCTAGATCAGAGTCCTTGTGTTTGACACGTCTCAACATCTAGATCAGAGTCCTTGTGTTTGGCACGTCTCAGCATCTAGATCAGAGTCCTTGTGTTTGGCACGTCTCAACATCTAGATCAGAGTCCTTGTGTTTGACACGTCTAAGCATCTAGATCAGAGTCCTTGTGTTTGGCACGTCTCAACATCTAGATCAGAGTCCTTGTGTTTGGCACGTCTCAGCATCTAGATCAGAGTCCTTGTGTTTGGCACGTCTCAACATCTAGATCAGAGTCCTTGTGTTTGACACGTCTCAACATCTAGATCAGAGTCCTTGTGTTTGACACATCTCAACATCTAGATCAGTCCTTGTGTTTGACACGTCTCAACATCTAGATCAGTCCTTGTGTTTGGCACGTCTCAACATCTAGATCAGAGTCCTTGTGTTTGACACGTCTCAACATCTAGATCAGTCCTTGTGTTTGACACGTCTCAACATCTAGATCAGCGTCCTGTGTTTGACGCGTCTCAACATCTAGATCAGAGTCCTTGTGTTTGACACGTCTCAACATCTAGATCAGAGTCCTTGTGTTTGACACGTCTCAACATCTAGATCAGTCCTTGTGTTTGACACGTCTCAACATCTAGATCAGAGTCCTTGTGTTTGACACGTCTCAACATCTAGATCAGTCCTTGTGTTTGACACGTCTCAACATCTAGATCAGAGTCCTTGTGTTTGGCACGTCTCAGCATCTAGATCAGAGTCCTTGTGTTTGGCACGTCTCAACATCTAGATCAGAGTCCTTGTGTTTGGCACGTCTCAGCATCTAGATCAGAGTCCTTGTGTTTGACACATCTCAACATCTAGATCAGAGTCCTTGTGTTTGACACGTCTCAGCATCTAGATCAGAGTCCTTGTGTTTGGCACGTCTCAGCATCTAGACAGAGTCCTCAGCATCTAGATCAGAGTCCTTGTGTTTGGTCTCAACACGTCTCAGCATCTAGATCAGAGTCCTTGTGTTTGGCACGTCTCAACATCTAGATCAGAGTCCTTGTGTTTGGCACGTCTCAGCATCTAGATCAGAGTCCTTGTGTTTGACACGTCTCAACATCTAGATCAGAGTCCTTGTGTTTGGCACGTCTCAGCATCTAGATCAGAGTCCTTGTGTTTGACACGTCTCAACATCTAGATCAGAGTCCTTGTGTTTGGCACGTCTCAACATCTAGATCAGAGTCCTTGTGTTTGGCACGTCTCAGCATCTAGATCAGAGTCCTTGTGTTTGGCACGTCTCAACATCTAGATCAGAGTCCTTGTGTTTGGCACGTCTCAGCATCTAGATCAGAGTCCTTGTGTTTGACACGTCTCAACATCTAGATCAGAGTCCTTGTGTTTGGCACGTCTCAGCATCTAGATCAGAGTCCTTGTGTTTGTCACGTCTCAGCATCTAGATCAGAGTCCTTGTGTTTGGCACGTCTCAGATCCATTTTCATATTGCTCGTAATTGAAGTGATTCCACTAAAATGTGTCCCCCCCCACTCTCGAAATCTCATTGATACTGTGACTCAATCATTGTAATGCTCAACAGATTACGCCACTGTGTGTGTGTGTGTGGGGGGGGGGCATACTAAGCTTGAAGTTTCTCACCATCAAACATATCATCAAAAGGGAATAATTATTTCGATGGAGCATTTTTATTTTATTTTATTGATTGGGTTAAATCATTTATACGGTTATTTAAACCAATCATAACCAATCAAACAAATCAAATATATAATCAAATAAATACATAAATAAAATGTTATCAAATGAAATTAAATGTCTTTGTGACAGTGCCATTACCAGTCTGAAGGAGCGCAGGACGGACAGTCCCTCTACGTTGGACAGGCCCAGCTCCATGAGGCTGAGACAGACGATGATGCCGTCAAACATGTTCCAGCCCTGCTGGAAGTAAAAGTATGGATCCATGGCTATCAGCTTGAACACCATCTCTGCTGTGAAGATCACCGTGAACACCTGGCAGAGCACACAGATAATTCACAACCAATACACAACCATTACCCAAACATCACATCACACAACCATTACCCAAACATCACATCACACAACCATTACCCAACCATCACACAACCATTACACAACCATCACATTACACAACCATTACCCAACCATCACATTACACAACCATTACATTACCCAACCATCACACAACCATTACCCAACCATCACATTACACAACCAATACACAACCATCAGACAACCATTACCCAACCATCACATTACACAACCATCACACAACCATTACCCAACCATCACATTACACAACCAATACACAACCATCAGACAACCATCACATTGCACAACCATCACATTACACAACCACCACACAACCAATACACAACCATCACATTACATAACCATCCCACAACCATTACACAACCATCACACAACCATTACCCAACCACCACACAACCAATACACAACCATCACATTACACAACCATCACATTACACAACCATTACCCAACCATCACATTACACAACCATCACATTACACAACCATTACCCAACTATCACATTACACAACCATCACATTACACAACCATTACCCAACCATCACATTACACAACCATTACCCAACCATCACATTACACAACCATCACATTACACAACCATTACCCAACCATCACATTACATAACCATCACACAACCATCACATTACACCACCATCACACAACCACCACACAACCATCACAATACACAACCACCACACAACCATTACCCAACCATCACATTACACAACCGTTTGCCTCTCCTGTGGTCTAAAGGGCTTCAGATTAACAGCCAGGGGGAGTATTAGAAGGTTATCCTCCTCCCTACCTTCCAACCTTTGGAACTTTTTGATCTGGATTGAATAGACTGGTGTTGGATTGAATAGACTGGTGTTGATCTGGATTGAATAGACTAGTGTTGATCTGGATTGAATAGACTGGTGTTGATCTGGATTGAATAGACTGGTGTTGATCTGGATTGAATAGACTGGTGTTGGATTGAATAGACTGGTGTTGATCTGGATTGAATAGACTGGTGTTGATCTGGATTGAATAGACTGGTGTTGATCTGGATTGAATAGACTGGTGATGATCTGGATTGAATAGACTGGTGATGATCTGGATTGAATAGACTGGTGTTGATCTGGATTGAATAGACTGGTGATGATCTGGATTGAATAGACTGGTGTTGATCTGGATTGAATAGACTGGTGTTGGATTGAATAGACTGGTGTTGATCTGGATTGAATAGACTGGTGTTGGATTGAATAGACTAGTGTTGATCTGGATTGAATAGACTGGTGTTGATCTGGATTGAATAGACTAGTGTTGATCTGGATTGAATAGACTGGTGTTGATCTGGATTGAATAGACTAGTGTTGATCTGGATTGAATAGACTGGTGTTGATCTGGATTGAATAGACTGGTGTTGGATTGAATAGACTGGTGTTGATCTGGATTGAATAGACTGGTGTTGATCTGGATTGAATAGACTGGTGTTGGATTGAATAGACTGGTGTTGATCTGGATTGAATAGACTGGTGTTGATCTGGATTGAATAGACTGGTGTTGATCTGGATTGAATAGACTGGTGTTGATCTGGATTGAATAGACTGGTGTTGATCTGGATTGAATAGACTGGTGATGATCTGGATTGAATAGACTGGTGTTGATCTGGATTGAATAGACTGGTGTTGGATTGAATAGACTGGTGTTGATCTGGATTGAATAGACTGGTGATGATCTGGATTGAATAGACTGGTGTTGATCTGGATTGAATAGACTGGTGTTGGATTGAATAGACTGGTGTTGATCTGGATTGAATAGACTGGTGTTGATCTGGATTGAATAGACTGGTGTTGGATTGAATAGACTGGTGTTGATCTGGATTGAATAGACTAGTGTTGATCTGGATTGAATAGACTGGTGTTGATCTGGATTGAATAGACTAGTGTTGATCTGGATTGAATATACTGGTGTTGATCTGGTTGAATAGACTGGTGATGATCTGGATTGAATAGAATGGTGGTGATCTGGATTGAATAGACTGGTGTTGGATTGAATAGACTGGTGTTGATCTGGATTGAATAGACTGGTGTTGATCTGGATTGAATAGACTGGTGTTGATCTGGATTGAATAGACTGGTGTTGATCTGGATTGAATAGACTGGTGATGATCTGGTTTGAATAGACTGGTGTTGATCTGGATTGAATAGACTGGTGTTGGATTGAATAGACTGGTGTTGATCTGGATTGAATAGACTGGTGATGATCTGGATTGAATAGACTGGTGATGATCTGGATTGAATAGACTGGTGTTGATCTGGATTGAATAGACTGGTGTTGGATTGAATAGACTGGTGTTGATCTGGATTGAATAGACTGGTGATGATCTGGATTGAATAGAATGGTGGTGATCTGGATTGAATAGACTGGTGTTGATCTGGATTGAACAGACTGGTGTTGATCTGGATTGACTAGTGTTGATATGGATTGAATAGACTAGTGTTGATCTGGATTGACTAGTGTTGATATGGATTGAACAGACTGGTGTTGATCTGGATTGAATAGACTAGTGTTGATCTGGATTGAATAGACTAGTGTTGATCTGGATTGAACAGACTGGTGATCTGGTTGAATAGACTGGTGTTTATCTGGATTCAATATACTGAGGTTAATCTGGTTTGATTAGACTGGTGATCTGGTTGAATAGACTGGTGTTGATCTGGCATGAATAGACTGGTGATCTGGTTGAATAGACTGGTGTTTATCTGGATTCAATATACTGAGGTTAATCTGGATTGAATAGACTGGTGTTTATCTGGATTCAATATACTGAGGTTAATCTGGATTGAATAGACTGGTGTTTATCTGGATTCAATATACTGAGGTTAATCTGGATTGAATAGACTGGTGTTTATCTGGATTCAATATACTGAGGTTAATCTGGATTGAATAGACTGGTGTTTATCTGGATTCAATAGACAGGTTCATCTGGATTGAATAGACTGGTGTTGATCTGGATTCAATAGACAGGTTCATCTGGATCGAATAGACTGGTGTTGATCTGGATTCAATAGACAGGTTAATCTGGATTGAATAGACTGGTGTTGATCTGGATTCAATAGACAGGTTAATCTGGATTGAATAGACTGGTGTTGATCTGGCTTGAATAGACTGGTGTTGCCAATTTGAGGGAAATATATGTGCTAAAGTTTCATTTTTTTTTCAGAAATCCCTGTTGAAAGATGTATTCCTTGTTTATTCCCTTTTGATTCTGGGATTGTACAACCCTAGTTTCCATTGTGTCTGATTGTACAACCCCTAGTTTCCATTGTGTGATTGTACAACCCTAGTTTCCATTGTGTGATTGTACAACCCTAGTTTCCATTGTGTGATTGTACAACCCTAGTTTCCATTGTGTGATTGTACAACCCCTAGTTTCCATAGTGTCTGATTTTACAACCCCTAGTTTCCATTGTGTGATTGTACAACCCTAGTTTCCATAGTGTGATTGTACAACCCTAGTTTCCATTGTGTGATTGTACAACCCTAGTTTCCATTGTGTGATTGTACAACCCCTAGTTTCCATAGTGTCTGATTTTACAACCCTAGTTTCCATTGTGTGATTGTACAACCCTAGTTTCCATTGTGTGATTGTACAACCCTAGTTTCCATAGTGTCTGATTGTACAACCCTAGTTTCCATTGTGTCTGATTTTACAACCCTAGTTTCCATTGTGTGATTGTACAACCCCTAGTTTCCATTGTGTGATTGTACAACCCTAGTTTCCATAGTGTCTGATTGTACAACCCTAGTTTCCATTGTGTGATTGTACAACCCTAGTTTCCATTGTGTGACTGTACAACCCTAGTTTCCATAGTGTCTGATTGTACAACCCTAGTTTCCATTGTGTCTGATTTTACAACCCTAGTTTCCATTGTGTGATTGTACAACCCCTAGTTTCCATTGTGTGATTGTACAACCCTAGTTTCCATAGTGTCTGATTGTACAACCCTAGTTTCCATTGTGTGATTGTACAACCCTAGTTTCCATTGTGTGACTGTACAACCCTAGTTTCCATTGTGTGATTGTACAACCCTAGTTTCCATTGTGTGACTGTACAACCCTAGTTTCCATTGTGTGACTGTACAACCCTAGTTTCCATTGTGTGACTGTACAACCCTAGTTTCCATTGTGTGATTGTACAACCCTAGTTTCCATTGTGTGATTGTACAACCCTAGTTTCCATTGTGTGATTGTACAACCCTAGTTTCCATTGTGTGATTGTACAAACCCTAGTTTCCATTGTGTGATTGTACAACCCTAGTTTCCATTGTGTGATTGTACAACCCTAGTTTCCATTGTGTGATTGTACAACCCTAGTTTCCATTGTGTGATTGTACAAACCCTAGTTTCCATTTTGTCTTGCAGGTTATGTGATTACTATTTCCGTAACTGTTATGTGATTGTGGATAGATGGTAAGTAGTTTATTCATTGTAATAATACATTATTGTTTTAAAACGTCTTATCAGATGTAATGTGATACCTATACTTATTTACTGTTTATATGAATCTTTCATAAAAATTACAAATAAATCACAAAAATAGCCTTACCATGTTGAGTGAATATTGTGATCGTTGTGTGATAGATTGTAAGTGTTGTTAATAATTGTAAAAGTCATATAATTCTGGAAATCATTACCAGATTGCCAACAGAGAGCACATTGTTGAACTCGTCGGTCATGGGGTAGTGTTCCAGGGCCATGAAGAGGGTGTTGAGGACGATACAGATGGTTATTGCCAGGTCTAGGAAGGGATCCATCACAATCATCTTCACATACTCCTTTACCTTCAGCCACCACGGGCACCTGTCCCAGATCAGGTACGCCTTGGCAAAAGTGTACCAGCACGGGGGACACTTCTGACGAGACTCCTCCAGCTCTGGGTGGCAGAGACCAGACACAGGGGTTAGGTTGGAATGGTTTTAGGGCTGTGTAAAATTCCACAAACTTTCCCACGGTTCCTTGGGTTTTTCAAGAAACTTGGTTGAAGGATTATCTCCTTGCTCATGCCCTCCTAATTCCGGGAAATTAAGATTTCGGAAAAACCGGAGAACTTTTGGGAACGATTGTGGAAACCCAAGCAGTTTTTAAAGGTAACACTTTTATATTTATAAATAATTTATAAAGGATTTGTAAAGGGTTTATAAACTTTTAATAAGTAGTTTATAGATATTTTATAAATCTGTCATAATTTATTAACTGCAAAGATACTACAAAGCACATTGTGTGCTTTTCTTTTAGCTCCTTGCCAAAGACTATACTGGTAATAATAACAGTTCTGGTTTTAAAATGATTGATGGGATTACCTTTTACATCCTGATTGGCTTGTTGAGAGCTTAACCAGTCCAGTCAGCTAGCCATCAGTTAGTTATGACTTAGTTATACGTTAGTTTTGAGCTAGTTGTAGATTAAACTTGTAAATGATAAATTAGATATAAGTTAGTTATACATTTATAATGATGTCCTAATGAGTTAGTTATACATTTATAATGATGTCATAATGAGATAGTTATACATTTATAATGATGTCATAATGAGTTAGTTATACATTTATAATGATGTCATAATGAGTTAGTTATACATTTATAATGATGTCATAATGAGTTACTTCGACATTTATAATGAAGTTATAATGAGTTAGTTGGGCGTTAAAAGAGCCTCTGTAAATTGACCTCTGACCTCTGAAGGTACCCTCACCATCCATGGCATCGCTGAGGAAGCTAATGGAGCTCAGACCGCGCTTCCTACGGAGGGGAGGCTCTGCAGTCTCGGGGGAGAGCTGGGCTGGCTTGGCACTGGACTCTTCTATACAGGTGGGCTCCTGGAAGAACGGGGAAAACAAAGTTTGACAAACACTGGCCAATCAAACAATCAATTAATTCAATCAATGACATTATATTTACTTTTTTTTTTATTACAAAAATATTTGTCACCACAGACTCCAATACTACAACAGGGCTCACTTGAAAAAAAAAACCTGGTTTTAAAAAGTTCACAAACTTGATCTTCTTTGACCTTCTCCATGCTGCAGGCGGGTAGGGAGGTGGGGGTGTGCAGGCCGACAGTGGTGACGCCGTTCTGGTCCAGGGAGATGTTGAGACGTCCGTTGATGTTGAGACTGGGGGTGAAGACCTGAGAGCAATGGCTCCTCACGCTGCCTGTCCTTTTGTGCTTGTGTTGCCAGTTGGGGCCGATGGTGGAGCCTGCCCTGCTCCTCCCCATGATGTCCCCGTGGACACTGTACTCGTCATCCCCGAAGTCGGCATCAGAGGTGGTACAGGGTCTGAAGGAGAAGAGACTGGCCTGGCTGCCACGGCGAGTGCTGAGAGGGTGGGACGACATTGCAGCAAGGAGAGGGTGGACGGGCATGGGAGACGTGGGAGGCAGGGGGGACTGGAGGGAGGATAAGGAGAGAGAGAGAGAGAGAGAGAGAGAGGGTGTGAGAGAGAGAGTTAGTTGTAGAAGACAAAAAATAATGAGACATTCATTATTTTTTTAATGTTAACCTTTGTTTAATAAGGCAAATCAGTGAAGAACAAATTCTTATTTACAATGACGGCCATACTGTCGGCCTAACCCGGACGACGCTGGGTCTCCCAATGACGGCCATACTGTCGGCCTACCCCGGCCTAACCCGGACGACGCCGGGTCTCCCAATGACGGCCATACTGTCGGCCTACCCCGGCCTAACCGGGACGACGCCGGGTCTCCCAATGACGGCCATACTGTCGGCCTACCCCGGCCTAACCCGGACGACGCCGGGTCTCCCAATGACGGCCATACTGTCGGCCTACCCCGGCCTAACCCGGACGACGCCGGGTCTCCCAATGACGGCCATACTGTCGGCCTACCCCGGCCTAACCGGAACGACGCCGGGTCTCCCAATGACGGCCATACTGTCGGCCTACCCCGGCCTAACCGGGACGACGCCGGGTCTCCCAATGACGGCCATACTGTCGGCCTACCCCGGCCTAACCCGGACGACGCTGGGTCTCCCAATGACGGCCATACTGTCGGCCTACCCCGGCCAAACCCGGACGACGCTGGGTCTCCCAATGACGGCCATACTGTCGGCCTACCCCGGCCTAACCCGGACGACGCTGGGTCTCCCAATGACGGCCATACTGTCGGCCTACCCCGGCCTAACCCGGACGACGCTGGGTCTCCCAATGACGGCCATACTGTCGGCCTACCCCGGCCTAACCGGGACGACGCTGGGTCTCCCAATGACGGCCATACTGTCGGCCTACCCCGGCCTAACCCGGACGACGCTGGGTCTCCCAATGACGGCCATACTGTCGGCCTACCCCGGCCAAACCCGGACGACGCTGGGTCTCCCAATGATGGCCATACTGTCGGCCTACCCCGGCCTAACCCGGACGACGCTGGGTCTCCCAATGACGGCCATACTGTCGGCCCACCCCGGACGACGCTGGGACAATTGTGCGCTGCCCTATGGGTCTCCCAATCACGGCCAGATGTGATGCAGTCTGGAATCGAACCAGGGCACTGCAGTGACACCTCTTGCACTGAGATGCAGTGTCTTAGACCGCTGCGCCACTCAGGACCCCCAAGTGGTGCAGCAGGCCTTGATAGGTGCTACACATTGGTAGTGAATAAGGTGAATTTGCCTTATAGTGATTGTTAAAAGGCTAATCGGGAACATGATGATGCTAAACAAGGTCCTAATCAACATTCAAACTTTCCAAGACCGACACGTTTCCAACTACAAATCCCTCTGAAAGTTCAGTAAGGTGTGATATGTGCTCGTCTTACCAAGCTACTTAAAAATGAATACGCTACACTGTAAGTCGCTCTGGATAAGAGCGTCTGTTAAAAAAGACCACAATGCAATGCAATGTAATGTAAAAAGAAAGTGTCTGTCGTACCACCCGCTCATCCAGTGGATCAAACTTCTCGTCTGATTCGTCCTCTGGATCCTCGGACAGCATCCTGCGAGATCTTCTACTGGCTGTCCGTTTCAAACTACTGCTCACTTTGAGTTGAAACGGGGACAGCTCTGGAGACATGACCGAGTCTGTCTCCTGCTGGATTCTTCTCTCGGCCATCTTCCCCACCAGTAGAGAAACGAGTTCAGTTTACACGGTCAAAATAATAACGGATAATATAATCACCATCAATCTGTGCTTTACCATTGACTTTAAAGGAATTTAACACATATTCTAGACAGAGGTTAATTAGTAGGAATTATTACAATATTCCTAAAATGTAATACATACTTTAATTTCCTGAATTGGCAAAAGAAAAACAAAAAGAAAAACAAAATAAGTAACAGGATGTTTTAAAATAAACTTTAAACCATAGCCATACATTATAGAGAGAATATATTACAACATACTGTACTATACTGTACTGTACTATACTATACTGTACTATACTGTACTGTACTATACTATACTGTACTATACTGTACTGTACTATACTGTACTATACTATACTATACTGTACTATACTATACTGTACTGTACTGTACTGTACTGTACTATACTGTACTGTACTGTACTATACTGTACTATACTGTACTATACTGTACATGGTTCTAATGTAAACCAGGGTTGGGGCCAATTTGAATTGAAGACAGTCAATTCAGGAAGTAAACTGAAATATGAATTCAATAATTAATTAATTCAACTGAAAGGGAAATGTATTTATTTTCAGCGAATTCAATTTGAATGAACCCCAGCCCAGATGTGGCCAAGCTACCCTCTGTTCTCTGTATAGGTGCTGTACAATGCTAATAAAGTTGCAAATCAAATTGCCCTATGTTGGGACAATACAGCTTTCTGAACTTGAATCTGGTTAGAAAATGTCTGCCTTCCGAAAACCTAAAACCCACCGTCTGAATAAAAACCCACCGTCTGAATAAAAACCTATCGTCTGAATACCAACCTATCGTCTGAATACCAACCTATCGTCTGAATACCAACCTATCGTCTGAATACAAACATATTGTCTGAATACCAACCTATCGTCTGAATACAAACCTATCGTCTGAATACCAACCTATCGTCTGAATACCAACCTATCGTCTGAATACCAACCTATCGTCTGAATAAGAACCTATCGTCTGAATACAAACCTATCGTCTGAATACAAACCTATTGTCACACCCTGACCTTAGATATCTCTGTTTTTATATATATTTTGGTTAGGTCAGCATGTGACTAGGGTGGGTACTCTAGTTTTTGTATGTTTAGGGTTTTTGTATATCATGGGGGTTTTGTATGTCTACGTTGGCCTGATGTTCCCAATCAGAGACAGCTATTTATCGTTGTCTCTGATTGGGGATCATATTTAGGTAGCCATTTTCCTCATTTGTGTGGTAGGATAATGTCTACATTTAGTTGCCTGAGTGCACAACAGTAGCTTCACGTTTCATTTGGTTGTTTGTTATTTTTGTTCAGTGAGTTTCGATTTATTAAAATTATGTGGAACTCTACTCACGCTGCGCCTTGGTCTCATCATTACGACGATCTCATCATTACGACGATTACACCTATCATCTGAATACGAACCTATCATCTGAAAACGAACCTATCGTCTGAATACGAACCTATCGTCTGAATACGAACCTACCATCTGAATACGAACCTACCATCTGAATACCAACCTATCGTCTGAATAAGAACCTATCGTCTGAATACCAACCTATCGTCAGAATACAAACCTATCGTCTGAATACAAACCTATCGTCTGAATAGTAAATCCAACCTACCCTCTGTTCTCTGCGTACATGTTCCATGGCCAGCTGGAACTCCCTCTCCTTCATCCAGGCCTCCTGGATGGTGGCCTGGTTCTGTTCCTCGTAGGCCATGGCCACCACAGCCAGGATCAGGTTGACCAGGTAGAAGGAACCCAGAAAGATGACCAGCACAAAGAAGACCATGTAGGTTTTCCCTGCTGAACGCAGAGTCTGAGGAGGGACAGAGATACAGCAGGTTAACACACACACACGCAAACACACACACACACACACACACGCAAACACACACACACACACACGCAAACACACACACACACACACACACACACACACACGCACGCAAACACACACACACACACACACACACACGCACGCAAACACACACACACACGCAAACACACACACACACACGCAAACACACACGCAAACACACACACACACACACACACACACACACACACACGCAAACACACACACACACACACACACACACACACACACACACACACACACACACACACACACACACACACACACACACACACACACACAGGAAGCGCCCGGCTCATAAGAGTGTATACAGAGTATTGTAAGTTGTGTACCTGATGATAGAGGTTCTCCCAGTAGTCCTGGGTCATCAGCCGGAAGAGCGCCAGGAAAGCCCAGCCAAAGCTGTCGAAGCTGGTATAACCATAGTTAGGGTTCCTTCCTATTCTCAGACAGTCAAATCCCTCAGGACACTTCCTGCAACACACAGCATCATGCTAGGGTTAAACACATGACACAGCAGTATTCTAGGGTTAAACACATGACACAGCAGTATTCTAGGATTAAACACATGACACTGCAGTATTCTAGGGTTAAACACAAGACACAGCAGTATTCTAGGGTTAACACATGACACAGCAGTATTCTAGGGTTAAACACATGACACAGCAGTATTCTAGGGTTAACACATGACACAGCAGTATTCTAGGGTTAAACACATGACACAGCAGTATTCTAGGGTTAACACATGACACAGCAGTATTCTAGGGTTAAACACATGACACAGCAGTATTCTAGGGTTAAACACATGACACAGCAGTATTCTAGGGTTAACACATGACACAGCAGTATTCTAGGGTTAACACATGACACAGCAGTATTCTAGGGTTAACACATGACACAGCAGTATTCTAGGGTTAACACATGACACAGCAGTATTCTAGGGTTAACACATGACACAGCAGTATTCTAGGGTTAAACACATGACACAGCAGTATTCTAGGGTTAACACATGACACAGCAGTATTCTAGGGTTAAACACATGACACAGCAGTATTCTAGGGTTAAACACATGACACAGCAGTATTCTAGGGTTAACACATGACACAGCAGTATTCTAGGGTTAACACATGACAGCAGTATTCTACCCAGTGGGGGTAGGGGGGGCGTAGTTTTCATTTCTTTCAGATACAGTACCTCCTATGTGTGCATGTACTACAATTACATTACATTATTCGTATTATTCGACCTTTTAATGTGGCAATAACATAACCAATTATTATGTTTTCATCTGGTTGTCAAACAATCACTTCAGTAGGATCCTGTAAACCTGGCTGCCAGCACACATACGTGATATGTGCTATGTTTCATACGTGTGATATTTTACATACGTGTGATATGTTTCATGATATGTTTCATATGTGTGATATGTTACATACGTGTGATATGTTTCATACGTGTGATATGTTTCATGGTGTGATATGTTACATACTTGTGATATGTTACATACGTGTGATATGTTTCATGGTGTGATATGTTACATACGTGTGATATGCTTCATACGTGTGATATGTTTCATACGTGTGATATGTTACATACGTGTGATATGTTACATACGTGTGATATGTTTCATGGTGTGATATGTTTCATGGTGTGTTATGTTACATACGTGTGATATGTTACATACGTGTGATATGTTTCATGGTGTGATATGTTTCATGGTGTGATATGTTACATACGTGTGATATGTTTCATGGTGTGATATGTTTCATGGTGTGATATGTTACATACGTGTGATATGTTTCATGGTGTGATATGTTACATACGTGTGATATGTTTCATACGTGTGATATGTTTCATGGTGTGATATGTTACATACGTGTGATATGCTTCATACATGTGATATGTTTCATACGTGTGATATGTTTCATACGTGTGATATGTTACATACGTGTGATATGTTTCATGGTGTGATATGTTACATACGTGTGATATGTTACATACGTGTGATATGTTTCATGGTGTGATATGTTACATACTTGTGATATGTTACACACGTGTGATATGTTTCATGGTGTGATATGTTACATACTTGTGATATGTTACATACGTGTGATATGTTACATGGTGTGATATGTTACATACTTGTGATATGTTACATACGTGTGATATGTTTCATGGTGTGATATGTTACATACTTGTGATATGTTACATACGTGTGATATGTTTCATACGTGTGATATGTTTCATGGTGTGATATGTTACATACTTGTGATATGTTACATACGTGTGATATGTTACATACGTGTGATATGTTTCATGGTGTGATATGTTACATACTTGTGATATGTTACATACGTGTGATATGTTTCATGGTGTGATATGTTACATACTTGTGATATGTTACATACGTGTGATATGTTACATGGTGTGATATGTTACATACTTGTGATATGTTACATACGTGTGATATGTTTCATGGTGTGATATGTTACATACTTGTGATATGTTACATACGTGTGATATGTTTCATACGTGTGATATGTTTCATGGTGTGATATGTTACATACTTGTGATATGTTACATACGTGTGATATGTTACATACTTGTGATATGTTACATACTTGTGATATGTTTCATGGTGTGATATGTTACATACTTGTGATATGTTACATACTTGTGATATGTTTCATACGTGTGATATGTTTCATGGTGTGATATGTTTCATACGTGTGATATGTTTCATGGTGTGATATGTTACATACTTGTGATATGTTTCATACGTGTGATATGTTACATACTTGTGATATGTTTCATACGTGTGATATGTTACATACGTGTGATATGTTACATACGTGTGATATGTTACATACTTGTGATATGTTACATACGTGTGATATGTTACATACGTGTGATATGTTTCATGGTGTGATATGTTACATACTTGTGATATGTTACATACGTGTGATATGTTACATACGTGTGATATGTTACATACGGGTGATATGCAGTAATTACAAATAGTAGTGTAATAGTGGGTTTTCTTGTTTTCTTTGAGTGTAATTATTGTGATAGGCTCATGTTCAACCGGTACGGCGTACCCCTACCATTTATTTCGCTGAGGGGGACGCCGTACCGGCCAGTGGCAGCTTACTTTCATCGTTGATTTTACAACCCAAAACAGAGTAAAGGTGGTAATGGACAGCTAAGAGCTAACACTGATGACGGTTAAACCAAGTCTGTACAGTAAACAAATAAACGTGTTAATTTAGAGTTGAATTCAACACTGTTTCAGATAACATTTGGTCCCAGTCTGCATAGTGTTAAAGTTACTCTACAGGTAGTGTCACATTTTCAGAGTTAATTAGTGGAGACAGTGGTGGAGAAGGTGGAACATTTTATGTTCCTCGGCATACACATCATGGACAAACTGAAATGGTCCACCCACACAGCCTCAGGAGGCTGAAAAAAATTGGCTTGTCACCAAAAACACTCAGAAACTTTTACAGATGCACAATCGAGAGCATCCTGTCGGGCTGTATCACCACCTGGTACGGCAACTGCTCCGCCCACAACCGTAAGGCTCTCCAGAGGGTAGTGAGGTCTGCACAACATATCACCGGGGGCAAACTACCTGCCCTCCAGGACACCTACACCACCCGATGTCACAGGAAGGCCAAAAAGATCATCGAGGACAACCACCCGAGCCATTGCCTGTTCACCCCGCTATAATTCAGAAGGCGAGGACAGTACAGGTGCATCAAAGCTGGGACCGAGAGACTGAAAAACAGGTTATACCTCAAGGCCATCAGACTGTTAAACAGCCATCACTAACATTGAGTGGCTGCTGCCAACATACTGACTCAAATCCAGCCACTTTAATAATTACAACTTGGATGTAATAAATGTATCACTAGTCACTTTAAACAATGCCACTTTATATAATGTTTATATACCCTACATTACTCATCTCATATGTGTATACTGTACTCTATACCATCTACTGCATCTTGCCTATGCCTTTTGGCCATCGCTCATCCATATATTTATATGTACATATTCTTATTCATTCCATTGTTGATGTGAAATTGTTAGGTTACTTGTTAGATATTACTGGACGGTCGGAACTAGAAGCACAAGCATTTCGCTACACTCGCATTAACATCTGCTAAACATGTGTATGTGACCAATACAATTTGATTTGATTTGACTCAAAATGGTTTTAAAATTCACACAAACATTTTTCAGTTGAATTTGAGTTTGAGTTGAATTTACACTGCAATGACTGCAAAATGTAACACTGATTTAATTCCGACACTAGAGCTCATTGACTCCGCATAAGGTTGAAAATAGAGAGTGAAATGGGGGAGCGAGAGAAAGAGAGATAGATTGAGAGAGAAAGAGCTGAGAGAGTAGAACTGTAGAAAATTCATTTGAAATGTAGATTTTGTTGTCTCCGCCGTCAAGATAGGGGGCCACAAAAAAAAAAGGCTAGAGCCGACCCTGGGCACATTAAATGTAATCATGAAGCGAGAGAGAGAGCGAGAGAGAGAGAGAGAGAGAGAGAGAGAGAGAGAGAAAGAGAGAAAGAGAGAGAGAGAGAAAGAGAGAAAGATAGAGAGAGAGAGAGAGAGATAGAAAGAGAGAGATAGAAAGAGAGAGAGATAGAAAGAGAGAGAGAGAGAGGAGAGGAGAGGAGAGGAGAGGAGAGGAGAGGAGAGAGAGAGAGAGAGAGAGAGAGAGAGAGAGAGAGAGAGAGAGAGAGAGAGACAGAGAGGGGGACAGAGAGGTTCCTGTAACACCTCACCTGGTGTACACAGCTGCTTCCTGGAGTTATTCACCCATGATTTATTCCAGAAAAATCACAGGTGCAAAATGTAGCACAGGGGGCAAGTTACACTGATATAACACTATATACGGTTGAGCGGCCTTATGGTGTTCTGTCCTGGTCCAATGTACTGAAAGAGTTGTTTCATTACCCAAGCAGGTCCTAACATATTCAGGATGTATAAACTATGGAGGAGGAGTCAGATGTAATCTCACAACCTTGTTATTGATCAATGTGACCTTACTAACACCATGCCCAAACCGGATAGATTCGTGCGCCATCGTGCGCAAATTGATTTCGTCCCCCCACACCAAACACGATCACGACACGCAGGATGAAATATCTTAACAAACTCTGAACTAATTATATTAATTTGGGGACAGGTCGAAAAGCATTAAACATGTAGTGCAATTTAGTTAGCTAGCTTGCAGTTGCTAGCTAATTTGTCCTATTTAGCTAGCTTGCTGTTGCTAGCTAATTTGTCCTATTTAGCTAGCTTGCTGTTGCTAGCTAATTTGTCCTATTTAGCTAGCTTGCTGTTGCTAGCTAACTTGTCCTGGAATATAATCATTGGGTTGTTATTTTACCTGAAATGCACAAGGTCCTATACTCCACCAATTAATCCACACATAAAACAGTCCACCGAATTATTTCTAGTCATCTCTCCTCCTTCCAGGCTTTTCTTCTTTGGACTATATAGCCTCCACATTGACTCTGTACCGTAACACCCTGTATATAGTCTCCACATTGACTCTGTACCAGTACCCCCTGTATATAGTCTCCACATTGACTCTGTACCGGTACCCCCTGTATATTGTCTCCACATTGACTCTGTACCGGTACCCCCTGTATATAGCCTCCACATTGACTCTGTACCAGTACCCCCTGTATATAGCCTCCACATTGACTCTGTACCGGTACCCCCTGTATATAGCCTCCACATTGACTCTGTACCAGTACCCCCTGTATATAGCCTCCACATTGACTCTGTACCAGTACCCCCTGTATATAGCCTCCACATTGACTCTGTACCGGTACCCCCTGTATACATATATACTATATAGAGCCTCGCTACTGTTATTTTCACATTTTACTTTTTTAAACCTTTTTTTCATTACTTATCTATTGTTCACCTAATACCTATTTTTTACTTAAAAATTGCACTGTTGGTTAGGGCTTGTAAGTAAGCATTTCAATGTAAGGTCTACACCTGTTGTATTCAGCATTTCAATGTAAGGTCTACACCTGTATTCTGCGTACATGACAAATACACTTTGATTTGAATACATGTTAATCAATCAAATCAAATCAACATGTATGTACATGTATTACGCGACACGTCTGGTTGCGTGTGGGGATAAAAGTGTCGTTTCGTCTTTCTCCCCCTCCCCACTCTTTCTCTCCCCCTCCCCACTCTTTCTCTCCCCCTCCCCACTCTTTCTCTCCCCCTCCCCACTCTCTCTCTCCCCCTCCCCACTCTCCCCCTCCCCACTCTCTCTCTCCCCCTCCCCACTCTTTCTCTCCCCCTCCCCACTCTTTCCTCTCCCCCCTCCCCACTCCCCTCCCCCCTCCCCACTCTCTCTCTCCCCCTCCCCACTCTTTCTCTCCCCCTCCCCACTCTCCCCCCTCCCCACTCTCTCTCTCCCCCTCCCCACTCTTTCAATTCAATTCAAAGCAGTATGTTTAGAGTCTCAGTGTGGGGGTAAAGCAGTATGTTTAGAGTCTCAGCTTGGGAGTATAACAGTATGTTTAGAGTCTCAGCGTGGGGATAAAGCAGTATGTTTAGAGTCTCAGCGTGGGGATAAAGCAGTATGTTTAGAGTCTCAGCGTGGGGATAAAGCAGTATGTTTAGAGTCTCAGCGTGGGGGTAAAGCAGTATGTTTAGAGTCTCAGCGTGGGGGTAAAGCAGTATGTTTAGAGTCTTAGCGTGGGGGTAAAGCAGTATGTTTAGAGTCTTAGCGTGGGGATAAAGCAGTATGTTTAGAGTCTCAGCGTGGGGGTAAAGCAGTATGTTTAGAGTCTTAGCGTGGGGGTAAAGCAGTATGTTTAGAGTCTTAGCTTGGGGGTAAAGAAGTATGTTTAGAGTCTCAGCGTGGGGGTAAAGAAAACAACCAGATGTAGCTAAACATACATCTACCTGTCTGTTTCGAAACAGCAGAAATCATAAAATCCATTGGTCACTCCATTGGAGTCCATTGGTCACTCTTACAGAGGTAGCTAAAAGTAGCTAAACATAGTCAAAAATCCAAATTATAGAGACAAAATGTGTGTGTGTGTGTGTGTGTGTGTGTGTGTGTGTGTGTGTGTGTGTGTGTGTGTGTGTGTGTGTGTGTGTGTGTGTGTGTGTGTCATCATAATGTATTTGAATCTTTAATTTGGAAACCTAGTCAGGGATTACTTGTTGGAATACACTCAAAAGATTAAACTTCCTCTATGTTTTATGTCCTCACTGCTTTTGACCTACTTACAGTAATGTGTCGCCTACATGGATAACCTCACTAAAGGTTCAGCTCAAATGTAACAAAAGTCTCCAAAACAGTTATTTCTTCATGATTCTCTTCCGAGGGTAGACCATTGTCACTTCCCAGACAAGGCATCTTCAATGAACATGTACTGTATCCGCCCGTCTGATAAAAAGAACAAAGAAACTGAAAAAATGTGGTTTCTGACCTCTCTCTCTCTCTCTCCTCTCCTCTCTCTCTCTCTCCTCTCCCCTCTCTCTCTCCTCTCCTCTCCTCTCCTCTCTCTCTCTGTCTCTATCTCACCCCCCCCAAACTCAAAATAATTGTGAGAGATTAGATCTGCGTTTTGAGTTTCTGCAAACAGCATAGCACTGGCCTCTGTCTCTCTGTGTGTGAGCATCAACAAGGACTCTCTCGTAAAATATATTTTTCCTCAATAAAACAACCCAGAATGAATAAAGGTTAAGTACAATTCAAGTTTCCAACCAGGTCAATCTTGTTCATCTCATTGTCAATCACACATATATGAATTTTCCGGAAAATCCAACCTTCAAAATGTGCTCATTGCCAACAAAGGTCTATCTGAACGAAAAACTTAGACAAAGTCAAATATAATATAACACATCCGTTCCTTAAATATGGAATATTGGATAGCCAAATATAACTCTAAATTCTATTTTCTGTCGTCTTCTCAGAAGCGATTAACAAAAACACCTAATGGATAAGCTATTTGTTGAAAAACCCTGGGATTTCAGATTTACCCAGATGGGTATTTAGTTCAATATAACCCCTGGAACAGCCATGTCATGGCCAGAGTCATCCCTCCCTCCCTCCCTCCTTCCCTCCCTCTCTCCCTCCCTCCCTCCCTCTCTCCCTCTCTCCCTCTCTCCCTCCCTCCCTCCCTCCCTCTCTCCCTTTCTCCCTCCCTCCCTCTCTCCCTACCTCTCGTTGTGATATGTTTCAAAATGCTTTGGATTTAAGGGATTAAAGATAGCGTGGGCTGAGTAGCCATATTTGTTAGGTTTCAAACTACAGACTTTGATTGGGAACAGAACAGGACCCATCTAACCTGACAGAACAGGACCCATCTAACCTGACAGAACAGGAACCATTTAACCTGACAGAACAGGGACCATCTAACCTGACAGAACAGGACCCATCTAACCTGACAGAACAGGACCCATCTAACCTGACAGAACAGGAACCATCTAACCTGACAGAACAGGACCCATCTAACCTGACAGAACAGGGACCATCTAACCTGACAGAACAGGAACCATCTAACCTGACAGAACAGGGACCATCTAACCTGACAGAACAGGACCCATCTAACCTGACAGAACAGGCCCCATCTAACCTGGCAGAACAGGGCCCATCTAACCTGACAGAACAGGACCCATCTAACCTGACAGAACAGGACCCATCTAACCTGACAGAACAGGACCCATACAACCTGACAGAACAGGACCCATCTAACCTGACAGAACAATAAACATCTAACCTGACAGAACAGGGACCATCTAACCTGACAGAACAGGAACCATCTAACCTGGCAGAACAGGGCCCATCTAACCTGACAGAACAGGACCCATCTAACCTGACAGAACAGGACCCATCTAACTTGACAGAACAATAACCATCTAACCTGACAGAACAGGGACCATCTAACCTGACAGAACAGGCCCCATCTAACCTGACAGAACAATAACCATCTAACCTGACAGAACAGGAACCATACAACCTGACAGAACAGGACCCATCTAACCTGACAGAACAATAACCATCTAACCTGACAGAACAGGACCCATCTAACCTGACAGAACAGGACCCATACAACCTGACAGAACAGGACCCATCTAACCTGGCAGAACAGGACCCATCTAACCTGACAGAACAGGACCCATCTAACCTGACAGAACAGGACCCATCTAACTTGACAGAACAATAACCATCTAACCTGACAGAACAGGAACCATACAACCTGACAGAACAGGACCCATCTAACCTGACAGAACAATAACCATCTAACCTGACAGAACAGGACCCATCTAACCTGACAGAACAGGACCCATACAACCTGACAGAACAGGACCCATCTAACCTGACAGAACAGGACCCATCTAACCTGACAGAACCTGACAGAACAAAAATGATGCAATAGCCAGTACAGCAGCTGACTTACCCTGCATCTTGTCCATATCCACAAATTAAGGCATCCTTTGCTCCTTCAACTTTGTAGAAATTATCTGAAAAGCAGATTAGGAACATGATTTATACACAATACATACAACTAAGGTAATAAAAACAATACATTCTTGAGGCCTGCTTTAAATGGTCCAACCGATTGAGAGTTCCTGAGCTGGTCGTTCCAGCGGCCAGTAACCTAACCGTAATTTTATTTTTATTTAACCCTTATTTAACTAAGCAAGTCAGTTAAGAAAAAAAAAACTTATTTACAGTGGGCTCACTGCCTTGTTCAGGGGAAGAATTACAGATGTTTACCATGTCAGCACGGGGATTTTGAACTAGCAACCTTTTGAGTTACTGGCCCAACGCTCCAACCACTAGGCTATCTGCCGCCCCAGTAATACACACTACAGCTTTGACCCATCATCACTGTGCACCCGCCCGCCTACCTTATACATGCCATTTAGCAGACGATTTTATCTAAAGCAACTTTCAGTCTAAGAGTGTTGGGTTAAATGCAGAAGACATATGACTCCGGGAATTGAACCCACAATTCTGGCTTTGCAAGCACCATCCTCTACCAACTGACCAATTACAGTACTGAGTGTAATTTTATATTGCAGCATACCAATTCATATTTAGTGTGTCATATCCCTTGCACTCGTATTGGCCTTAACAAAGGCTTCCAAACTGGCCGTGCCTACAGCGCAGAACAGACCGAAAGGTCATGACCCCCCCACAACCAAAACCTTCATTGGTGACAAAGTCGTTCATGGAGCTCCAGGTCCTGTTGTTGCAGGTGAAGGTGTCGTTGACGTTGTATGACGAGTTGACGCAGTGTGCCGCGCTACGGACGCACTTCTGCCGCAGGATGCCCATGAAGAGCTGCAGGCCGATGAGGGCGAACACGCTCAGGCAGAACACAGTCAGGACCATCACGTCCGCAAGCTTCTTCACTGACTGGATCAGAGCACCAACGATGGTCTTCAGGCCTGAGGGAGACACACAATAGATTATACAATGTCCCCAATAGACTTGACAGTTAAACAGTGTCCCTACCCTGGTCTTCAGGCCTGAGGGAGACACACAATAGATTATACAATGTCCCCAATAGACTTGACAGTTAAACAGTGTCTTAGATTTCCAGTAGACAAGAGATGAGTTAGAGATTGTCCTGTGATTGTCTTTGACCTACAGGTTATATTTATCAGCTTTACAATGTCCTGCAAGGCTTCACACCTATCAAGCTAGCATTACAGTACAATGTCCTGCAAGGCTTCACACCTATCAGCTAGCCTTACAGTACAATGTCCTGCAAGGCTTCACACCTATCAGCTAGCCTTACAGTACAATGTCCTGCAAGGCTTCACACCTATCAGCTAGCATTACAGTACAATGTCCTGCAAGGCTTCACACCTATCAGCTAGCCTTACAGTACAATGTCCTGCAAGGCTTCACACCTATCAGCTAGCCTTACAGTACAATGTCCTGCAAGGCTTCACACCTATCAGCTAGCCTTACAGTACAATGTCCTGCAAGGCTTCACACCTATCAGCTAGCCTTACAGTACAATGTCCTGCAAGGCTTCACACCTATCAGCTAGCCTTACAGTACAATGTCCTGCAAGGCTTCACACCTATCAGCTAGCCTTACAGTACAATGTCCTGCAAGGCTTCACACCTATCAAGCTAGCCTTACAGTACAATGTCCTGCAAGGCTTCACACCTATCAGCTAGCCTTACAGTACAATGTCCTGCAAGGCTTCACACCTATCAGCTAGCCTTACAGTACAATGTCCTGCAAGGCTTCACACCTATCAGCTAGCATTACAGTACAATGTCCTGCAAGGCTTCACACCTATCAGCTAGCCTTACAGTACAATGTCCTGCAAGGCTTCACACCTATAAGCTAGCATTTACAGTAAAATGTCCACAGACAGAACAGAAGAAAATAGTTTCTCTCACCTGGAATGACAGAGATGGTTTTCAGCGCTCGGAGGACCCTGAATGTTCTCAACGCAGACACATTTCCCAGATCCACAAACTCCGTGAGATATCTGCAACATGATGAAAGACATGAGGACAATGCTGTCCCATAAATGCAGCACCGGCTGGCTAATCAGACTGATTCAGAGTGGACAGAACGGGGGTTTTAAAGACAGAAGAGAACTGGACATGTGCAGCACTAAGGGTATAAATCAATCTATAAAGAGAGAGAATTTTAACAGGGCATTGCCCTTCAATGATCGCTGTGACTTGATCAAGAAACTCATCTCTACTCAGTTGGCTTGTAGGTGGTCAACTACAGTACAACAAACAAACAAAAAAAACACTTCAGGAGTCCTAGGATAAGAAATGTTTTGGGTATTATCAAGTCCCTTAGTCGAACACCTGATTCCCTTCTTGTTGATGGTGATGATGATAGTGATGGTAGTGATGATGATGGTAGTGATGATGATGATGGTATTGATGATGATGGTAGTGATGATGGTGATGGTATTGATGATGATGGTAGTGATGATGATAGTGATGGTAGTGATGATGATGGTGATGGTATTGATGATGATGGTAGTGATGATGATAGTGATGGTAGTGATGATGATGGTAGTGATGATGGTGATGGTATTGATGATGATGGTAGTGATGATGATAGTGATGGTAGTGATGATGATGGTAGTGATGATGGTGATGGTATTGATGATGATGGTAGTGATGATGATAGTGATGGTAGTGATGATGATGATGGTAGTGATGATGATAGTGATGATGATGGTAGTGATGATGGTGATGATGGTAGTGATGATGATAGTGATGATGATGATAGTGATGATGATGGTAGTGATGATGATAGTGATGATGATGGTAGTGATGATGGTGATGATGGTAGTGATGATGATAGTGATGATGATGGTAGTGATGATGGTGATGATGGTAGTGATGATGATGGTGATGATGATGGTAGTGATGATGGTGATGATGATAGTGATGGTAGTGATGATGATGGTAGTGATGATGGTGATGGTAATGACGGTAGTGATGATGATAGTGATGGTAGTGATGATGGTGATGATGATGGTGATGGTAGTGATGATGATGGTAGTGATGATGATGGTGATGGTAGTGATGATGATGGTAGTGATGATGATAGTGATGATGATAGTGATGATGATGGTAGTGATGATGGTGATGGTAATGACGGTAGTGATGATGATAGTGATGGTAGTGATGATGGTGATGGTAGTGATGATGATGGTAGTGATGATGGTGATGGTAATGATGGTAGTGATGATCGTATTGGTGATGATGGTGATGATGGTGATGATGGTGATGATGATGGTAGTGATGCTGATGGTGATGATGATGGTAGTGATGATGATAGTGATGATGTTGATGGTGATGATGGTAGTGATGATGATAGTGATGTTAGTGATGATGATGGTTGTGATGATGGTGATGATGGTGAAGGTAGTGATGATGGTGATGGTGATGATGGTTGTGATGATGGTGATGGTATTGATGATGGTGATGATGATGATAGTGATGATGGTGATGATGATGGTTGTGAGGATGGTGATGTGATGATGATGGTTGTGATGATGGTGATGGTGGTGTTGATGATGGTGGTGCTGGTGATGATGATGGTTGTGATGATGGTGATGGTATTGATGATGGTTATGATGATGGTTGTGATGATGGTATTGATGGTGGTGATGATGATGGTAGTGATGATGGTAGTGATGATGGTTGTGATGATGGTGGTGATGATGGTTGTGATGATGGTGATGGTATTGATGATGGTGATGATGATGGTAGTGATGATGGTGATGATGATGGTGATGATGATGGTAGTGATGATGGTGATGATGATGGTAGTGATGATGGTGATGGTTGTGATGATGGTGATGATGACGGTAGTGATGATGGTGATGATGATGGTTGTGATGATGGTGATGGTATTGATGATGGTGATGGTGATGGTATTGATGATGGTGAGGAACAGGTGCATCACTGTAACTGAGCATCATTTAGAGAGCTGAGGCTTAGTGAACATGGCCCTAGCTGTGTCCTCTCTCTCTGTCTCTCTCCTATATATAGCCTAAAGCCCTAAACGGTTGAGCGGCCTTATGGTGTTCTGTCCTGGTCCAGTGTACTGAAAGAGTTGTTTCATTACCCAAGCAGGTCCTAACATATTCAGGATGTATAAACTATGGAGGAGGAGTCAGATGTAATCTCACAACCTTGTTATTGTCATAATAAATGCGACCTTATGTGTGTATCATGTGATGGGATGTGATATTGCGTGTGGGGATAAAGGTGCTTAAAACTCCTATAGTAATGGTCCCTAGGCACTGTTGCCGTTAGAGACTCTCTCTGGATCTCTCAGCTCTCCAGAGTCCTGTTTCCTCCACAGCTGTATCCTCTACAGCTGTATCCTCTACAGCTGTATCCTCTATAGCTGTATCATCTCTAGCTGTATCCTCTACAGCTGTATCCTCTACAGCTGTATCCTCTATAGCTGTATCCTCTCTAGCTGTATCCTCTACAGCTGTATCCTCTACAGCTGTATCCTCTATCTCTACAGCTGTATCCTCTCTAGCTGTCTCCTCTCTAGCTGTATCCTCTATAGCTGTATCCTCTCTAGCTGTATCCTCTACAGCTGTATCCTCTATAGCTGTATCCTCTCTAGCTGTATCATCTACAGCTGTATCCTCTATAGCTGTATCCTCTATCTCTATAGCTATATCCTCTCTAGCTGTATCCTCTCTAGCTGTATCCTCTCTAGCTGTATCCTCTATAGCTGTATCCTCTCTAGCTGTATCCTCTCTAGCTGTATCCTCTATAGCTGTATCCTCTCTAGCTGTATCCTCTATAGCGGTTTCCTCTCTAGCTGTATCCTCTCTAGCTGTATCCTCTATAGCTATATCCTCTATAGCTATATCCTCTCTAGCTGTCTCCTCTCTAGCTGTATCCTCTCTAGCTGTATCCTCTCTAGCTGTATCCTCTATAGCTATATCCTCTCTAGCTGTATCCTCTCTAGCTGTATCCTCTATAGCTGTATCCTCTCTAGCTGTATCCTCTCTAGCTGTATCCTCTATAGCTGTATCCTCTCTAGCTGTATCATCTATAGCTGTATCCTCTATAGCTGTATCACCACGGACGGGTTACTAGACCATCCTCCCTCCATTATCCTCTCTGACATTGTTTAGTTCGCTCTCAGAAGTCCATTCACAATGCAACCCTTTAAGTACCCGGTAAGTCCCAAAGTCAAGTGATGTTTTCATTTTAAATAATGAATATTAAATCCACATGTCATCCACCTAAATGACATCTATGTCTCTCTCTCTCTCTCTCTCTCTCTCTTTGGGATGTATCAAAAGCCCCTGGATGGCAAATACCTAGCAATTGAACAGGACGTGGCTAGGGGTGAAGGAGTAGAAATACCAGACTAAAGGAGTGGTACTCACGCCATAGAGATTACACTAAAATCTAGCCAGTTCCATGGGTCTCTCAGGAAGGTGAACGGCCCGACACAGAATCCTCTCGCAAATATCTTTATCATGGACTCAAAGGTGTAGATACCGGTGAACGTGTACCTGGAAAATACAATTTAGTGGATTCAAAACGACACAGTATTAGGCAATAGCACTGGATGGAATGAAGAGAGATCGTTCGTTAAGGTATAAAATAAGTGTTTCAACTCATTTAGCATGCTCTCAATCAACCCGTTGAAAGTCAATGTAAATGCCAAAAAAGCCGAATGTAAAAATATGGTGTATACAAGCAAGGTATTGTTAGCTAGCAAGGGTGAGTGTGTGTCATGTCATGCATTCCCAGAATACTTTGTGTCAGAGGCTAGTTTTACCTCAGGTATAAACATTCAGTAACGGCATTGGAAGTTTAGCATTCATCACATTCCAATTGTAAAAGATATTTAATAAGCCAAAACCTGATTGAAAAGTGTTGGTGGCGAAGTGTGGGGCATTATACACCAACGCCAAGAATTCATTCTCATGTGACATTCCAAGTGCAGTGAGTGAGCCGACCGTATCACATGCTTGATGTAGGATACTTACATTTGAAATACAGTAACTCGCCGATCAGGATTCACACACTGTTACTGTTACTGTAGCAACACACCGTGGCAACGCTCAATATTGGGACAAAAATAAAATAAAATAGGGGGGGGGGGGGACAGAGGAAGTTCCTATCACAGGGGAAACAGTGTATTCACCATCAAAGGAAGTGTACTAAGGAGGGAGGAAGTGTAGACGTATTACTCACTCCAGGTACTTGGTCCAAGGGGCAGGGTCCGACATGGCCATGAAGCAACAGTTGGTCAGAATAGTACACATAATGAACAAGCTGAATAATGTGAAGAAAGGGTTAAAGTAAATGCACATATGTTTGTCAAATGTATCACATACTGTACTTACCACACCTTCGCTCTAAATTAAGTTACTTTTTTTTGCGTGAAAATGTTTCTATTAGTGATGTAATTCTGGGAACTAGACATCCTTTCAATGGAAAATAATCCTTTGAAATATGACCATGAGGGTAAATAAACTGACTAAGTTTGTCCTTGTTAGCAAGGTCCTCCTCACGACTACCCTGTTCATTTTATATACAGTAAATGTTTGCATGATAGCTTGTTCCGGCTCCCATGACCAGTTGGGTTGTCGTTAAGGTAGTTCATACATTATAGCTCACCCTTAGCTTTCAGGTCATAGCTTGAGACTGGGGATGTGTTTTTCTCCACGTCTCTAATACTGGGCGTACACTACACGACTTTCCCAAAAAAAATCCTAAAATCTGAGCTGAGCCTCTCACATTAAAACAATTGTCTTTCCTGTAGTTGTTTTGTGTTGCCAGTAAATTATGTGACATCAGAATGGTGTCACATCACATCAGAATGGTGTCACATCACATCAGAATGGTGTCACATCACATAGGAATGGTGTCACATCACATCAGAATGGTGTCACATCACATCGGAATGGTGTCACATCACATCGGAATGGTGTCACATCGCATCGGAATGGTGTCACATCACATCAGAATGGTGTCACATCACATCAGAATGGTGTCACATCACATCGGAATGGTGTCACATCACATCGGAATGGTGTCACATCACATCAGAATGGTGCCACACCACATCGGAATGGTGTCACATCACATCGGGATGGTGTCACATCACATCGGAATGGTGTCACATCACATCAGAATGGTGTGAAGATGTGATTAGATTGTTAACGTAACTAGAACGAGCTGTGGCTCAAACTAGCCCATTAAACCTTTGCAGTCAGTCATTCACGCTTGTTATACAGAGTTGAAATATAAATAAAAAAAACATTGCTTGTGAATAACAATTTGACACTTTTGCTTTTAATGAAAGTAAAAATGCATACTGGCTAGCTGGTATTAGTTATGGCTCCTGCTGGAGAGTCTACACATTCTGGGTGATGTGAAACAACAACATCATGTCGCTAAGCTTCTTCTCTGGCGAACTCTCATTGGCTATTGCCGATCACCGTTCTCAAAACTCTGTCGTAGCACATCTCACACTACAAGAGCGTTGCAGATTTTCAGCTGATATTTGAAAATATCGGGATGTCTGGGACGGCTCAAAGAGACAGAATCGGTAGACCTCAGATTGAAGTCTCTGACCCGCTCGTATTAAACGAGCGTCTGTGACGGCTGCGTGCCTCGACTAGGCAACGACATGGGGATTTTGTCTCCGATCTCAAAAACTTGTTTGGGACAGCTAAATCGTGTCGTGTACACCTGGCTTAAGATGTCTCTCTTTTATGATTTGTTTCCAGAATTCTGTAGTGAATATTTCTAACAAAGTGGACTCTTACTAAAAAAATAAGAAGGAAATGAAGATGTTATCTAGCATTTCACCCACAAACATAGATCTACATCTTGACATTAACAGCATATTTGCTAACACAGTAAGTGTGAACCATTGCAATTGTTAGGGATAGATTTTTAAACCGCGATAGTATAGTACAGAACAACAGAATATATATACTGTAGCACAGTTAAGAACGAGAGGATGGATGGATTCAGAAGAGAACAAGAGGATGGATTCAGTAGAGAACAAGAGGATGGATTCGGCAGAGAACGAGAGGATGGATTCAGTAGAGAACGAGAGGATGGATTCAGTAGAGAACGAGAGGATGGATTCAGCAGAGAACGAGAGGATGGATTCAGCAGAGAACGAGAGGATGGATTCAGTAGAGAACGAGAGGATGGATTGATTTAGTAGAGAAAGAGAGGATGGATGGATTTAGTAGAGAATGAGAGGATGAATGGATTTAGAAGAGAAGGAGAGGATGGGTGGATTTAGTAGAGAATAAGAGTATGGATGTATTTAGCAGAGAACGAGACGATGGATGGATTTAGTAGGGAACGAGAGGAGAACGAGAGGATGGGTGGATTTTGTAGAGAATGAGAGGATGGATGGATTCAGTAGAGAAAGAGGGGGTGGATGATTTAGTAGAGAAAGAGAGGATGGATGGATTCAGTAGAGAAAGAGAAGATGAATGGATTCAGTAGAGAAAGAGAGGATGGATGAATTCAGGAGAGAAAGAAGGATGGATGGATTCAGGAGAGAAAGAGAGGGTGTATGAATTCAGTAGAGAAAGAGAGGATGGATGGATTCAGCAGAGAACAAGAGGATGGATTCAGTAGAGAACGAGAGGATGGGTTTAGTAGAGAACGAGTGGATGGATTGATTTAGTAGAGAAAGAGAGGATGGATGGATTTAGTAGAGAATGAGAGGAGAACGAGAGGATGGATGGATTTAGCAGAGAACGAGAGAATGGATGTATTTAGTAGGGAACGAGAGGAGAACGAGAGGATGGATGGATTTAGTAGAGAATGAGAGGATGGATGGATTCAGTAGAGAAAGAAGGATGGATGGATTCAGGAGAGAAAGAGAGGGTGGATGAATTCAGTAGAAAAAGAGAGGATGGGTGGATTCAGTAGAGGAAGAGATGATGGATGGATTAGTATAGAAGGAGAGGATGGGTGGATTCAGTAGAGAAAGAGAGGGTGGATGAATTCAAGAGAGAAAGAGGGTATGGATGGATTCAGTACAGAAAGAGAGAATGGATGGATTCAGTAGAGAAAGAGAGGATGGATGGATGGATTCAGTAGAGAAAGAGAGGATGGATGGAGGGATTCAGTAGAGAAAGAGAGGGTGGATGAATTCAGTAGAGAAAGAGATGATGGATGTATGAGAGAAAGAGAGGATGGATGGATTCAGTAGAGAGAGGATGGATGGATTCAGTAGAGGAAGAGAGGTTGGATAGATTCAGTGGAGAAAGAGAGGGTGGATGAATTCAATAGAGAAAGAGGGTATGGATGGATTCAGTACAGAAAGAGAGGATGGATGGATTCAATAGAGAAAGAGAGTATGGATGGATTCAGTAGAGAAAGAGAGGATGGATGGATTCAGTAGAGAAAGAGAGGGTGGATGTATTAGAGAAAGAGGTAATGGGTGAATTCAGTAGAGAAAGAGAGGATGGATGGATTCAGTAGAAAAAAGAGGATGGGTGGATTCAGTAGAGAAAGAGGGTATGGATGGATTCAGTACAGAAAGAGAGAATGGATGGATTCAGTAGAGAAAGAGATGATGGATGTATGAGAGAAAGAGAGGATGGATGGATTCAGTAGAGAGAGGATGGATGGATTCAGTAGAGGAAGAGAGGTTGGATGGATTCAGTAGAGAAAGAGGATGGGTGGATTCAGTAGAGAAAGAGGATGGGTGGATTCAATAGAGAAAGAGGGTATGGATGGATTCAGTACAGAAAGAGAGGGTGGATGAATTCAATAGAGAAAGAGGTCATAGATGGATACAGTAGAGAAAGAGAGGATGGAGGGAGGGATTCAGTAGAGAAAGAGAGGATGGATGGATTCAGTAGAGAAAGAGAGGATGGGTGGATTCAGTAGAGGAAGAGAGGTTGGATAGATTCAGTAGAGAAAGAGAGGGTGGATGAATTCAATAGAGAAAGAGGGTATGGATGGATTCAGTACAGAAAGAGAGGATGGATGGATTCAATAGAGAAAGAGAGTATGGATGGATTCAGTAGAGAAAGAGAGGATGGATGGATTCAGTAGAGAAAGAGAGGGTGGATGTATTAGAGAAAGAGGTAATGGGTGGATTCAGTAGAGAAAGAGAGGATGGATGGAGGGATTCAGTAGAGAAAGAGAGGATGGATGGATTCAGTAGAGAAAGAGAGGATGGATGAATTCAATAGAGAAAGAGAGGATGGATGGATTCAGTACAGAAAGAGAGGGTGGATGAATTCAGAAAGAGAATGGATGGTCATGGATGGATTCAGTAGAGAAAGAGAGGATGGATGGATTCAGTAGAGAAAGAGAGGATGGATGGATTCAGTAGAGAAAGAGAGGATGGATGGATTCAGTAGAGAAAGAGAGGATGGATGGATTCAGTAGAGGAAGAGAGGATGGATGGATTCAATAGAGAAAGAGGTCATGGATGGATTCAGTAGAGAAAGAGAGGATGGATGGAGGGATTCAGTAGAGAAAGAGAGGATGGATGGATTCAGTAGAGAAAGAGAGGATGGGTGGATTCAGTAGAGAAAGGGAGGATGGATGGATTCAGTAGAGAAAGAGAGGATGGGAGGAGTCAGTAGAGGAAGAGAGGATGGATGGATTCAGTAGAAAAAGAGAGGATGGTGGAGTTGGTAGAGAAAGAGAGGATGGATGGATTCAGTAGAGAAAGAGAGGATGGATGGATTCAGTAGAGAAATAGAGGATGGAAGGATTCAGTAAGGGAAGAGAGGATGGATGGATTCGTAGAGAAAGAGAGGATGGATGGATTCAGTAGAAAAATAGAGGATGGATGGATTCATTTACATTTACATTACATTTAATTCAGTAGAGATTCAGTAGAGAAAGAGGATGGATGGATGGATTCAGTAGAGGAAGAGAGGATGGATGGATTCATTTACATTTACCTTACATTTAATTCAGTAGAGATTCAGTAGAGAAAGAGGATGGATGGATGGATTCAGTAGAGGAAGAGAGGATGGATGTATTCGTAGAGAAAGAGAGGATGGGTGGATTATTAGAGAAGAGAGAATGGATGTATTCAGTAGAGAAAGAGAGGATGGATGGATTCAGTAAGGGAAGAGAGGATGGATGGATTCGTAGAGAAAGAGAGGATGGATGGATTCAGTAGAGAAAGAGAGGATGGATGGATTCAGTAGAGAAATAGAGGATGGAAGGATTCAGTAAGGGAAGAGAGGATGGATGGATTCGTAGAGAAAGAGAGGATGGATGGATTCAGTAGAAAAGGAGAGGATGGATGGATTCAGTAGAGAAAGAGGATGGATGGATGGATTCAGTAGAGGAAGAGAGGATGGAAGGATTCAGTAAGGGAAGAGAGGATGGATGGATTCGTAGAGAAAGAGAGGATGGATGGATTCAGTAGAAAAATAGAGGATGGATGGATTCATTTACATTTACATTACATTTAATTCAGTAGAGATTCAGTAGAGAAAGAGGATGGATGGATGGATTCAGTAGAGGAAGAGAGGATGGATGGATTCATTTACATTTACATTTACATTTAATTCAGTAGAGAAAGAGGATGGAGATTCAGTAGAGAAAGAGGATGGATGGATGGATTCAGTAGAGGAAGAGAGGATGGATGTATTCGTAGAGAAAGAGAGGATGGGTGGATTATTAGAGAAGAGAGAATGGATGTATTCAGTAGAGAAAGAGAGGATGGAGGGATTCGGTAGAGAAAGAGAGGATGGATGGATTCAGTAGAGAAAGAGAAGGTGGATGGATTCAGTGGAGAAAGAGAGGATTGATGGCTGGATTCAGTAGCGAAAGAGAAGATGGATGGATTCAGTGGAGAAAGAGAGGATTGATGGCTGGATTCAGTAGCGAAAGAGAAGATGGATGGATTCAGTAGAGAAAGAGAGGATGGATGGATTCAGTAGAGAAAGAGAGGATGGGCGGATTCAGTAGAGAAAGAGAGGATGGGTGGATTCCGTAGAGGAGGAGAGAATGGATGGATTCAGTAGAGAAAGAGAGGATGGATGGATTCAGTAGAGAAAGAGAAGGTGGATGGATTCAGTGGAGAAAGAGAAGATTGATGGCTGGATTCAGTAGCGAAAGAGAAGATGGATGAATTCAGTAGAGAAAGAGAGGATGGATGGATTCAGTAGAGAAAGAGAGGATGGGCGGATTCAGTAGAGAAAGAGAGGATGGGTGGATTCCGTAGAGGAGGAGAGAATGGAAGGATTCAGTAGAGAAAGAGAGGAAAGATGGATTCAGTTGAGAAGGAGAGGGTGGATGTATTAGAGAAAGAGGAAATGGATGGATTCAGTAGAGAAAGAGAGGATGGATGGATGGATTCAGTAGAGAAAGAGAGGATGGATGGAGGGATTCAGTAGAGAAAGAGGGTATGGATGGATTCAGTACAGAAAGAGAGGGTGGATGAATTCAATAGAGAAAGAGGTAATGGATGGATTCAGTAGAGAAAGAGAGGATGGATGGAGGGATTCAGTAGAGAAAGAGAGGATGGATGGATTCAGTAGAGAAAGGGAGGATGGATGGATTCAGTAGAGAAAGAGAGGATGGGAGGAGTCAGTAGAGGAAGAGAGGATGGATGGATTCAATAGAGAAAGAGGTCATGGATGGATTCAGTAGAGAAAGAGAGGATGGATGGAGGGATTCAGTAGAGAAAGAGAGGATGGATGGATTCAGTAGAGAAAGGGAGGATGGATGGATTCAGTAGAGAAAGAGAGGATGGGAGGTCAGTAGAGGAAGAGAGGATGGTGGAGTCGGTAGAGAAAGAGAGGATGGATGGATTCAGTAGAGAAAGAGAGGATGGATGGATTCAGTAGAGAAATAGAGGATGGAAGGATGGATTCAGTAGAGGAAGAGAGGATGGAAGGATTCAGTAAGGGAAGAGAGGATGGATGGATTCGTAGAGAAAGAGAGGATGGATGGATTCAGTAGAAAAATAGAGGATGGATGGATTCATTTACATTTACATTACATTTAATTCAGTAGAGATTCAGTAGAGAAAGAGGATGGATGGATGGATTCAGTAGAGGAAGAGAGGATGGATGGATTCAGGAGAAAAATAGAGGATGGATGGATTCATTTACATTTACATTACATTTAATTCAGTAGAGATTCAGTAGAGAAAGAGGATGGATGGATGGATTCAGTAGAGGAAGAGAGGATGGATGGATTCATTTACATTTACATTACATTTAATTCCGTAGAGATTCAGTAGAGAAAGAGGATGGATGGATGGATTCAGTAGAGGAAGAGAGGATGGATGTATTCGTAGAGAAAGAGAGGATGGGTGGATTATTAGAGAAGAGAGAATGGATGTATTCAGTAGAGAAAGAGAGGATGGATGGATTCGTAGAGAAAGAGAGGATGGATGGATTCAGTAGAGAAAGAGAGGATGGATGGATTCAGTAGAGAAATAGAGGATGGAAGGATGGATTCAGTAGAGGAAGAGAGGATGGAAGGATTCAGTAAGGGAAGAGAGGATGGATGGATTCGTAGAGAAAGAGAGGATGGATGGATTCAGGAGAAAAATAGAGGATGGATGGATTCATTTACATTTACATTACATTTAATTCAGTAGAGATTCAGTAGAGAAAGAGGATGGATGGATGGATTCAGTAGAGGAAGAGAGGATGGATGTATTCGTAGAGAAAGAGAGGATGGGTGGATTATTAGAGAAGAGAGAATGGATGTATTCAGTAGAGAAAGAGAGGATGGAGGGATTCGGTAGAGAAAGAGAGGATGGATGGATTCAGTAGAGAAAGAGAAGGTGGATGGATTCAGTGGAGAAAGAGAGGATTGATGGCTAGATTCAGTAGCGAAAGAGAAGATGGATGGATTCAGTAGAGAAAGAGAGGATGGATGGATTAAGTAGAGAAAGAGAGGATGGGCGGATTCAGTAGAGAAAGAGAGGATGGGTGGATTCCGTAGAGGAGGAGAGAATGGATGGATTCAGTAGAGAAAGAGAGGAAAGATGGATTCAGTTGAGAAGGAGAGGGTGGATGTATTAGAGAAAGAGGAAATGGATGGATTCAGTAGAGAAAGAGAGGATGGATGGATGGATTCAGTAGAGAAAGAGAGGATGGATGGAGGGATTCAGTAGAGAAAGAGAGGATGGATGGAGGGATTCAGTACAGAAAGAGAGGGTGGATGCATTCAATAGAGAAAGAGGTCATGGATGGATTCAGTAGAGAAAGAGAGGATGGATGGAGGGATTCAGTAGAGAAAGAGAGGATGGATGGATTCAGTAGAGAAAGGGAGGATGGATGGATTCAGTAGAGGAAGAGAGGATGGAAGGATTCAGTAAGGGAAGAGAGGATGGATGGATTCGTAGAGAAAGAGAGGATGGATGGATTCAGTAGAGAAATAGAGGATGGAAGGATTCAGTAAGGGAAGAGAGGATGGATGGATTCGTAGAGAAAGAGAGGATGGATGGATTCAGTAGAGAAAGAGAGGATGGATGGATTCAGTAGAGAAATAGAGGATGGAAGGATTCAGTAAGGGAAGAGAGGATGGATGGATTCGTAGAGAAAGAGAGGATGGATGGATTCAGTAGAAAAGGAGAGGATGGATGGATTCAGTAGAGAAAGAGGATGGATGGATGGATTCAGTAGAGGAAGAGAGGATGGAAGGATTCAGTAAGGGAAGAGAGGATGGATGGATTCAGTACAGAAAGAGATAATGGGTGGATTCAGTAGAGAAAGAGAGGATGGGTGGATGGATTCAGTAGAGGAAGAGAGGATGGATGTATTCGTAGAGAAAGAGAGGATGGGTGGATTATTAGAGAAGAGAGAATGGATGTATTCAGTAGAGAAAGAGAGGATGGATGGATTCAGTAGAGAAATAGAGGATGGATGGATTCAGTAGAGAAATAGAGGATGGAAGGATTCAGTAAGGGAAGAGAGGATGGATGGATTCGTAGAGAAAGAGAGGATGGATGGATTCAGTAGAAAAGGAGAGGATGGATGGATTCAGTAGAGAAAGAGGATGGATGGATGGATTCAGTAGAGAAAGAGAGGATGGATGGATTCAGTAGAAAAATAGAGGATGGATGGATTCATTTACATTTACATTACATTTAATTCAGTAGAGATTCAGTAGAGAAAGAGGATGGATGGATGTATTCAGTAGAGGAAGAGAGGATGGATGGATTCATTTACATTTACATTACATTTAATTCAGTAGAGATTCAGTAGAGAAAGAGGATGGATGGATGGATTCAGTAGAGGAAGAGAGGATGGATGTATTCGTAGAGAAAGAGAGGATGGGTGGATTATTAGAGAAGAGAGAATGGATGTATTCAGTAGAGAAAGAGAGGATGGAGGGATTCGGTAGAGAAAGAGAGGATGGGTGGATTATTAGAGGAGAGAATGGATGTATTCAGTAGAGAAAGAGAGGATGGAGGGATTCGGTAGAGAAAGAGAGGATGGATGGATTCAGTAGAGAAAGAGAAGGTGGATGGATTCAGTGGAGAAAGAGAGGATTGATGGCTGGATTCAGTAGCGAAAGAGAAGATGGATGGATTCAGTGGAGAAAGAGAGGATTGATGGCTGGATTCAGTAGCGAAAGAGAAGATGGATGGATTCAGTAGAGAAAGAGAGGATGGATGGATTCAGTAGAGAAAGAGAGGATGGGCGGATTCAGTAGAGAAAGAGAGGATGGGTGGATTCCGTAGAGGAGGAGAGAATGGATGGATTCAGTAGAGAAAGAGAGGATGGATGGATTCAGTAGAGAAAGAGAAGGTGGATGGATTCAGTGGAGAAAGAGAAGATTGATGGCTGGATTCAGTAGCGAAAGAGAAGATGGATGAATTCAGTAGAGAAAGAGAGGATGGATGGATTCAGTAGAGAAAGAGAGGATGGGCGGATTCAGTAGAGAAAGAGAGGATGGGTGGATTCCGTAGAGGAGGAGAGAATGGAAGGATTCAGTAGAGAAAGAGAGGAAAGATGGATTCAGTTGAGAAGGAGAGGGTGGATGTATTAGAGAAAGAGGAAATGGATGGATTCAGTAGAGAAAGAGAGGATGGATGGATGGATTCAGTAGAGAAAGAGAGGATGGATGGAGGGATTCAGTAGAGAAAGAGGGTATGGATGGATTCAGTACAGAAAGAGAGGGTGGATGAATTCAATAGAGAAAGAGGTCATGGATGGATTCAGTAGAGAAAGAGAGGATGGATGGAGGGATTCAGTAGAGAAACAGAGGATGGATGGATTCAGTAGAGAAAGGGAGGATGGATGGATTCAGTAGAGAAAGAGAGGATGGGAGGAGTCAGTAGAGGAAGAGAGGATGGGTGGATTCAATAGAGAAAGAGGTCATGGATGGATTCAGTAGAGAAAGAGAGGATGGATGGAGGGATTCAGTAGAGAAAGAGAGGATGGATGGATTCAGTAGAGAAAGGGAGGATGGATGGATTCAGTAGAGAAAGAGAGGATGGGAGGAGTCAGTAGAGGAAGAGAGGATGGATGGATTCAATAGAGAAAGAGGTCATGGATGGATTCAGTAGAGAAAGAGAGGATGGATGGATTCAGTAGAGAAAGAGAGGATGGATGGATTCAGTAGAGAAAGAGAGGATGGGTGGATTCAGTAGAGAAAGGGAGGATGGATGGATTCAGTAGAGAAAGAGAGGATGGGAGGAGTCAGTAGAGGAAGAGAGGATGGATGGATTCAGTAGAAAAAGAGAGGATGGTGGAGTTGGTAGAGAAAGAGAGGATGGATGGATTCAGTAGAGAAAGAGAGGATGGATGGATTCAGTAGAGAAGGATGGAAGGATTCAGTAAGGAAAGAGAGGATGGATGGATTCAGTAGAGAAAGAGAGGATGGATGGATTCAGTAGAAAAATAGAGGATGGATGGATTCATTTACATTTACATTACATTTAATTCAGTAGAGATTCAGTAGAGAAAGAGGATGGATGGATGGATTCAGTAGAGAAGAGAGGATGGATGGGTAGAGATTCAGTAGAGAAAGAGGATGGATGGATGGATTCAGTGGATGGATTCAGTAGAGAAAGAGAGGATGGGTGGATTATTAGAGAAGAGAGATGGATGTATTCAGTAGAGAAAGAGAGGATGGATGGATTCAGTAGAGAAATAGAGGATGGAAGGATTCAGAGAAGAGAGGATGGATGGATTCAGTAGAGAAAGAGAGGATGGATGGATTCAGTAGAGAAAGAGAGGATGGATGGATTCAGTAGAGAAATAGAGGATGGAAGGATTCAGTAAGGGAAGAGAGGATGGATGGATTCGTAGAGAAAGAGAGGATGGATGGATTCAGTAGAAAAGGAGAGGATGGATGGATTCAGTAGAGAAAGAGGATGGATGGATGGATTCAGTAGAGGAAGAGAGGATGGAAGGATTCAGTAAGGGAAGAGAGGATGGATGGATTCAGTAGAGAAAGAGAGGATGGATGGATTCAGTAGAAAATAGAGGATGGATGGATTCATTTACATTTACATTACATTTAATTCAGTAGAGATTCAGTAGAGAAAGAGGATGGATGGATGGATTCAGTAGAGGAAGAGAGGATGGATGGATTCATTTACATTTACATTACATTTAATTCAGTAGAGATTCAGTAGAGAAAGAGGATGGATGGATGGATTCAGTAGAGGAAGAGAGGATGGATGTATTCGTAGAGAAAGAGAGGATGGGTGGATTATTAGAGAAGAGAGAATGGATGTATTCAGTAGAGAAAGAGAGGATGGAGGGATTCGGTAGAGAAAGAGAGGATGGGTGGATTATTAGAGGAGAGAATGGATGTATTCAGTAGAGAAAGAGAGGATGGAGGGATTCGGTAGAGAAAGAGAGGATGGATGGATTCAGTAGAGAAAGAGAAGGTGGATGGATTCAGTGGAGAAAGAGAGGATTGATGGCTGGATTCAGTAGCGAAAGAGAAGATGGATGGATTCAGTGGAGAAAGAGAGGATTGATGGCTGGATTCAGTAGCGAAAGAGAAGATGGATGGATTCAGTAGAGAAAGAGAGGATGGATGGATTCAGTAGAGAAAGAGAGGATGGGCGGATTCAGTAGAGAAAGAGAGGATGGGTGGATTCCGTAGAGGAGGAGAGAATGGATGGATTCAGTAGAGAAAGAGAGGATGGATGGATTCAGTAGAGAAAGAGAAGGTGGATGGATTCAGTGGAGAAAGAGAAGATTGATGGCTGGATTCAGTAGCGAAAGAGAAGATGGATGAATTCAGTAGAGAAAGAGAGGATGGATGGATTCAGTAGAGAAAGAGAGGATGGGCGGATTCAGTAGAGAAAGAGAGGATGGGTGGATTCCGTAGAGGAGGAGAGAATGGAAGGATTCAGTAGAGAAAGAGAGGAAAGATGGATTCAGTTGAGAAGGAGAGGGTGGATGTATTAGAGAAAGAGGAAATGGATGGATTCAGTAGAGAAAGAGAGGATGGATGGATGGATTCAGTAGAGAAAGAGAGGATGGATGGAGGGATTCAGTAGAGAAAGAGGGTATGGATGGATTCAGTACAGAAAGAGAGGGTGGATGAATTCAATAGAGAAAGAGGTCATGGATGGATTCAGTAGAGAAAGAGAGGATGGATGGAGGGATTCAGTAGAGAAAGAGAGGATGGATGGATTCAGTAGAGAAAGGGAGGATGGATGGATTCAGTAGAGAAAGAGAGGATGGGAGGAGTCAGTAGAGGAAGAGAGGATGGATGGATTCAGTAGAGAAAGAGGATTGATGGATGGATTCAGTAGAGGAAGAGAGGATGGAGGGATTCAGTAGAGAAAGAGAGGATGGATGGATTCAGTAGAGAAAGAGAGGATGGATGGATTCAGTAGAGAAAGAGAGGATGGGAGGAGTCAGTAGAGGAAGAGAGGATGGATGGATTCAGTAGAGAAAGAGAGGATGGATGGATTCAGTAGAGAAAGAGAGGATGGATGGATTCAGTAGAGAAAGAGAGGATGGATGGATTCAGTAGAGAAAGAGAGGATGGATGGATTCAGTAGAGAAAGAGAGGATGGATGGATTCAGTAGAGAAAGAGAGGATGGATGGATTCAGTAGAAAAAGAGAGGATGGATGGATTCAGTAGAAAAGAGAGGATGGTAGAGATTCAGTAGAGAAAGAGAGGATGGATGGATTCAGTAGAGAAAGAGAGGATGGATGGATTCAGTAGAAAATAGAGGATGGATGGATTCATTTACATTTACATTACAGAGGATTCATGAGATTCAGTAGAGAAAGAGGATGGATGGATGGATTCAGTAGAGGAAGAGAGGATGGATGGATTCATTTACATTTACATTACATTTAATTCAGTAGAGATTCAGTAGAGAAAGAGGATGGATGGATGGATTCAGTAGAGGAAGAGAGGATGGATGTATTCATAGAGAAAGAGAGGATGGGTACATTATTAGAGAAGAGAGAATGGATGATTCAGTAGAGAAAGAGAAGATGGATTCAGTAGAGAAATAGAGGATGGAAGGATTCAGTAGAGGGAAAGAGGATGGATGGATTCAGTAGAGAAAGAGAGGATGGATGGATTCAGTAGAGAAAGAGAGGATGGATGGATTCAGTAGAGAAAAGAGAGGATGGATGGATTCAGTAGAGAGAGGATGGAAGGATTCAGTAAGGGAAGAGAGGATGGATGGATTCGTAGAGAAAAGAGATGGATGGATTCAGGAAAAATAGAGGATGGATGGATTCATTTACATTTACATTACATTTAATTCAGTAGAGATTCAGTAGAGAAAGAGAGGATGGATGGATTCAGTAGAGGAAGAGAGGATGGAGATTCAGTAGAGAAAGAGAGGATGGATGGATTATTGAGAAGAGAGGATGGATGATTCAGTAGAGAAAGAGAGGATGGAGGGATTCAGTAGAGAAAGAGAGGATGGATGGATTCAGTAGAGAAAGAGAGGATGGATGGATTCAGTAGAGAAAGAGAGGATGATGGATGGATTCAGTAGAGAAAGAGAAGAGAGGATTCAGTAGAGAAAGAGAGGATGGATTAAGTAGAGAAAGAGAGGATGGATTCAGTAGAGAAAGAGAGGAGGGATTCAGAGAGGAGGAGAAAGAGAGAAAGAGATGGATGGATTCAGTAGAGAGAAAGAAAGAGGATGGATGGATTCAGTAGAGAAAGAGAGGATGGATGGATGGATTCAGTAGAGAAAGAGAGGATGGATGGATTCAGTAGAGAAAGAGAGGATGGATGGATGGATTCAGTAGAAAGAAGGGTGGATGCATTCAATAGAGAAAGATGGATGGAGGATTCAGTAGAGAAAGAGAGGATGGATGGATTCAGTAGAGAAAGAGAGGATGGATGGATTCAGTAGAGAAAGGGAGGATGGATGGATTCAGTAGAGAAAGAGAGGATGGAAGGAGTAAGGGAAGAGAGGATGGATGGATTCAGTAGAGAAAGAGAGGATGGATGGATTCAGTAGAGAAAGAGAGGATGGATGGATTCAGTAGAGAAAGAGGATGGATGGATGGATTCAGTAGAGGAAGAGAGGATGGAAGGATTCAGTAAGGGAAGAGAGGATGGATGGATTCGTAGAGAAAGAGAGGATGGATGGATTCAGTAGAAAAATAGAGGATGGATGGATTCATTTACATTTACATTACATTTAATTCAGTAGAGATTCAGTAGAGAAAGAGGATGGATGGATGGATTCAGTAGAGGAAGAGAGGATGGATGGATTCATTTACATTTACATTACATTTAATTCAGTAGAGATTCAGTAGAGAAAGAGGATGGATGGATGGATTCAGTAGAGGAAGAGAGGATGGATGTATTCGTAGAGAAAGAGAGGATGGGTGGATTATTAGAGAAGAGAGAATGGATGTATTCAGTAGAGAAAGAGGGGATGGAGGGATTCGGTAGAGAAAGAGAGGATGGGTGGATTATTAGAGGAGAGAATGGATGTATTCAGTAGAGAAAGAGAGGATGGAGGGATTCGGTAGAGAAAGAGAGGATGGATGGATTCAGTAGAGAAAGAGAAGGTGGATGGATTCAGTGGAGAAAGAGAGGATTGATGGCTGGATTCAGTAGCGAAAGAGAAGATGGATGGATTCAGTGGAGAAAGAGAGGATTGATGGCTGGATTCAGTAGCGAAAGAGAAGATGGATGGATTCAGTAGAGAAAGAGAGGATGGATGGATTCAGTAGAGAAAGAGAGGATGGGCGGATTCAGTAGAGAAAGAGAGGATGGGTGGATTCCGTAGAGGAGGAGAGAATGGATGGATTCAGTAGAGAAAGAGAGGATGGATGGATTCAGTAGAGAAAGAGAAGGTGGATGGATTCAGTGGAGAAAGAGAAGATTGATGGCTGGATTCAGTAGCGAAAGAGAAGATGGATGAATTCAGTAGAGAAAGAGAGGATGGATGGATTCAGTAGAGAAAGAGAGGATGGGCGGATTCAGTAGAGAAAGAGAGGATGGGTGGATTCCGTAGAGAGGAGGAGAGAATGGAAGGATTCAGTAGAGAAAGAGAGGAAAGATGGATTCAGTTGAGAAGGAGAGGGTGGATGTATTAGAGAAAGAGGAAATGGATGGATTCAGTAGAGAAAGAGAGGATGGATGGATGGATTCAGTAGAGAAAGAGAGGATGGATGGAGGGATTCAGTAGAGAAAGAGGGTATGGATGGATTCAGTACAGAAAGAGAGGGTGGATGAATTCAATAGAGAAAGAGGTAATGGATGGATTCAGTAGAGAAAGAGAGGATGGATGGAGGGATTCAGTAGAGAAAGAGAGGATGGATGGATTCAGTAGAGAAAGGGAGGATGGATGGATTCAGTAGAGAAAGAGAGGATGGGAGGAGTCAGTAGAGGAAGAGAGGATGGATGGATTCAATAGAGAAAGAGGTCATGGATGGATTCAGTAGAGAAAGAGAGGATGGATGGAGGGATTCAGTAGAGAAAGAGAGGATGGATGGATTCAGTAGAGAAAGAGAGGATGGGTGGATTCAGTAGAGAAAGGGAGGATGGATGGATTCAGTAGAGAAAGAGAGGATGGGAGGTCAGTAGAGGAAGAGAGGATGGTGGAGTCGGTAGAGAAAGAGAGGATGGATGGATTCAGTAGAGAAAGAGAGGATGGATGGATTCAGTAGAGAAATAGAGGATGGAAGGATGGATTCAGTAGAGGAAGAGAGGATGGAAGGATTCAGTAAGGGAAGAGAGGATGGATGGATTCGTAGAGAAAGAGAGGATGGATGGATTCAGTAGAAAAATAGAGGATGGATGGATTCATTTACATTTACATTACATTTAATTCAGTAGAGATTCAGTAGAGAAAGAGGATGGATGGATGGATTCAGTAGAGGAAGAGAGGATGGATGGATTCAGGAGAAAAATAGAGGATGGATGGATTCATTTACATTTACATTACATTTAATTCAGTAGAGATTCAGTAGAGAAAGAGGATGGATGGATGGATTCAGTAGAGGAAGAGAGGATGGATGGATTCATTTACATTTACATTACATTTAATTCCGTAGAGATTCAGTAGAGAAAGAGGATGGATGGATGGATTCAGTAGAGGAAGAGAGGATGGATGTATTATTAGAGAAGAGAGAATGGATGTATTCAGTAGAGAAAGAGAGGATGGATGGATTCAGTAGAGAAATAGAGGATGGAAGGATTCAGTAAGGGAAGAGAGGATGGATGGATTCGTAGAGAAAGAGAGGATGGATGGATTCAGTAGAGAAAGAGAGGATGGATGGATTCAGTAGAGAAATAGAGGATGGAAGGATGGATTCAGTAGAGGAAGAGAGGATGGAAGGATTCAGTAAGGGAAGAGAGGATGGATGGATTCGTAGAGAAAGAGAGGATGGATGGATTCAGGAGAAAAATAGAGGATGGATGGATTCATTTACATTTACATTACATTTAATTCAGTAGAGATTCAGTAGAGAAAGAGGATGGATGGATGGATTCAGTAGAGGAAGAGAGGATGGATGTATTCGTAGAGAAAGAGAGGATGGGTGGATTATTAGAGAAGAGAGAATGGATGTATTCAGTAGAGAAAGAGAGGATGGAGGGATTCGGTAGAGAAAGAGAGGATGGATGGATTCAGTAGAGAAAGAGAAGGTGGATGGATTCAGTGGAGAAAGAGAGGATTGATGGCTAGATTCAGTAGCGAAAGAGAAGATGGATGGATTCAGTAGAGAAAGAGAGGATGGATGGATTAAGTAGAGAAAGAGAGGATGGGCGGATTCAGTAGAGAAAGAGAGGATGGGTGGATTCCGTAGAGGAGGAGAGAATGGATGGATTCAGTAGAGAAAGAGAGGAAAGATGGATTCAGTTGAGAAGGAGAGGGTGGATGTATTAGAGAAAGAGGAAATGGATGGATTCAGTAGAGAAAAGAGGATGGATGGATGGATTCAGTAGAGAAAGAGAGGATGGATGGAGGGATTCAGTAGAGAAAGAGAGGATGGATGGAGGATTCAGTACAGAAAGAGAGGGTGGATGCATTCAATAGAGAAAGAGGTCATGGATGGATTCAGTAGAGAAAGAGAGGATGGATGGAGGGATTCAGTAGAGAAAGAGAGGATGGATGGATTCAGTAGAGAAAGGAGGATGGATGGATTCAGTAGAGGAAGAGAGATGGAAGGATTCAGTAAGGGAAGAGAGGATGGATGGATTCAGAGAGAAAGAGAGGATGGATGGATTCAGTAGAGAAATAGAGGATGGAAGGATTCAGTAAGGGAAGAGAGGATGGATGGATTCGTAGAGAAAGAGAGGATGGATGGATTCAGTAGAGAAAGAGAGGATGGATGGATTCAGTAGAGAAATAGAGGATGGAAGGATTCAGTAGAGGAAGAGAGGATGGATGGATTCGTAGAGAAAGAGAGGATGGATGGATTCAGTAGAAAAGAGAGGATGGATGGATTCAGTAGAGAAAAGAGGAGGATGGATTCATAGAGAAAGAGAGGATGGATGGATTCAGTAGAGAAGAGAGGATTTACATTACATTTAATTCAGTAGAGATTCAGTAGAGAAAGAGAGGATGGATGTATTCAGTAGAGGAAGAAGGAGATGGATTCATTTACATTTACATTACATTTAATTCAGTAGAGAAAGAAAGAGATGGATGGATGGATTCAGTAGAGGAAGAGAGGATGGATGTATTCGTAGAGAAAGAGAGGATGGGTGGATTATTAGAGAAGAGAGAATGGATGTATTCAGTAGAGAAAGAGAGGATGGAGGGATTCAGTAGAGAAAGAGAGGAGGAGAGAATGGATGGATTCAGTAGAGAAAGAGAGGATGGATGGATTCAGTAGAGAAAAGAGGATGGAGGATTCAGTGATGGATGGATTCAGTGGAGAAAGAGAGGATTGAGCTGGATTCAGTAAGAAAGAGAAGATGGATGGATTCAGTAGAGAAAGAGAGGATGGATGGATTCAGTAGAGAAAGAGAGGATAGAGAAAGAGGGCGGATTCAGTAGAAAGAAAGAGAGGATGGGTGGATTCCGTAGAGGAGGAGAGAATGGATGGATTCAGTAGAGAAAGAGAGGATGGATGGATTCAGTAGAGAAAGAGAAGGTGGATGGATTCAGTGGAGAAAGAGAAGATTGATGGCTGGATTCAGTAGCGAAAGAGAAGATGGATGGATTCAGTAGAGAAAGAGAGGATGGATGGATTCAGTAGAGAAAGAGAGGATGGATTCAGTAGAGAGAAAGAGAGGATGGGTGGATTAGTAGAGGAGGAGAGAATGGATGGATTCAGTAGAGAAAGAGAGGAAAGATGATTCAGTTGAGAAGGAGAGGGTGGATGGATTAGAGAAAGAGGATGGATGGATGGATTCAGTAGAGAAAGAGAATGGATGGATGGATTCAGTAGAGAAAGAGAGGATGGATGGATTCAGTAGAGAAAGAGAATGGATGGAGGGATTCAGTACAGAAAGAGAGGGTGGATGAATTCACAGGAGAAAGAGGATGGATGGATTCAGTAGAGAAAGAGAGGATGGATGGAGGGATTCAGTAGAGAAAGAGAGGATGGATGGATTCAGTAGAGAAAGGAGGATGGATGGATTCAGTAGAGGAAGAGAGGATGGAAGGATTCAGTAGAGAAGAGAGGATGGATGGATTCAGTAGAGAAAGAGAGGATGGATGGATTCAGTAGAGAAAGAGAGGTGGATGTATTAGAGAAAGAGGAAATGGATGGATTCAGTAGAGAAAGAGAGGATGGATGGATGGATTCAGTAGAGAAAGAGAGGATGGATGGAGGGATTCAGTAGAGAAAAGAGGATGGATAGGAAAGAGGATGGATGGATGGATTCAGTAGAGAAAGAGAGGATGGATGGATTCAATAGAGAAAGAGGGATGGATGGATTCAGTAGAGAAAGAGAGGATGGATGGAGGGATTCAGTAGAGAAAGAGAGGATGGATGGATTCAGTAGAGAAAGGAGGATGGATGGATTCAGTAGAGAAAGAGAGGATGGAGGATTCAGTAGAGGAAGAGAGGATGGATGGATTCAGTAGAGAAAGAGAGGATGGGAGGAAGTAGAGAAGAGAGGATGGATGGATTCAGTAGAGAAAGAGATGGATGGATGGATTCAGTAGAGAAAAGAGAGGATGGATGGATTCAGTAGAGAAAGAGAGGATGGGATGGATTCAGTAGAGAAAGAGAGGATGGATGGAAGTAGAGATAGAGAGGAAGAGAAAGAGAGTGGTAGAGAAGATGGATGGATTCAGTAGAGAAAGAGAGGATGGATGGAGTAGAGAAAGAGAGTGGATGGATGTATTAGAGAAAGAGAGGATGGATGGATTCAGTAGAGAAAGAGGATGGATGGATGAGAAAGCGAGGATAGGATTCAGTAGAGAAAGAGAGAAGAGGATGGATGGATTCAGTAGAGAAAGAGATGGATGGATAGAGAAAGAGAGGATGGATTTAGAGTAGAGAAAGAGAGGATGGATGGATTCAGTAGAGAAAGAGAGGATGGATGGATGGGTTCAGTAGAGAAAGAGAGATGATGGATGGATGGATTCAGTAGAGAAAGAGAGGATGGGTGGATTCAGTAGAGAAAGAGAGGATGGATGGATTCAGTAGAGAAAGAGAGGATGGATGGATTCAGTAGAGAAGAGAGGATGGATGGATGGATGGAAGGGTTCAGTAGAGAAAAAGAGGATGGATGGATTCAGTAGAGAAAGAGAGATGGATTTAGAAAGTAGAGAAGATAGGAGATGGATTCAGTAGAGAAAGAGAGGATGGATGGATTCAGTAGAGAAAGAGAGGATGGATGGATTCAGTAGAGAAAGAGAGGATGGGAGGATTCAGTAGAGGAAGAGAGGATGGATGGATTCAGTAGAGAAAGAGAATGGATGGAGTAGAGAAAGAGAGGATGGATGGATTCAGTAGAGAAAGAGATGGGTGGATGGATGGATTCAGTAGAGGAAGAGAGGATGGATGGATTCAGTAGAGAAAAGAGATGGATGGATGGATTCAGTAGAGAAAAGAGGATGGATGGAGTGGATGGATTCAGTAGAGAAAAAGGATGGATGGAATTAGAGAAAGAATGGAAGAGAGGAAAGGATGGATGGATTCAGTATTAGAGAAAGAGATGGATGGATGGATTCAGTAGAGAAAGAGAGGATGGATGGATTCAGTAGAGAAAGAGGGTATAGAGAAAGAGAGGGTGGGATTCAATAGAGAGAGAGGATGGTGGATTCAGTAGAGAAAGAGGATGGATGGATTCAGTAGAGAAAGAGAGGATGGATGGATTCAGTAGAGAAAGAGAGGATGGAAGGATTCAGTAGAGAAAAAGAGGATGGATGGATTCAGTAGAAAAGGAGAGGATGGGTGGAATCAGTAGAGGAAGATAGGATGGATGGACTCAGCAGAGAAAGAGGATGGATGGATTCAGTAGAGAAAGAAGAGAGGATGGAGGAGTAGAGAAAGAGATGGATGGATTCAGTAGAGAAAAGAGGATGGATGGATTCAGTAGAAAAGAGAAGAGAGGATAGGAAGATAGGATGGATGGACTCAGCAGAGAAAGAGGATGGATGGATTCAGTAGAGAAAGACAGGATGGATGGATTCAGTAGAAAATGAGAGGGTGGGTGGATTCAATAGAGAAAGAGAGGATGGGTGGAATCATTAGAGGAAGAGAGGATGGATGGATTCAGTAGAGAAAGAGAGGATGGATGGATGGGTTCAGTTGAGAAAGCGAGGATAGATGTATTCAGTAGAGAAAGAGAGGATGGATGGATGGGTTCAGTTGAGAAAGAGAGGATGGATGGATGGATTCAGTAGAGAACGAGAGGATGGGTGGATTCAGTAGAGAAAGAGAGGATGGATGTATTCAATAGAGAGAATGGATGTATTCAGTAGAGAAAGAGAGGATGGAGGGATTCAGTAGAGAAAGAGCAGATGGAGGGATTCAGTAGAAAAAGAGAGGATGGATGGATTCAGTAGAGAAAGAGAGGATGGATGGATGGGTTCAGTTGAGAAAGAGAGGATGGATGGATGGATTCAGTAGAGAAAGAGAGGATGGAGGGATTCGGTAGAGAAAGAGCGGATGGAGGGATTCAGTAGAGAAAGAGCGGATGGGAGGGATTCAGTAGAAAAAGAGAGGATGGATGGATTCAGTAGAGAAAGAGAAGATGGATGGATGGGTTCAGTAGAGAAAGAGAGGATGGGTGGATTCAGTAGAGGAAGAGAGGATGGATGATTCAGTAGAAAAAGAGAGGATGGATGGATTCAGTAGAGAAAGAGAGGATGGATGGATGGGTTCAGTTGAGAAAGGGAGGATGGATGGATGGATTCAGTAGAGAAAGAGAGGATGGATGGATTCAGTAGAGAAAGAGGATGGAATTAATTAGTAGATAGAGAGAGGATGGATGATTCAGTAGAGAAAGTGAGGATGGATGGATTCAGTAAAGAAAAGAGGATGGATGGATGGGTTCAGTTGAGAAAGGGAGGATGGATGGATGGATTCAGTAGAGAAAGGGAGGATGGGTGGATTCAGTAGAGGAAGAGAGGATGGAATTAATTAGTAGAGAAAGAGAGGATGGAGGGATTCGGTAGAGAAAGAGAGGATGGATGGATTCAGTAGAGAAAGAGAAGGTGGATGGATTCAGTGGAGAAAGAGAGGATTGATGGCTGGATTCAGTAGCGAAAGAGAAGATGGATGGATTCAGTGGAGAAAGAGAGGATTGATGGCTGGATTCAGTAGAGAAAGAGAAGATGGATGGATTCAGTAGAGAAAGAGAGGATGGATGGATTCAGTAGAGAAAGAGGGATTCAGTAGAGAAAGAGAGGATGGTGGAGTAGAGGAGGAGAGAATGGATGGATTCAGAGGATGGATGGATTCAGTAGAGAAAGAGAAGGTGGATGGATTCAGTGGAGAAAGAGAAGATTGATGGCTGGATTCAGTAGCGAAAGAGAAGATGGATGAATTCAGTAGAGAAAGAGAGGATGGATGGATTCAGTAGAGAAAGAGAGGATGGAAGGATTCAGTAGAGAAAGAGAGGATGGGTGGATTCCGTAGAGGAGAGAGAATGGAAGGATTCAGTAGAGAAAGAGAGGAAAGATGGATTCAGTTGAGAAGGAGAGGGGTGGATGTATTAGAGAAAGAGGAAATGGATGGATTCAGTAGAGAAAGAGAGGATGGATGGATGGATTCAGTAGAGAAAGAGAGGATGGATGGAGGGATTCAGTAGAGAAAGAGGGTATGGATGGATTCAGTACAGAAAGAGAGGGTTAATTCAATAGAGAAAGAGGTCATGGATGGATTCAGTAGAGAAAGAGAGGATGGATGGAGGGATTCAGTAGAGAAACAGAGGATGGATGGATTCAGTAGAGAAAGGGAGGATGGATGGATTCAGTAGAGAAAGAGAGGATGGGGAGTCAGTAGAGGAAGAGAGGATGGATGATTCAATAGAGAAAGAGGTCATGGATGGATTCAGTAGAGAAAGAGAGGATGGATGGAGGGATTCAGTAGAGAAAGAGAGGATGGATGGATTCAGTAGAGAAAGAAGGATGGGTGGATTCAGTAGAGAAAGGATGGATGGATTCAGTAGAGAAAGAGAGGATGGGAGGTCAGTAGAGGAAGAGAGGATGGATGGATTCAGTAGAGAAAGAGAGGATGGATGGATTCAGTAGAGAAAGAGAGGATGGATGGATTCAGTAGAGAAAAGAGGATGGATGGATGGATTCAGTAGAGGAAGAGAGGATGGAAGGATTCAGTAAGGGAAGAGAGGATGGATGGATTCAGTAGAGAAAGAGAGGATGGATGGATTCAGTAGAAAAATAGAGGATGGATGGATTCATTTACATTTACATTACATTTAATTCAGTAGAGATTCAGTAGAGAAAGAGGATGGATGGATGGATTCAGTAGAGAAGAGAGGATGGATGGATTCAGTTTAGGATGGATGGATGGATTCATTTAAGAGAGGATGGATGATTCAGTAGAGAAAGAGGATGGATGGATGTATTCAGTAGAGGAAGAGGAGGATGGATGGATTCAGTAGAGAAAGAGCAGATGGATGGATGGATGGATGGATGGATTCAGTAGAAGAGAGATGGATGGGTTCAGTTGAAAAGAGGATGGATGGATGGATTCAGTAGAGAAAGAGAGGATGGATGGTCAGTAGAAAAAGAGAGGATGGGATTCAGTAGAGAAAGAGAGGGATGGATGGATGGATTCAGTAGAGAAAGAGAAGATGGATGGATGGATTCAGTAGAGAAAGTAGAGGATGGATGGATTCATACAGAAAGAAAGGAGGAATGATGGATTCAGTTAGAGAAAGTATTAGAGGAAATGGATGGATTCAGTAGAAAGAAAGATGGAGGATGGATGGATTCAGTAGAGAAAGAAAGAGGATGGATGGATTCAGTAGAGAAAGAGAGGATGGATGGATTCAGTAGAGAAAAGAGAGGAGATGGAGGGGATTCAGAGAAAGAGAGGGATGGATGGATTCAGTAGAGAAAGGGAGGATGGATGGATTCATGGATGGATTCAGTAGAGGAAGAGAGGATGGATGGATTCAATAGAGAAAGAGGTCATGGATGGATTCAGTTGAGAAATGGATGGGGAGTTGAAAGGGAGGATGGATGGATGGATTCAGTAGAGAAAGGGAGGATGGGTGGATTCAGTAGAGGAAGAGAGGATGGGTGGATTCAGTAGAGGAATAGAGGATGGAATTAATTAGTAGAGAAAGAGAGGATGGATTAATTCAGTAGAGGAAGAGAGGATGGAATTAATTAGTAGATAGAGAGAGGATGGATGATTCAGTAGAAAAAGTGAGGATGGGTGGATTCAGTAAAGAAAGAGAGGATGGATGGATGGTTTCAGTTGAGAAAGGGAGGATGGATGGATGGATTCAGTAGAGAAAGGGAGGATGGGTGGATTCAGTAGAGGAAGAGAGGATGGAATTAATTAGTAGAGAAAGAGAGGATGGATGAATTCAGTAGAGAAAGAGAGGATGGGTGGATTCAGGAGAGAAAGAGAGGATGGGTGTATTCAGTAGAGAGAGACAGGATGGAGGGATTAATAGAGGAAGAGAGGATGGATGGATTCAGTAGAGGAAGAGAGGATGGATGATTCAGTAGAAAAAGAGAGGATGGATGGATTCAGTAGAGAAAGAGAGGATGGATGGATGGGTTCAGTTGAGAAAGGGAGGATGGGTGGATTCAGTAGAGGAAGAGAGGATGGGTGGATTCAGTAGAGGAAGAGAGGATGGAGGGATTAATAGAGAAAGAGAGGATGGATGGATGGATTCAGTAGAGAAAGGGAGGATGGGTGGATTCAGTAGAGGAAGAGAGGATGGAATTCATTAGTAGAGAAAGAGAGGATGGATGTATTCAGTAGAGAAAGAGAGGATGGGTGGATTCAGGAGAAAGAGAGGATGGGTGTATTCAGTAGAGAGAGACAGGATGGAGGGATTAATAGAGGAAGAGAGGATGGATGGATTCAGTAGAGGAAGAGAGGATGGATGATTCAGTAGAAAAATAGAGGATGGATGGATTCAGTAGAGAAAGAGAGGATGGATGGATGGGTTCAGTTGAGAAAGGGAGGATGGGTGGATTCAGTAGAGGAAGAGAGGATGGGTGGATTCAGTAGAGGAAGAGAGGATGGAATTAATTAGTAGAGAAAGAGAGGATGGATGAATTCAGTAGAGGAAGAGAGGATGGAATTAATTAGTAGAGAAAGAGAGGATGGATGAATTCAGTAGAGGAAGAGAGGATGGATGATTCAGTAGAAAAAGTGAGGATGGATGGATTCAGTAGAGAAAGGGAGGATGGGTGGATTCAGTAGAGGAAGAGAGGATGGAATTAATTAGTAGAGAAAGAGAGGATGGATGAATTCAGTAGAAAAAGTGAGGGTGGATGATTTCAGTAGGGAAAGAGAGGATGGGTGTATTCAGTAGAGAAAGAGAGGATGGGTGGATTAGTAGAGAAAGAGAAGATGGAGGGGTTCCGTAGAGAAGGAGAGGATGGATAAATTCAGTAGAGAAAGAGAGGATGGAGGGATTCAGTAGAGAAAGAGAGGATGGAGGGATTCAGTCGAGAAAGAGAGGATGGATGGATTAGAGAAAGGGGATGGATGAATTCAGTAGAGAAAGAGAGGATGGAGGGATTCAGTAGAGAAAGAGAGGATGGGTGGATTCAGTGGAGAAAGAGATGGTGGAGGGATTCAGTAGAGAAAGAGAGGATGGGTAGATTCAGTAGAGAGAAGATGGGTGGATTCAGTAGAGAGAGGATGGAGGGATTCAGTAGAGAAATAGAGGATGGGTGGATTCAGTAGAGAGAGGATGGAGGGATTCAGCAGAGAAAGAGAGGATGGAGGGATTCAGTAGAGAAAGAGAGGATGGAGGGATTCAGTAGAGAAAGAGAGGATGGAGTGATTCAGTAGAGAAAGAGAGGATGGAGGGATTAGAGAAGGAGAGGATGGATGAATTCAGTAGAGAAAGAGAGGGTGGATGGATTTAGTAGAGAAAGAGAGGATGGATGAATTCAGTAGATAAAGAGAGGATGGAGGGATTCAGTAGAGAAAGAGAGGATGGGTGGATTCAGTGGAGAAAGAGAGGGTGGAGGGATTCAGTAGAGAAAGAGAGGATGGGTAGATTCAGTAGAGAGAGGATGGAGGGATTCAGTAGAGAAAGAGAGGATGGGTGGATTCAGTAGAGAGAGGATGGAGGGATTCAGTAGAGAAAGAGAGGATGGAGGGATTCAGTAGAGAAAGAGAGGGTGGAGGGATTCAGTAGAGAAATAGAGGATGGAGGGATTCAGTCGTGCAAAGGACAAGCCGTCCGTCTGAGAACTAATAGGCAGCCGTCATGTGACGTGAAATCTCCTTGCTCTTATTTCATTTGGGAGATTAAGAGCAGCAGATCAAGGGATTTGGTTGGCGATGCCAGGGAGGAACATCACAAAGCTGTTTCAAAAATGGGACTATGGAAAAATCCAATGGGATCCTACTATTGGAATCTGTAAATATTAGAAATTGGCTGATTGTACAGTACAGTATATGACGCATGGCAGGGTGTGGCTTTTTAGTTTTTTTTTAAGGGGACAATTAGAAAGTGGTACCAGTTGAGTTTTTTCTGGGTGAGGGGTTACGTTAAACCTGCCATGTTTTTTTTACATTATACTGAGTCGGCTACCTGGAAAATAGCTCCTGCTTTACAAGCAAACAAACAATTGGCAAACTGATAGAACTGTTTTTGAAATGAAGTGGCTCTGTACTACACAGCAACACAACAAAGGGCTCTAGCGCCAACAAAGAAAGATCCCAAAGCTCTCTTCCCTGAAACAATTACATCACACGACTATATAATGTAGAATCTTACTGACCTGACATTACGTATAACTGTTTTCCTCTGGGCTCAGCACTAACAAACAAACAAACAAACAAACAGACAGACAGACAGACAGACAGACAGACAGACAGACAGACAGACAGACAGACAGACAGACAGACAGACAGACAGACAGACAGACAGACAGACAGACAGACACACAGACCGTTGTAAAGGATATGAATGGACCAGGACTTTGATGGAGATTCTTCTGAGGAAGGTGAAAGGGGTAAATATATAGAGAGCAGACGTGGCACTGAACCGGAAGATGGCCGTCCCTTTATTAACTACTATAAAAGTCTGTGGGAAGAAAGAAAGAGGAAAGATGCATTAGTAGCAAATACAAGTTATGGTTTGAGGTCAAATCACAGTTAGCAAATAGTTGTAAAGTGCACAATACTCTATTCAAGCTAAACCAGTAGGGGGGTCTTTTAAGCTGGGGTAAATCTTGAGTAAATCAACACTCTTTGGTCTGTGCCGGTCCAAAAAACCTGTTCTCAAATTAGAGTCAATAAATAGATTATTGTGTGTACTGGACAGGATTTATTTATCTTGTTGAGAGTCTGACTGTGTCTACCATCTGTCTACATCAGCAGTGGCAATGTCTCGGCAGCCCTGCAGTCCTCCAAGACAGACCCGGGTTCAAATACTATTTGAAATCTTTCAAATATTTTGAGTGTTTGCTCTAGCCTGCCTGGAGTGCCAGATGGGTGGGGTTTGCAGTTTGGGGACTATTCCATTGGTCAATTAAGCCAGGGAAGCTCAATCAAGCACATATAAAGTATTTGAAATGATTTCAAATACTATTTGAACCCAGCCAGGTACAAGCAGCAAACTCCTTCCCATCAACAGAGCCAGTCGGTGCACTATAAGGCCAGCCTAGCTCAGATAATGCAGGCAACTCCTCTCCAAAGCAGGCTGAATATTTACTGAACAGATGTGGACGTATTTATTTAAATATTTATTCGTCATTGGTTAATCCCACCGTCCAACAGCAGCAGGGCCGGTCCTTGCCGTTCTGCTGCCATAGGCAAGACCAAACCCCCCCCCCCCCGCAAAACTACAATAGTCCCAGTAAGCAAAATGATGTTGAAAAGGCATCTAAAATATGTACTTTCCAGACGTTGAAGTTAGGTTCAATTTAGGTGCTGACTGAAAGGTGAAAAGGTATTTTCGATATGTTTAAAATACATAATTTTCAGGATGTTGAAAAGGCATCTTTTCCAGAGGTTGAAATCAGATTCATTTTCGTTTATGAATGAAAGTTGAAAATTCTTATTTTCCGGATTGAAACCAGGCTCATTTTTGGTTCTGAATAAAAGTTAAATGTTTTGGGTCGAATGAAGGCTTGTCCAGACCATAGATGTCTATGATCGGTTCAGATTTGGTCTGGACCGGACCAACACCCAATGCCTGTAGAAGTGGTTTTCAAGGCCGGTCCAGAACGGCACCAAAAAAAGACATCAAAAAGGTGTCAGTACGTACTTACCGAGGTGTAGTTTAAAGTGTTGCCTGAAATGTCAGTTTATGAATGCCCATCTACAGTGGGGAGAACAAGTATTTGATACACTGCCGATTTTGTAGGTTTTCCCACTTACAAAGCATGTAGAGGTCTGTAATTTTTGTCATGGGTATACTTCAACTGTGAGAGACGGAATCTAAAACAAATCCAGAAAATCACATTGTATGATTTTTAAGTAATTCATTTGCATTTTATTGCATGACATAAGTATTTGATACATCAGAAAAGCAGAACTTAATATTTGGTACAGAAACTTTTGTTTGCAATTACAGAGATCATACGTTAAAAATCATACAATGTGATTTTCTGTGTTTTTGTTTTAGATTCTGTCTCTCACAGTTGAAGTGTACCTATGATAAAAAATGACAGACCTCTACATGCTTTGTAAGTAGGAAAACCTGCAAAATCGGCAGTGTATCAAATACTTGTTCTCCCCACTGTATGTGGTAAGCCTACCGTTTGTAAAACACACAACAACAAAAAACGACTCTGGACAGGACCCCCAAAAAAAGAGGTAAAAAAAATGTTGGACAGTACTTACTAGGGTGTATGTAGCCTGTCAGCCTGTAATGGAATTGTATGAATGCCCATCTATGTCGTAGGCCCACCGTTTGTAAAACAGGCCATTGAATTGACTATTAGTCCTGATTCTTGTGCCTAATCAATGTGGATATTTAAACTCTGAATATGCAGAAGTATTTTATTTTTTCACAATGATCAGCTTGTCCAAAATTGACGGATACTAAACTTGAACCCAACTTGTACGTGACAACAGGGGGAAACGCCTGGACAACAGTTGTGATTGTCCATTTCACATTGTCCATTTTACATTGTCCATTTCACATTGTCCATTTCACATTGTCCATTTCACATTATCCATTTCACATTGTCCATTTCACATTATCCATTTCACATTGTCCATTTCACATTGTCCATTTCACATTGTCCATTTTACATTGTCCATTTCACATTGTCCATTTCACATTGTCCATTTCACATTATCCATTTCACATTGTCAATTTTACATTGTCCATTTCACATTGTCCATTTCACATTATCCATTTCACATTGTCCATTTCACATTGTCCATTTCACATTGTCCATTTTACATTGTCCATTTTACATTTGTCCATTTCACATTGTCCATTTCACATTGTCCATTTCACATTGTCCATTTTACATTTGTCCATTTCACATTGTCCATTTCACATTGTCCATTTCACATTGTCCATTTCACATTGTCCATTTTACATTTGTCCATTTCACATTGTCCATTTCACATTGTCCATTTTACATTGTCCATTTCACATTGTCCATTTCACATTGTCCATTTCACATTGTCCATTTTACATTGTCCATTTCACATTGTCCATTTCACATTTGTCCATTTCACATTGTCCATTTTACATTGTCCATTTCACATTGTCCATTTTACATTTGTCCATTTCACATTGTCCATTTCACATTGTCCATTTCACATTGTCCATTTTACATTTGTCCATTTCACATTGTCCATTTCACATTGTCCATTTCACATTGTCCATTTTACATTTGTCCATTTCACATTGTCCATTTCACATTGTCCATTTCACATTGTCCATTTTACATTGTCCATTTCACATTGTCCATTTCACATTGTCCATTTCACATTGTCCATTTTACATTGTCCATTTCACATTGTCCATTTCACATTTGTCCATTTCACATTGTCCATTTTACATTGTCCATTTCACATTGTCCATTTTACATTGTCCATTTCACATTGTCCATTTCACATTGTCCATTTCACATTGTCCATTTTACATTGTCTTGTCCCATCGCTGCAACTCCCGTACGGACTCAGGAGAGGCGAAGGTCGAGAGCCGTGCATTCCTCCGAAACACGACCCAACCAAGCCGCACTGCTTCTTGACACACTGCTAGCTTAACCCGGAAGCCAACAGCACCAACGTGGCGGAGGAAAACACCGTACACCTGGCGACCGTGTCAGCGTGCACTGCACCCGGCCCGCCACAGGAGTCGCTAGAGCGCGATGGGACAAGGACATTCCGGCCGGCCAAACTCTCCCCTAACCCGGACGACGCTGGGGCCAATTGTGCACCGCCTCATGGGTCTCCCGGGATTTAACACGGGCCTGTAGTGACGCATCGAACACAGCGATGCAGTGCCTTAGACCGCTGCGCCACTCGACGGGGCCCCACATACTCTTTATATCATATCCTATATCTGCTATGAGATTTATCTTCAAATATTTTTGTGACGGAACGTTGGCGGATCACCAACGGAGAGACACGCTGGGAATCGAGATACATATTTTGCATTCCTGCCTTTAACGTAGTGGGCACTGCTTATCGAAAGGCGGCATCAGCACTCACCTAAAAAGCCCATTTGCCACTGGTTGAGAGGAATAGTAATTGTTTTTGGGTAGAATTATGTGAGGTTTTACATGTTGTTTTGGATGTCCGTCTTGGTCAGTTAAGCTCAGAAAATTCCGCCCTCATCATTCTGCCGCCATAGTGGGCGACGTAAACCTGCCTAATAAGCGGGCCGGCCGTGAGCAACAGCATCAAGCAGCATCATCAAATGCCAATACAAAGAGACTCAGAGAGAGAAAGAGTACCTGCCATGTCCATTTTCTCATCCCTCTGTAAAGACTCTGGTAAAGGACAGAGAGGCCTGATCTACGACTCTGTAAAGACTCTGGTAATGGACAGCGATGCCTGGTCTATGACTCTGTAAAGACTCTGGTAATAGACAGAGAGGCCTGATCTACGACTCTGTAAAGACTCTGGTAAAGGACAGAGAGGCCTGATCTATGACTCTGTAAAGACTCTGGTAATAGACAGAGAGGCCTGATCTACGACTCTGTAAAGACTCTGGTAAAGGACAGAGAGGCCTGATCTATGACTCTGTAAAGACTCTGGTAAAGGACAGAGAGGCCTGATCTACGACTATGTAAAGACTAGTAATGGACAGAGAGGCCTGCTCTACAACTCTGTAAAGACTCTGGTAAAGGACAGAGAGGCCTGTCTACGACTCTGTAAAGACTCTGGTAATAGACAGAGAGGCCTGATCTACGACTCTGTAAAGACTCTGGTAAAGGACAGAGAGGCCTGCTCTACAACTCTGTAATCAACAATCAATGAACCAACAGCATCACCTACCAGACTCATGAATATACATGTTGGAGTGTAGCATCAGGTCCATCCAGTATACATAATAATGCAGCCCACACTCAAGGGCAATTACTCAAATGTGTTTAATTTTGGAGTTTAGGCTAGACCAATTACGTACCAAAGACATCTTCAATCAGTTATTTATTCATGTTTTTGTAAAATGCGGTAGGCTATATATTGTATAATGACACAATCATAATTTTAATTCAGCTTTTTTTGGGGCTTGGGCTCATCAGCATATACATATGCATTAGCTGTAATATGTCTATGCGTGTTTTGAATTAATCATCACGATTAGAAAGTACTGTACATTTTATTGTGTTTAGCTTTAAACCAACATCCACGAACTTTTAAAAAACTACTATTTTGATGATAAGTGTTTTAAAGATTTAATTTGCATTGATGTCAGAATGGTTAGAGGGACAATAGAGCCCTGAGTACCAGGCCAGTTGGGTACAACCAAAGCATGTCCAGAGTGCAAAAAAGGAGATTACCGTGGAATTTCACTGCGGTCAAGACTGCTGGTGGTAATACGGTCACCTCAAACGCCCTAATACTCTGTAAAGACTCTGTCCACACACTGGACTCTACCCCCACACTGGTCTCTACCCCTCACACTGGACTCTACCCCCACACTGGACTCTACCCCTCACACTGGACTCTACCCCCACACTGGTCTCTACCCCTCACACTGGACTCTACCCCCACACTGGACTCTACCCCCACACTGGACTCTACCCCCACACTGGACTCTACCCCCACACTGGACTCTACCCCTCACCCCACACTGGACTCTACCCCTCACACTGGACTCTACCCCCACACTGGACTCTACCCCCACACTGGACTCTACCCCACACACTGGACTCTACCCCTCACACTGGACTCTACCCCCCACACTGGACTCTACCCCACACCCCACACACTGGACTCTACCCCACACACTGGACTCTACCCCACACACTGGACTCTACCCCACACACTGGACTCTACCCCACACTGGACTCTACCCCTCACACTGGACTCTACCCACACACTGGACTCTACCCCACACTGGACTCTACCCCACACACTGGACTCTACCCCACACACTGGACTCCCCACACACTGGACTCTACCCCCACACTGGACTCTACCCCCACACTGGACTCTACCCCACACACTGGACTCTACCCCCACACTGGACTCTACCACACTGGACTCTACCCCCACACTGGACTCTACCCCTCACACTGGACTCTACCCCACACACTGGACCCTCACACCCCACACACTGGACTCTACCCTCACACCCTACCCCACACTGGACTACCCCCACACTGGACTCTACCCCACACACTGGACTCTACCCACACACTGGACTCTACCCCACACACTGGACTCTACCCACACACTGGACTCTACCCTCACACTGGACTCTACCCCCACACTGGACTCTACCCCCACACTGGACTCTACCCCACACACTGGACTGGACTCTACCCCTCACACTGGACTCTACTCCCCACACACTGGACTCTACCCACACACTGGACTCTACCCCCTCACACTGGACTCTACTGGACCCCCACACTGGACCCCACACTGGACTCTACCCCACACACTGGACTCTACCCCACACACTGGACTCTACCCCTCACACTGGACTCTACCCCCACACTGGACTCTACCCCTCACACTGGACTCTACCCCCACACTGGACTCTACCCCACACACTGGACTCTACCCCACACTGGACTCTACCCCACACACTGGACTCTACCCCACACACTGGACTCTACCCCCACACTGGACTCTACCCACACACTGGACTCTACCCCACACACTGGACTCTACCCCCACACTGGACTCTACCCCACACACTGGACCTACCCTCACACTGGACTCTACCCCCACACTGGACCCCACACACTGGACTCCCCACACACTGGACTCTACCCCCACACTGGACTCTACCCACACACTGGACTCTACCCCTCACACTGGACTCTACCCCTCACACTGGACTCTACCCCCACACTGGACTCTACCCCCACACTGGACTCTACCCCTCACACTGGACTCTACCCCTCACACTGGACTCTACCCCCACACACACACTGGACTCTACCCCTCACACTGGACTCTACCCCCACACTGGACTCTACCCCACACACTGGACTCTACCCCTCACACTGGACTCTACCCCCACACTGGACTCACACACACTGGACTCTGGACCCCACACACTGGACTCTACCCCCACACTGGACTCTACCCCACACACTGGACTCTACCCCACACACTGGACTCTACCCCACACACTGGACTCTACCCACACACTGGACTCTACCCCACACACTGGACTCTACCCCACACACTGGACTCTACCCCACACACTGGACTCTACCCCACACACTGGACTCTACCCCTCACACTGGACTCTACCACACTGACTCTACCCCACACTGGACTCTACCCCCACACTGGACTCTACCCCTCACACTGGACTCTACCCCCACACTGGACTCTACCCCACACACTGGACTCTACCCCCACACTGGACTCTACCCCTCACACTGGACTCTACCCCCACACTGGACTCTACCCCACACACTGGACTCTACCCCTCACACTGGACTCTACCCCCACACTGGACTCTACCCCACACACTGGACTCTACCCCACACACTGGACTCTACCCCACACACTGGACTCTACCCCACACACTGGACTCTACCCCTCACACTGGACTCTACCCCACACACTGGACTCTACCCCACACACTGGACTCTACCCACACACTGGACTCTACCCCCACACTGACCCCACACACTGGACTCTACCCCCACACTGGACTCTACCCCACACACTGGACTCTACCCCACACACTGGACTCTACCCCCACACTGGACTCTACCCCACACACTGGACTCTACCCCCACACTGGACTCTACCCCCCACACTGGACTCTACCCCACACACTGGACTCTACCCCACACACTGGACTCTACCCCACACACTGGACTCTACCCCCCACACTGGACTCTACCCCTCACACTGGACTCTACCCACACACTGGACTACCCCTCACACTGGACTCTACCCCACACACTGGACTCTACCCCTCACACTGGACTCTACCCCACACACTGGACTCTACCCCACACACTGGACTCTACCCCCACACTGGACTCTACCCCTCACACTGGACTCTACCCCCACACTGGACTCTGCACCCCCACTGGACTCTACCCCACACACTGGACTCTACCCCTCACACTGGACTCTACCCCACACACTGGACTCTACCCCCACACTGGACTCTACTACCCACACACTGGACTCTACCCACACACTGGACTCTACCCTCACACTGGACTCTACCCCCACACTGGACTACCCCACACTGGACCCCCCACACTGGACTCTACCCCACACACTGGACTCTACCCCACACACTGGACTCTACCCCCACACTGGACTCTACCCCTCACACTGGACTCTACCCACACACTGGACTCTACCCCACACACTGGACACACACTACTCCCCACACACTGGACTCTACCCCACACACCTACCCCACACTGGACTCTACCCCTCACACTGGACTCTACCCCACACACTGGACTCTACCCCACACACTGGACTCTACCCCACACACTGGACTCTACCCCTCACACTGGACTCTACCCCACACACTGGACTCTACCCCACACACTGGACTCTACCCCACACACTGGACCCCACACACTGGACTCTACCCCACACACTGGACTCTACCCCTCACACTGGACTCTACCCCCACACTGGACTCTACCCCCACACTGGACTCTACCCCCACACTGGACTCTACCCCACACACTGGACTCTACCCCTCACACTGGACTCTACCCCCACACTGGACTCTACCCCCACACTGGACTCTACCCCTCACACTGGACTCTACCCCTCACACTGGACTCTGCACCCGCACTGGACTCTACCCCCACACTGGACTCTACCCCTCACACTGGACTCTACCCCACACACTGGACTCTACCCCACACACTGGACTCTACCCCACACACTGGACTCTACCCAACACACTGGACTCTACCCCACACACTGGACTCTACCCACACACTGGACTCTACCCCCACACACTGGACTCTACCCCACACACACTGGACTCTACCCAACACACTGGACTCTACCCCCACACTGGACTCTACCCCCACACTGGACTCTACCCCACACACTGGACTCTACCCCCACACTGGACTCTCACACACTGGACTCTACCCCACACACTGGACTCTACCCCACACACTGGACTCTACCCCACACTGGACTCTACCCCACACACTGGACTCTACCCCACACACTGGACTCTACCCCACACACTGGACTCTACCCACACACTGGACTCTACCCCACACACTGGACTCTACCCCTCACACTGGACTCTACCCCACACACTGGACTCTACCCCCACACTGGACTCTACCCCACACACTGGACTCTACCCCCACACTGGACTCTACCCCCACACTGGACTCTACCCCACACACTGGACTCTACCCCCACACTGGACTCTACCCACACACTGGACTCTACCCCCACACTGGACTCTACCCCACACACTGGACTCTACCCCCCACACTGGACTCTACCCCACACACTGGACACACTCTACCCCCACACTGGACTCTACCACCCACACACTGGACTCTACCCCCACACTGGACTCTACCCCTCACACTGGACTCTACCCCACACACTGGACTCTACCCCCCACACTGGACTCTACCCCACACACTGGACTCTACCCCCACACTGGACTCTACCCACACACTGGACTCTACCCCACACACTGGACTCTACCCACACACTGGACTCTACCCCACACACTGGACTCTACCCCCCCACACTGGACTCTACCCCTCACACTGGACTCTACCCCACACACTGGACTCTACCCCACACACTGGACTCTACCCCACACACTGGACTCTACCCCTCACACTGGACTCTACCCCTCACACTGGACTCTGCACCCGCACTGGACTCTACCCCCACACTGGACTCTACCCCACACACTGGACTCTACCCCTCACACTGGACTCTACCCCACACACTGGACTCTACCCCACACACTGGACTCTACCCCACACACTGGACTCTACCCCACACACTGGACTCTACCCCACACACTGGACTCTACCCCACACACTGGACTCTACCCCTCACACTGGACTCTACCCCACACACTGGACTCTACCCCACACTGGACCCTACCCACACACTGGACTCTACCCACACACTGGACTCTACCCCACACACTGGACTCTACCCCACACACTGGACTCTACCCACACACTGGACTCTACCCCACACACTGGACTCTACCCCCCACACTGGACTCTACCCCACACTGGACTCTACCCCACACACTGGACTCTACCCCACACACTGGACTCTACCCACACACTGGACTCTACCCCTCACACTGGACTCTACCCCACACACTGGACTCTACCCCACACACTGGACTCTACCCCACACACTGGACTCTACCCCACACTGGACTCTACCCCACACACTGGACTCTACCCCCACACTGGACACACACTGGACCTACCCCCACACCTCTCACACTGGACTCTACCCCCACACTGGACTCTACCCCCACACTGGACTCTACCCCCACACTGGACTCTACCCCCCACACTGGACTCTACCCCACACACTGGACTCTACCCCCCCCACACTGGACTCTACCCCCACACTGGACTCTACCCCCACACTGGACTCTACCCCACACACTGGACTCTACCCCTCACACTGGACTCTACCCCCCACACACCTACCCACACACTGGACTCTACCCCCACACACACCCCACACACTGGACTCTACTCTACCCACACACTGGACTCTACCCCCCCACACTGGACTCTACCCCCACACTGGACTCTACCCCACACACTGGACTGGACTCTACCCCCACACTGGACTCTACCCCCACACTGGACTCTACCCCCACACTGGACTCTACCCCTCACACTGGACTCTACCCCACACACTGGACTCTACCCCACACACTGGACTCTACCCCTCACACTGGACTCTACCCCACACACTGGACTCTACCCCCACACTGGACTCTACCCCCACACTGGACTCTACCCCCACACTGGACTCTACCCCACACACTGGACTCTACCCCTCACACTGGACTCTACCCACACACTGGACTCTACCCCACACACTGGACTCTACCCCCACACTGGACTCTACCCCCACACTGGACTCTACCCCTCACACTGGACTCTACCCCACACACTGACTCTCACACTGGACTACCCACACACTGGACTCCCCACACACTGGACTCTACCCCACACACTGGACTCTACCCCCTCACACTGGACTCTACCCCTCACACTGGACTCTACCCCACACACTGGACCCCACACTGGACTCTACCCCTCACACTGGACTCTACCCCACACACTGGACTCTACCCCCACACTGGACTCTACCCCACACACTGGACTCTACCCCTCACACTGGACTCTACCCACACACTGGACTCTACCCCACACACTGGACTCTACCCCACACACTGGACTCTACCCCCACACTGGACTCTACCCCCCACACCTCTACCCCCACACTGGACTCTACCCCTCACACTGGACTCTACCCCCCACACTGGACTCTACCCCACACACTGGACTCTACCCCACACACTGGACTCTACCCCTCACACTGGACTCTACCCCACACACTGGACTCTACCCCACACACTGGACTCTACCCCACACACTGGACTCTACCCCTCACACTGGACTCTACCCCTCACACTGGACTCTGCACCCACACTGGACTCTACCCCACACACTGGACTCTACCTCACACTGGACTCTACCCCCACACTGGACTCTACCACACCCTACCCCACACTGGACTACCCCACACACTCTACCCACACACACTGGACTCTACCCCACACACTGGACTCTACCCCACACACTGGACTCTACCCACACACTGGACTCTACCCCACACACTGGACTCTACCCCACACACTGGACTCTACCCCTCACACTGGACTCTACCCCCACACTGGACTCTACCCCACACACTGGACTCTACCCCCACACTGGACTCTACCCCCACACTGGACTCTACCCCCCACACTGGACTACCCCACACACTGGACTCTACCCACACTGGACTCTACCCCACACACTGGACTCTACCCCCACACTGGACTCTACCCCTCACACTGGACTCTACCCCTCACACTGGACTCTACCCCACACTGGACTCTACCCCCCACTGGACTCTACCCCACACACTGGACTCTACCCCCCACACTGGACTCTACCCCACACACTGGACTCTACCCCTCACACTGGACTCTACCCCCACACTGGACTCTACCCCCACACTGGACTCTACCCCCACACTGGACTCTACCCCACACTGACTCTACCCCCACACTGGACCCCTCACACTGGACTCTACCCCACACACTGGACTCTGCACCCACACTGGACTCTACCCCACACACTGGACTCTACCCCTCACACTGGACTCTACCCCACACACTGGACTCTACCCCACACACTGGACTCTACCCCCACACTGGACTCTACCCCACACACTGGACTCTACCCCTCACACTGGACTCTACCCCCACACTGGACTCTACCCCCACACTGGACTCTACCCCCACACTGGACTCTACCCCCCACACTGGACTCTACCCACACACTGGACTCTACCCACACACTGGACTCTACCCCACACACTGGACTCTACCCCTCACACTGGACTCTACCCCACACACTGGACTCTACCCCACACACTGGACTCTACCCCACACACTGGACTCTACCCCACACACTGGACTCTACCCCACACACTGGACTCTACCCCTCACACTGGACTCTACCCCACACTGGACTCCACACACTGGACTCTACCCCCACACTGGACTCACACTGGACTCCCCCACACTGGACTCTACCCCACACACTGGACTCTACCCCCACACTGGACTCTACCCCACACACTGGACTCTACCCCCACACTGGACTCTACCCCCACACACTGGACTCTACCCCCCACACTGGACTCTACCCCACACTGGACTCTACCCCTCACACTGGACTCTGGACTCCCTCACACTGGACTCTACCCCACACACTGGACTCTACCCACACACTGGACTCTACCCCACACACTGGACTCTACCCCACACACTGGACTCTACCCCTCACACTGGACTCTACCCCCACACTGGACTCTACCCCCACACTGGACTCTACCCCACACTGGACTCTACCCCACACACTGGACTCTACCCCCACACTGGACTCTACCCCACACACTGGACTCTACCCCTCACACTGGACTCTACCCACTCACACTGGACTCTACCCCACACACTGGACTCTACCCCACACACTGGACTCTACCCCCACACTGGACTCTACCCCCACACTGGACTCTACCCCCTCACACTGGACTCTACCCCACACACTGGACTCTACCCCACACTGGACTCTACCCCCACACTGGACTCTACCCCCACACTGGACTCTACCCCTCACACTGGACTCTACCCCCGCACTGGACTCTACCCCCACACTGGACTCTACCCCTCACACTGGACTCTACCCCCACACTGGACTCTACCCCACACACTGGACTCTACCCCTCACACTGGACTCTACCCCCACACTGGACTGGACTCTACCCCCCACACTGGACTCTACCCCACACACTGGACTCTACCCCTCACACTGGACTCTACCCCTCACACTGGACTCTACCCCACACTGGACTCTACCCCACACACTGGACTCTACCCCCACACTGGACTCTACCCCCACACTGGACTCTACCCCCACACTGGACTCTACCCCCACACTGGACTCTACCCCTCACACTGGACTCTACCCCCCACACTGGACTGTACCCCCCACACTGGACTCTACACACTGGACTCTACCCCCACACTGGACTCTACCCACACACTGGACTCTACCCCCACACTGGACTCTACCCCCACACTGGACTCTACCCCCACACTGGACTCTACCCCTCACACTGGACTCTACCCCACACACTGGACTCTACCCCTCACACTGGACTCTACCCCACACACTGGACTCTACCCCACAACTGGACTCTACCCCACACACTGGACTCTACCCCCACACTGGACTCTACCCCTCACACTGGACTCTACCCCCACACTGGACTCTACCCCACACACTGGACTCTACCCCACACACTGGACTCTACCCCTCACACTGGACTCTACCCCACACACTGGACTCTACCCCACACACTGGACTCTACCCCCACACTGGACTCTACCCCACACACTGGACCTACCCCTCACACTGGACTCTGGACTCTACCCCCACACACTGGACTCTACCCCCACACTGGACTCTACCCCCACACTGGACTCTACCCCACACACTGGACTCTACCCCACACACTGGACTCTCACACCCCCCACACACTGGACTCTACCCCCACACTGGACTCTACCCCCACACTGGACTCTACCCCTCACACTGGACTCTACCCCCACACTGGACTCTACCTACCCACACACTGGACTCTACCCCTCACACTGGACTCTACCCCACACACTGGACTCTACCCCACACACTGGACTCTACCCCCACACTGGACTCTACACCCCACACACTGGACTCTACCCTACCCCACACTGGACTCTACCCCCACACTGGACTCTACCCCTCACACTGGACTCTACCCCCCACACTGGACTCTACCCCTCACACTGGACTCTACCCCCACACTGGACTCTCACACTGGACTCTACCCCCACACTGGACTCTACCCTCACACTGGACTCTACCCCCACACTGGACTCTACCCCTCACACTGGACTCTACCCCACACACTGGACTCTACCCCTCACACACTGGACTCTACCCCACACACTGGACTCTACCCACACACTGGACTCTACCCCACACACTGGACTCTACCCCACACACTGGACTCTACTCCCACACACTGGACTCTACCCACACACTGGACTCTACCCTCACACTGGACTCTACCCAACACACTGGACTCTACCCACACACTGGACTCTACCCCACACACTGGACTCTACTCCCCACACTGGACTCTACCCCTCACACTGGACTCTACCCCACACACTGGACTCTACCCCTGGACACACTGGACTCTACCCCACACACTGGACTCTACCCCCCACACTGGACTCTACCCCACACACTGGACCACACTGGACTCTACCACCACACACTGGACTCTACTCCCCCACACACTGGACTCTACCCCACACACTGGACTCTACCCCTCACACTGGACTCTACACCCCACACTGGACTCTACCCCACACACTGGACTCTACCCTCACACTGGACTCTACCCCCACACTGGACTCTACCCCTCACACTGGACTCTACCCCACACACTGGACTCTACCCCACACACTGGACTCTGGACTGGACTCTACCCCACACTGGACTCTACCCCACACACTGGACTCTACCCCACACACTGGACTCTACCCACACACTGGACTCTACCCCCACACTGGACTCTACCCCTCACACTGGACTCTGGACCCCACACACTGGACTCTACCCCTCACACTGGACTCTACCCCACACACTGGACTCTACCACCACACACTGGACTCTACCCCCCACACTGGACTCTACCCCTCACACTGGACTCTGCACCCGCACTGGACTCTGCACCCGCACTGGACTCTACCCCCCACACTGGACTCTACCCCTCACACTGGACTGTACCCCTCACACTGGACTCACACTGGACACACTGGACTCTACCCCACACACTGGACTCTACCCCCACACCCCTCACCCCTCACACTGGACTCTACCCCACACACTGGACTCTACCCCACACTGGACTCTACCCCACACACTGGACTCTACCCCACACACTGGACTCACACTGGACTCTACCCCACACACTGGACTCTACCCCACACACTGGACTCTACCCCCACACTGGACCCCACACACTGGACTCTACCCCCACACTGGACTCTACCCCACACACTGGACTCTACCCCTCACACTGGACTCTACCCCCACACTGGACTCTACCCCACACACTGGACTCTACCCCCACACTGGACTCTACCCCCACACTGGACTCTACCCCTCACACTGGACTCTACCCCCCACACACTGGACTCTACCCCACACACTGGACTCTACCCCACACACTGGACTCTACCACACTGGACTCTACCCCACACACTGGACTCTACCCCTCACACTGGACTCTACCCCACACACTGGACTCTACCCCACACACTGGACTCTACCCCACACACTGGACTCTACCCCCACACTGGACTCTACCCCTGGACTCACACTGGACTCTACCCCTCACACTGGACTCTACACACTGGACTCTACCCCCACACTGGACTCTACCCCCACACTGGACTCTACCCCACACTGGACTCTACCCCACACACTGGACTCTACACCCCCACACTGGACTCTACCCCACACTGGACTCTACCCCCCACACTGGACTCTACCCCCCACACTGGACTACCCCTCACACTGGACTCTACCCTCACACTGGACTCTACCCCACACACTGGACTCTACCCCACACACTGGACTCTACCCCCCACACTGGACTCTACCCCCACACTGGACTCTACCCCTCACACTGGACTCTACCCCTCACACTGGACTCTACCCCTCACACTGGACTCTACCCCACACACTGGACTCTACCCCCACACTGGACTCTACCCCACACACTGGACTCTACCCCTCACACTGGACTCTACCCCACACACTGGACTCTACCCCCCCCCACACACTGGACTCTACCCCCACACTGGACTCTACCCCCACACTGGACTCTACCCCTCACACTGGACTCTACCCCACACACTGGACTCTACCCCCACACTGGACTCTACCCCCACACTGGACTCTACCCCACACACTGGACTCTACCCCCACACTGGACTCTACCCCACACACTGGACTCTACCCCCACACTGGACTCTACCCCTCACACTGGACTCTACCCCACACTGGACTCTACCCCCACACTGGACTCTACTCCCCCACACACTGGACTCTGGACTCCCTCACACTGGACTCTACCCCCACACTGGACTCTCACACCTCTACCCCTCACACTGGACTCTACCCCCACACTGGACTCTACCCCCCCCTCACACTGGACTCTACCCACACACTGGACTCTACCCCACACACTGGACTCTACCCCCACACTGGACTCTACCCCTCACACTGGACTCTACCCCACACACTGGACTCTACCCCCACACTGGACTCTACCCCACACACTGGACTCTACCCCTCACACTGGACTCTACCCCTCACACCCTGGACTCTACCCACACACTGGACTCTACCCCCCACACTGGACTCTACCCCTCACACTGGACTCTACCCCCACACTGGTCTCTACCCCCACACTGGACTCTACCGCTCACACTGGACTCTGCACCCGCACTGGACTCTACCCCCACACTGGACTCTACCCCCACACTGGACTCTACCCCTCACACTGGACTCTACCCCTCACACTGGACTCTACCCCACACACTGGACTCTACCCCACACACTGGACTCCCCTCACACTGGACTCTACCCCACACACTGGACTCTACCCCCCACACTGGACTCTACCCCACACTGGACTCTACCCCACACACTGGACTCTACCCCACACACTGGACTCTACCCCACACACTGGACTCTACCCCACACACTGGACTCTACCCCCACACTGGACTCTACCCCGCACACTGGACTCTACCCCACACACTGGACTCTACCCCCACACTGGACTCTACCCACACACTGGACTCTGGACTCTACCCCCACACTGGACTCTACCCCCACACACTGGACTCTACCCCTCACACTGGACTCTACCCCACACACTGGACTCTACCCCCACACTGGACTCTACCCCCACACTGGACTCTACCCCTCACACTGGACTCTACCCCCACACACTGGACTCTACCCCACACACTGGACTCTACCCCACACACTGGACTCTACCCCTCACACTGGACTCTACCCCACACACTGGACTCTACCCCACACACTGGACTCTACCCCACACACTGGACTCTACCCCACACTGGACTCTACCCCTCACACTGGACTCTACCCACACACTGGACTCTACCCCACACACTGGACTCTACACCCCACACTGGACTCTACCCCCACACTGGACTCTACCCCTCACTGGACTCTACCCCCACACTGGACTCTACCCCACACACTGGACTCTACCCCACACACTGGACTCTACCCCACACACTGGACTCTACCCCACACACTGGACTCTACCCCACACACTGGACTCTACCCCTCACACTGGACTCTACCCCACACACTGGACTCTACCCCACACACTGGACTCTACCCACACACTGGACTCTACCCCCACACTGGACTCTACCCCACACACTGGACTCTACCCCCACACTGGACTCTACCCCCACACTGGACTCTCTACCTCTACACACTGGACTCTACCCCACACACTGGACTCTACCCCCACACTGGACTCTACCCCACACACTGGACTCTACCCCTCACACTGGACTCTACCCACACACTGGACTACCCCTCACACTGGACCTACCCCCACACACTGGACTCTACCCCACACACTGGACTCTACCCCACACACTGGACTCTACCCCTCACACTGGACTCTACCCCTCACACTGGACTCTACCCCCCACACACTGGACTCTACCCCCACACTGGACTCTACCCCACACACTGGACTCTACCCCACACACTGGACTCTACCCCACACACTGGACTCTACCTCTACCCCTCACACTGGACTCTACCCCACACACTGGACTCTACCCCCACACTGGACTCTACCCCTCACACTGGACTCTACCCCACACACTGGACTCTACCCCCACACTGGACTCTACCCCCACACTGGACTCTACCCCCACACTGGACTCTACCCACACACTGGACTCTACCCCCACACTGGACTCTACCCCTCACACTGGACTCTACCCCACACACTGGACTCTACCCCACACACTGGACTCTACCCCACACACTGGACTCTACCCCACACACTGGACTCTACCCCCCACACTGGACTCTACCCCACACACTGGACTCTACCCCTCACACTGGACTCTACCCCCACACTGGACTCTACCCCCACACTGGACTCTACCCCTCACACTGGACTCTACCCCACACACTGGACTCTACCCCCACACTGGACTCTACCCCCACACTGGACTCTACCCCCACACTGGACACTGGACTCTACCCCCACACTGGACTCTCACACTGGACTCTACCCCACACTGGACTCTACCCCACACTGGACTCTACCCCACACTGGACTCTACCCTCACACTGGACTCTACCCACACACTGGACTCTACCCCCACACTGGACCTCACCCCACACACTGGACTCTACCCCCACACTGGACTCTACCCCACACACTGGACTCTACCCCCCACACTGGACTCTCACACTGGACCTACCCCCACACTGGACTCTACCCCCACACTGGACTCTACCCCACACACTGGACTCTACCCCTCACACTGGACTACACCCACACACTGGACTCTACCCCACACACTGGACTCTACCCCACACACTGGACTCTACCCCCACACTGGACTCTACCCCCACACTGGACTCTACCCCACACACTGGACTCTACCCCCACACTGGACTCTACCCCACACACTGGACTCTACCCCACACACTGGACTCTACCCCACACACTGGACTCTACCCCACACACTGGACTCTACCCCACACACTGGACTCTACCCCACACACTGGACTCTACCCCACACTGGACTCTACCCCCACACTGGACTCTACCCCACACACTGGACTCTACCCCACACACTGGACTCTACCCCTCACACTGGACTCTACCCCCACACTGGACTCTACCCCACACACTGGACTCTACCCTCACACTGGACTACCCCACACACTGGACTCTACCCCACACACTGGACTCTACCCCTCACACTGGACTCTACCCCTCACACTGGACTCTACCCCCCCCACACACTGGACTCTACCCCCACACTGGACTCTACCCCACACACTGGACTCTACCCCACACACTGGACTCTACCCCACACACTGGACTCTACCCCCCACACTGGACTCTACCCCTCACACTGGACTCTACCCCACACACTGGACTCTACTCCCCACACTGGACTCTACCCCACACACTGGACTCTACCCCACACACTGGACTCTACCCACACACTGGACTCTACCCCCACACTGGACTCTACCCCTCACACTGGACTCTACCCCCACACTGGACTCTACCCCCACACTGGACTCTACCCCCACACACTGGACTCTACCCTCACACTGGACTCTACCCCTCACACTGGACTCTACCCCTCACACTGGACTCTACCCCACACACTGGACTCTACCCCACACACTGGACTCTACCCCACACACTGGACTCTACCCCACACACTGGACTCTACCCCCCACACTGGACTCTACCCACACACTGGACTCTACCCCACACACTGGACTACCCCACACACTGACTCTACCCACACACTGGACTCTACCCCACACACTGGACTCTACCCCTCACACTGGACTCTACCCCACACACTGGACTCTACCCACACACTGGACTCTACCCCACACACTGGACTCTACCCCCACACTGGACTCTACCCCCCACACTGGACTCTACCCCACACACTGGACTCTACCCCCACACTGGACTCTACCCCTCACACTGGACTCTACCCACACACTGGACTCTACCCCACACACTGGACTCTACCCCACACACTGGACTCTACCCCTCACACTGGACTCTACCCCCACACTGGACTCTACCCCTCACACTGGACTCTACCCCCCACACTGGACTCTACCCCACACACTGGACTCTACCCACACACTGGACTCTACCTACCCCACACACTGGACTCTACCCCACACACTGGACTCTACCCCCACACTGGACTCTACCCCACACACTGGACCCTCACACTGGACTCTACCCCACACACTGGACTCTACCCCACACTGGACTCTACCCCCACACTGGACTCTACCCCCACACTGGACTCTACCCCCACACTGGACTCTACCCTCACACTGGACTCTACCCCCACACTGGACTCTACCCCACACTGGACTACCCCACACACTGGACCCCACACACTGGACTCTACCCCACACACTGGACTCTACCCCACACACTGGACTCTACCCCCACACTGGACTCTACCCCTCACACTGGACTCTACCCCACACACTGGACCCCCACACACTGGACTCTACCCCACACACTGGACTCTACCCCCACACACTGGACTCACTCCCCACACTGGACTCTACCCCTCACACTGGACTCTACCCCACACACTGGACTCTACCCCCACACTGGACTCTACCCCACACACTGGACTCTACCCCCCACACTGGACTCTACCCCACACACTGGACTCTACCCCACACACTGGACTCTACCCCACACACTGGACTCTACCCCTCACACTGGACTCTACCCACACACTGGACTCTACCCCCCACACTGGACTCTACCCCACACACTGGACTCTACCCCTCACACTGGACTCTACCCCACACACTGGACTCTACCCCACACACTGGACTCTACCCACACACTGGACTCTACCCCACACACTGGACTACCCCACACTGGACTCCCCACACACTGGACTCCCACACCTACCCCACACACTGGACTCCCCACACTGGACTCTACCCCCACACTGGACTCTACCCCCACACTGGACTCTACCCCCACACTGGACTCTACCCCCCACACACTGGACTCTACCCCACACCCTCTACCCTCACACACTGGACTCTACCCCTCACACTGGACTCTACCCCACACACTGGACTCTACCCCCACACTGGACTCTACCCCCACACACTGGACTCTACCCCACACTGGACTCTACCCCTCACACTGGACTCTACCCCACACACTGGACTCTACCCCACACACTGGACTCTACCCCACACACTGGACTCTACCCCACACACTGGACTCTACCCCACACACTGGACTCTACCCCCACACTGGACTCTACCCCCCACACTGGACTCTACCCCACACACTGGACTCTACCCCACACACTGGACTCTACCCCACACACTGGACTCTACCCCCACACTGGACTCTACCCCCACACTGGACTCTACCCCACACACTGGACTCTACCCCACACACTGGACTCTACCCCACACACTGGACTCTACCCCACACACTGGACTCTACCCCCCACACTGGACTCTACCCCTCACACTGGACTCTACCCCACACACTGGACTCTGCACCCGCACTGGACTCTACCCCACACACTGGACTCTACCCCTCACACTGGACTCTACCCCACACACTGGACTCTACCCACACACTGGACTCTACCCCACACACTGGACTCTACCCACACACTGGACTCTACCCCACACTGGACTCTACCCCCACACTGGACTCTACCCCACACACTGGACTCTACCCCCACACTGGACTCTACCCTCACACTGGACTCTACCCCACACACTGGACTCTACCCCCACACTGGACTCTACCCCACACACTGGACTCTACCCCACACACTGGACTCTACCCCACTGGACACACTGGACTCTACCCCACACACTGGACTCTACCCCCACACTGGACTCTACCCCACACTGGACTCTACCCCACACACTGGACTCTACCCCACACACTGGACTCTACCCCACACACTGGACTCTACCCCCCACACTGGACTCTACCCCACACACTGGACTCTACACACCCACACTGGACTCTACCCCCACACTGGACTCTACCCCACACACTGGACTCTACCACACCCTACCCCCACACTGGACTCTACCCCACACACTGGACTCTACCCCCACACTGGACTCTACCCCTCACACTGGACTCTACCCCACACACTGGACTCTACCCCTCACACTGGACTCTACCCACACACTGGACTCTACCCCACACACTGGACTCTACCCCCACACTGGACTCTACCCCCACACTGGACTCTACCCCACACACTGGACTCTACCCCCACACTGGACTCTACCCCACACACTGGACTCTACCCCTCACACCGGACTCTACCCCACACACTGGACTCTACCCAAACACTGGACTCTACCCAACACACTGGACTCTACCCAACACACTGGACTCTACCCACACACTGGACTCTACCCCCACACTGGACTCTACCCCACACACTGGACTCTACCCCACACACTGGACTCTACCCCTCACACTGGACTCTACCCCACACACTGGACTCTACCCCCACACTGGACTCACACTGGACTCCCCACACTGGACTCTACCCCACACACTGGACTCTACCCCCACACTGACTCTACCCCACACACTGGACTCTACCCCACACACTGGACTCTACCCCACACACTGGACTCTACCCCACACACTGGACTCTACCCACACACTGGACTCTACCCCACACACTGGACTCTACCCCTCACACTGGACTCTACCCCACACACTGGACTCTACACTGGACCCCTCACACTGGACTCTACCCCACACACTGGACTCTACCCCCACACTGGACTCTACCCCACACACTGGACTCTACCCCCCACACACTGGACTCTACCCCCACACTGGACTCTACCCCACACACTGGACTCTACCCCACACACTGGACTCTACCCCACACACTGGACTCTACCCCACACACTGGACTCTACCCCACACACTGGACTCTACCCCACACACTGGACTCTACCCCACACACTGGACTCTACCCCCACACACTGGACTCTACCCCTCACACTGGACTCTCACACTGGACTCTACCCCACACACTGGACTCTACCCCACACACTGGACTCTACCCACACACTGGACTCCCACACCTCTACCCCACACTGGACTCTACCCCACACACTGGACTCTACCCCACACACTGGACTCTACCCCACACACTGGACTCTACACACACTGGACTCTACCCCCACACTGGACTCTACCCCTCACACTGGACTCTACCCCCACACTGGACTCTACCCCTCACACTGGACTCTGCACCCACACTGGACTCTACCCCCCACACTGGACTCTACCCCTCACACTGGACTCTACCCCACACACTGGACTCTACCCCCACACACTGGACTCTACCCCTCACACTGGACTCTACCCCCACACTGGACTCTACCCCACACACTGGACTCTACCCCACACACTGGACTCTACCCCACACACTGGACTCTACCCCACACACTGGACTCTACCCCACACACTGGACTCTACCCCACACACTGGACTCTACCCCCACACTGGACTCTACCCCCACACCACACTGGACTCTACCCCCACACTGGACTCTACCCCACACACTGGACTCTACCCCTCACACTGGACTACCCCACACACTGGACTCTACCCACACACTGGACTCTACCCCCACACTGGACTCTACCCCACACACTGGACTCTACCCCACACACTGGACTCTACCCCACACACTGGACTCTACCCCCCACACTGGACTCTACCCCACACACTGGACTCTACCCCACACTGGACTCTACCCCACACACTGGACTCTACCCCACACACTGGACTCTACCCCCACACTGGACTCTACCCCCACACTGGACTCTACCCCTCACACTGGACTCTACCCCACACACTGGACTCTACCCCCACACTGACTACCCCCACACTGGACTCTACCCCCACACTGGACTCTACCCCACACACTGGACTCTACCCCCACACTGGACTCTACCCCCACACTGGACTCTACCCCCACACTGGACTCTACCCCACACACTGGACTCTACCCCACACTGGACTCTACCCCACACACTGACTCTACACCCTCACACTGGACTCTACCCCCACACTGGACTCTACACCCTCACACTGGACTCTACCCCCTCACACTGGACTCTACCTCACACTGGACTCTACCCCACACACTGGACTCTACCCCACACACTGGACTCTACCCTCACACTGGACTCTACCCCCACACTGGACTCTACCCCACACACTGGACTCTACCCCACACACCCACACACTGGACTCTACCCCACACACTGGACTCTACCCCACACACTGGACTCTACCCCACACACTGGACTCTACCCCTCACACTGGACTCTACCCCACACACTGGACTCTACCCCACACACTGGACTCTACCCCCACACTGGACTCTACCCCACACACTGGACTCTACCCCACACACTGGACTCTACCCCACACACTGGACTCTACACCTCTACACACTGGACTCTACCCACACACTGGACTCTACCCCACACACTGGACTCTACCCTCACACTGGACTCTACCCCACACACTGGACTCTACCCCCACACTGGACTCTACCCCACACACTGGACTCTACCCCACACACTGGACTCTACCCCCACACACTGGACTCTACCCACACACTGGACTCTACCCCCACACTGGACTCTACCCCACACACTGGACTCTACCCACACACTGGACTCTACCCCCACACTGGACTCTGGACCCCCACACTGGACTCTACCCCACACACTGGACTCTACCCCACACACTGGACTCTACCCCTCACACTGGACTCTACCCCACACACTGGACTCTACCCCACACACTGGACTCTGGACTACCCCACACACTGGACTCTACCCACACACTGGACTCTACCCCTCACACTGGACTCTACCCCTCACACTGGACTCTACCCCACACACTGGACTCTACCCCACACACTGGACTCTACCCCCACACTGGACTCTACACTGGACCCACACTGGACTCTACCCCACACACTGGACTCTACCCCACACACTGGACTCTACCCCACACACTGGACTCTACCCCCACACTCTACCCCACACACTGGACTCTACCCACACACTGGACTCTACCCCCACACTGGACTCTACCCCACACACTGGACTCTACCCCACACACTGGACTCTACCCCACACACTGGACTCTACCCCCACACTGGACTCTACCCCACACACTGGACTCTACCACTGGACTCACCCCCACACTGGACTCTACCCCACACTGGACTCTACCCCACACACTGGACTCTACCCCCACACTGGACTCTACCCCACACACTGGACTCTACCCCACACACTGGACTCTACCCCCACACTGGACTCTACCCCACACTGGACTCTACCCTCACACTGGACTCTACCCCTCACACTGGACTCTACCCCACACACTGGACTCTACCCCACACACTGGACTCTACCCCACACTGGACTCTACCCCACACACTGGACTCTACCCCTCACACTGGACTCTACCCCACACACTGGACTCTACCCACACACTGGACTCTACCCACACACTGGACTCTACCCCACACACTGGACTCTACCCCACACTGGACTCTACCCCACACACTGGACTCTACCCTCACACTGGACCTACCCCACACACTGGACTCTACCCCACACACTGGACTCTACCCCACACACTGGACTCTACCCCACACACTGGACTCTACCCCACACTGGACTCTACCCCTCACACTGGACTCTACCCCCCACACTGGACTCTACCCCACACACTGGACTCTACCCCCACACTGGACTCTACCCCCACACTGGACTCTACCCCTCACACTGGACTCTACCCCTCACACTGGACTCTACCCCTCACACTGGACTCTACCCCACACACTGGACTCTACCCCACACACCCTACCCCCACACTGGACTCTACCCCACACACTGGACTCTACACCCCACACACTGGACTCTCCCCACACACTGGACCTACCCCACACACTGGACTCTACCCACACACTGGACTCTACCCCCACACACTGGACTCTACCCCTCACACTGGACTCTACCCACACACACTGGACTCTACCCCCACACTGGACTCTACCCCACACACTGGACTCTACCCCACACACTGGACTCTACCCCACACACTGGACTCTACCCCACACACTGGACTCTACCCCCACACTGGACTCTACCCACACACTGGACTCTACCCCACACTGGACTCTACCCCCACACTGGACTCTACCCCACACACCTCTACCCCACACTGGACTCTACCCCACACACTGGACTCTACCCCACACACTGGACTCTACCCCACACACTGGACTCTACCCCACACACTGGACTCTACCCCCACACTGGACTCTACCCCCACACTGGACTCTACCCCCACACTGGACTCTACCCACACACTGGACTCTACCCCACACACTGGACTCTACCCCACACACTGACTCTACCCCACACACTGGACTCTACCCCACACACTGGACTCTACTCCCCACACACTGGACTCTACCCCCACACTGGACTCTACCCCACACACTGGACTCTACCCCTCACACTGGACTCTACCCCACACACTGGACTCTACCCCACACACTGACTCTACCCCACACACTGGACTCTACCCTCACACTGGACTCTACCCCACACACTGGACTCTACCCCACACACTGGACTCTACCCCACACACTGGACTCTACCCCACACACTGGACTCTACCCCACACACTGGACTCCCCACACACTGGACTCTACCCCACACACTGGACTCTACCCCACACACTGGACTCTACCCCACACACTGGACTCTACCCCCACACTGGACTCTACCCCACACACTGGACTCTACCCCCACACTGGACTCTACCCCTCACACTGGACTCTACACACTGGACTCTACCCACACACTGGACTCTACCCCACACACTGGACTCTACCCCCACACTGGACTCTACCCCACACACTGGACTCTACCCCACACACTGGACTCTACCCCACACACTGGACTCTACCCCACACACTGGACTCTACCCCACACACTGGACCACACACTGGACTCTACCCCCACACTGGACTCTACCCCACACACTGGACTCTACCCCACACACTGGACTCTACCCCCACACTGGACTCTACCCCACACACTGGACTCTACCCCCACACTGGACTACCCCACACACTGGACTCTACCCCCACACTGGACTCACACTGGACTCTACCCCACACACTGGACTCTACCCCACACACTGGACTCTACCCCACACACTGGACTCTACCCCCACACTGGACTCTACCCCACACACTGGACTCTACCCCACACACTGGACTCTACCCCACACACTGGACTCTACCCCACACACTGGACTCTACACACTGGACTCTACCCCACACTGGACTCTACCCCCACACTGGACTCTACCCCACACACTGGACTCTACCCCACACACTGGACTCTACCCCACACACTGGACTCTACCCCCACACTGGACTCTACCCCTCACACTGGACTCTACCCCCCCACACACTGGACTCTACCCCACACACTGGACTCTACCCCCCACCACACTGGACTCTACCCCCACACTGGACTCTACCCCCACACTGGACTCTACCCCCACACTGGACTCTACCCACACACTGGACCCACACACTGGACTCTACCCCCACACTGGACTCTACCCACACACTGGACTCTACCCCTCACACTGGACTCTACCCCACACACTGGACTCTACCCCACACACTGGACTCTACCCACACACTGGACTCTACCCCCACACTGGACTCTACCCCACACACTGGACTCTACCCCCACACTGGACTCTACCCCCACACTGGACTCTACCCCACACACTGACTCTACCCCCACACTGGACTCTACCCCACACACTGGACTCTACCCCACACACTGGACTCTACCCCACACACTGGACTCTACCCCACACACTGGACTCTACCCCACACACTGGACTCTACCCCACACACTGGACTCTACCCCACACACTGGACTCTACCCCACACACTGGACTCTACCCACACACTGGACTCTACCCCTCACACTGGACTCTACCCCACACACTGGACTCTACCCCTCACACTGGACTCTACCCCACACACTGGACTCTACCCCACACACTGGACTCTACCCCCACACTGGACTCTACCCCACACACTGGACTCTACCCCTCACACTGGACTCTACCCTCACACTGGACTCTACCCTCACACTGGACTCTACCCCACACACTGGACTCTACCCCCACACTGGACTCTACCCCACACACTGGACTCTACCCCACACACTGGACTCTACCCCTCACACTGGACTCTACCCCACACACTGGACTCTACCCCACACACTGGACTCTACCCCACACACTGGACTCTACCCACACACTGGACTCTACCCCCACACTGGACTCTACCCCCACACTGGACTCTACCCCTCACACTGGACTCTACCCAACACACTGGACTCTACCCACACACTGGACTCTACCCCACACACTGGACTCTACCCCCCACACTGGACTCTACCCCTCACACTGGACTCTACCCCCACACTGGTCTCTACCCCCACACTGGACTCTACCGCTCACACTGGACTCTCACACTGGACCACACACTGGACTCTACCCCCACACTGGACTCTACCCCACACTGGACTCTACCCCACACACTGGACTCTACCCCCACACTGGACTCTACCCCACACACTGGACTCTACCCCACACACTGGACTCTACCCCACACACTGACTCTACCCCACACACTGGACTCTACCCCACACACTGGACTCTACCCCCACACTGGACTCTACCCCCACACTGGACTCTACCCCACACACTGGACTCTACCCCCACACTGGACTCTACCCCACACACTGGACTCTACCCCCACACACTCTACCCCCACACTGGACTCTACCCCACACACTGGACTCTACCCCACACACTGGACTCTACCCCACACACTGGACTCTACCCCACACACTGGACTCTACCCCCACACTGGACTCTACCCCACACACTGGACTCTACCCCACACACTGGACTCTACCCACACACTGGACTCTACCCCACACACTGGACTCTACCCCCACACTGGACTCTACCCCCCACACTGGACTCTACCCCCACACTGGACTCTACCCCACACACTGGACTCTACCCTCACACTGGACCTACCCACACACTGGACTCTACCCCCACACTGGACTCTACCCCACACACTGGACTCTACCCACACACTGGACTCTACCCCACACACTGGACTCTACCCCACACACTGGACTCTACCCCACACACTGGACTCTACCCCACACACTGGACTCTACCCCACACACTGGACTCTACCCCACACACTGGACTCTACCCCCACACTGGACTCTACCCCTCACACTGGACTCTACCCCACACACTGGACTCTACCCCACACACTGGACTCTACCCCCCACACTGGACTCTACCCCACACACTGGACTCTACCCCTCACACTGGACTCTACCCCCACACTGGACTCTACCCACACACTGGACTCTACCCCACACACTGGACTCTACCACACACTGGACTCTACCCCACACACTGGACTCTACCCCCACACTGGACTCTACCCCACACACTGGACTCTACCCCACACACTGGACTCTACCCCACACACTGGACTCTACCCCACACACTGGACTCTACCCCCACACTGGACTCTACCCCACACACTGGACTCTACCCCTCACACTGGACTCTACCCCTCACACTGGACTCTACCCCCACACTGGACTCTACCCCACACACTGGACTCTACCCCACACACTGGACTCTACCCCACACACTGGACTCTACCCCCCCACACTGGACTCTACCCCACACACTGGACTCTACCCCACACACTGGACTCTACCCCACACACTGGACTCTACCCCACACACTGGACTCTACCCCACACACTGGACTCTACCCCACACACTGGACTCTACCCCACACACTGGACTCTACCCCACACACTGGACTCTACCCACACACTGGACTCTACCCCACACACTGGACTCTACCCCCCACACTGGACTCTACCCTCACACTGGACTCTACCCCCCACACTGGACTCTACCCCACACACTGGACTCTACCCCACACACTGGACTCTACCCCTCACACTGGACTCTACCCCACACACTGGACTCTACCCCACACACTGGACTCTACCCCACACACTGGACTCTACCCCACACACTGGACTCTACCCCACACACTGGACTCTACCCCACACACTGGACTCTACCCCTCACACTGGACTCTACCCCCACACTGGACTCTACCCCCACACTGGACTCTACCCCCACACTGGACTCTACCCCCACACTGGACTCTACCCCACACACTGGACTCTACCCCCACACTGGACTCTACCCCACACACTGGACTCTACCCACACACTGGACTCTACCCCCACACTGGACTCTACCCCACACACTGGACTCTACCCACACACTGGACTCTACCCCACACACTGGACTCTACCCCACACACTGGACTCTACCCCACACACTGGACTCTACCCCACACACTGGACTCTACCCCACACACTGGACTCTACCCACACACTGGACTCTACCCCACACACTGGACTCTACCCCACACACTGGACTCTACCCCACACACTGGACTCACACCCCTCACACTGGACTCTACCCCACACACTGGACTCTACCCCCACACTGGACTCTACCCCACACACTGGACTCTACCCCACACACTGGACTCTACCCCTCACACTGGACTCTACCCCACACACTGGACTCTACCCACACACTGGACTCTACCCCACACACTGGACTCTACCCCACACACTGGACTCTACCCCACACACTGGACCCCCACACTGGACTCTACCCCTCACACTGGACTCTACCCCCACACTGGACTACCCCACACACTGGACTCTACCCCCACACTGGACTCTACCCCCACACTGGACTCTACCCCACACACTGGACTCTACCCCACACACTGGACTCTACCCCACACACTGGACTCTACCCCACACACTGGACTCTACCCCACACACTGGACTCTACCCCACACACTGGACTCTACCCCACACACTGGACTCTACCCCACACACTGGACTCTACCCCTCACACTGGACTCTACCCCCACACTGGACCTACCCCACACACTGGACTCTACCCCACACACTGGACTCTACCCACACACTGGACTCTACCCACACACTGGACTCTACCCCACACACTGGACCCACACACTGGACTCTACCCCACACACTGGACTCTACCCACACACTGGACTCTACCCCACACACTGGACTCTACCCCACACACTGGACTCTACCCCACACACTGGACTCTACCCCCACACTGGACTCTACCCCCACACTGGACTCTACCCCACACACTGGACTCTACCCCACACTGGACTCTACCCCACACACTGGACTCTACCCCACACACTGGACTCTACCCCACACACTGGACTCTACCCCACACACTGGACTCTACCCCACACACTGGACTCTACCCCCACACTGACTCTACCCCACACACTGGACTCTACCCCACACACTGGACTCTACCCCTCACACACTGGACTCTACCCCACACACTGGACTCTACCCACACACTGGACTCTACCCCACACACTGGACTCTACCCCCACACTGGACTCTACCCCACACACTGGACTCTACCCCACACACTGGACTCTACCCCACACACTGGACTCTACCCCCACACTGGACTCTACCCCACACACTGGACTCTACCCCACACACTGGACTCTACCCCACACACTGGACTCTACCCCCACACTGGACTCTACCCCACACACTGGACTCTACCCACACACTGGACTCTACCCCACACACTGGACTCTACCCCCACACTGGACTACCCCACACACTGGACTCTACCCCACACACTGGACTCTACCCCACACACTGGACTCTACCCCCACACTGGACTCTACCCCACACTGACTCTACCCCCACACTGGACCCTACCCCCACACTGGACTCTACCCCACACACTGGACTCTACCCTCACACTGGACCCTACCCCACACACTGGACTCTACCCACACACTGGACTCTACCCCACACACTGGACTCTACCCCCACACTGGACTCTACCCCACACACTGGACTCTACCCCACACACTGGACTCTACCCCACACACTGGACTCTACCCCCACACACTGGACTCTACCCCACACACTGGACTCTACCCCACACACTGGACTCTACCCCACACACTGGACTCTACCCACACACTGACTCTACCCCACACACTGGACTCTACCCCACACACTGGACTCTACCCCACACACTGGACTCTACCCCACACACTGGACTCTACCCCCACACTGGACTCTACCCCCACACTGGACTCTACCCCCACACTGGACTCTACCCCACACACTGGACTCTACCCAACACACTGGACTCTACCCCACACACTGGACTCTACCCCACACACTGGACTCTACCCCACACACTGGACTCTACCCCACACACTGGACTCTACCCCCACACTGGACTCTACCCCTCACACTGGACTCTACCCCTCACACTGGACTCTACCCCCACACTGGACTCTACCCCCCCACACTGGACTCTACCCCCACACTGGACTCTACCCCCACACTGGACTCTACCCCTCACACTGGACTCTACCCACACACTGGACTCTACCCCACACACTGGACTCTACCCACACACTGGACTCTACCCCACACACTGGACTCTACCCCTCACACTGGACTCTACCCCTCACACTGGACTCTACCCCACACACTGGACTCTACCCCACACACTGGACTCTACCCCACACACTGGACTCTACCCCACACACTGGACTCTACCCCACACACTGGACTCTACCCCACACACTGGACTCTACCCCTCACACTGGACTCTACCCCACACACTGGACTCTACCCCCACACACTGGACTCTACCCCCACACTGGACTCTACCCCACACACTGGACTCTACCCCTCACACTGGACTCTACCCCACACACTGGACTCTACCCCACACACTGGACTCTACCCCACACACTGGACTCTACCCCACACACTGGACTCTACCCCACACACTGGACTCTACCCCACACACTGGACTCTACCCCCACACTGGACTCTACCCCTCACACTGGACTCTACCCCACACACTGGACTCTACCCCCACACTGGACTCTACCCACACACTGGACTCTACCCCACACACTGGACTCTACCCCACACACTGGACTCTACCCCACACACTGGACTCTACCCCTCACACTGGACTCTACCCCACACTGGACTCTACCCCCACACTGGACTCTACCCCACACACTGGACTCTACCCCCACACTGGACTCTACCCCACACACTGGACTCTACCCCACACTGGACTCTACCCCACACACTGGACTCTACCCCACACACTGGACTCTACCCACACACTGGACTCTACCCCACACACTGGACTCTACCCCACACACTGGACTCTACCCCACACACTGGACTCTACCCCACACACTGGACTCTACCCACACACTGGACTCTACCCCCACACTGGACTCTACCCCACACACTGGACTCTACCCCCCACACTGGACTCTACCCCACACTGGACTCTACCCCACACACTGGACTCTACCCCACACACTGGACTCTACCCCACACACTGGACTCTACCCCACACACTGGACTCTACCCCACACACTGGACTCTACCCCACACACTGGACTCTACCCCACACACTGGACTCTACCCCACACACTGACTCTACCCCACACACTGACTCTACCCCACACTGGACTCTACCCCCACACTGGACTCTACCCCACACACTGGACTCTACCCCACACACTGGACTCTACCCCCACACTGGACTCTACCCCCACACTGGACTCTACCCCCACACTGGACTCTACCCCCACACTGGACTCTACCCCCACACTGGACTACCCCACACACTGGACTCCCCTCACACTGGACTCTACCCCACACACTGGACTCTACACACTGGACTCTACCCACACACTGGACTCTACCCCACACACTGGACTCTACCCCACACACTGGACTCTACCCCACACACTGGACTCTACCCCACACTGGACTCTACCCACACACTGGACTCTACCCCACACACTGGACTCTACCCCACACTGGACTCTACACACTGGACTCTACCCCCACACTGGACTCTACCCCCACACTGGACTCTACCCCACACTGGACTCTACCCCACACTGGACTACCCCCCACACTGGACTCTACCCCACACACTGGACTCTACCCCCACACTGGACTCTACCCCACACACTGGACTCTACCCCACACACTGGACTCTACCCCACACACTGGACTCTACCCCACACACTGGACTCTACCCCACACACTGGACTCTACCCCTCACACTGGACTCTACCCCCACACTGGACTCTACCCCACACACTGGACTCTACCCCACACACTGGACTCTACCCCCACACTGGACTCTACCCCTCACACTGGACTCTACCCCCACACTGGACTCTACCCCACACACTGGACTCTACCCCACACACTGGACTCTACCCCACACACTGGACTCTACCCCACACACTGGACTCTACCCACACTGGACTCTACCCCACACTGGACTCTACCCCCACACTGGACTCTACCCCACACACTGGACTCTACCCCACACACTGGACTCTACCCCACACACTGGACTCTACCCCACACACTGGACTCTACCCCCACACTGGACTCCCCCACACTGGACTCTACCCCCACACTGGACTCTACCCCACACACTGGACTCCCCCACACTGGACTCTACCCCCCACACTGGACTCTACCCCACACTGGACACACTGGACTCTACCCACACACTGGACTCTACCCCACACACTGGACTCTACCCCCACACTGGACTCTACCCCTCACACTGGACTCTGCACCCGCACTGGACTCTACCCCACACACTGGACTCTACCCCTCACACTGGACTCTACCCCACACACTGGACTCTACCCCCACACTGGACTCTACCCCACACACTGGACTCTACCCCACACACTGGACTCTACCCACACACTGGACTCTACCCCACACACTGGACTCTACCCCACACTGGACTCTACCCCACACACTGGACTCTACCCCACACACTGACTCTACCCCACACACTGGACTCTACCCCCACACTGGACTCTACCCCCACACTGGACTCTACCCACACACTGGACTCTACCCCACACTGGACTCTACCCCACACACTGGACTCTACCCCACACACTGGACTCACACTGGACTCCCCACACACTGGACTCTACCCCCACACTGGACTCTACCCCACACACTGGACTCTACCCCACACACTGGACTCTACCCCCACACTGGACTCTACCCACACACTGGACTCTACCCCCACACTGGACTCTACCCCACACACTGGACTCTACCCCCACACTGGACTCTACCCCACACACTGGACTCTACCCCCACACTGGACTCTACCCCTCACACTGGACTGGACTCTACCCCCACACTGGACTCTACCCCACACACTGGACTCTACCCCTCACACTGGACTCTACCCCACACACTGGACTCTACCCACACACTGGACTCTACCCACACACTGGACTCTACCCCACACACTGGACTCTACCCTCACACTGGACTCCCCACTCCCCACACACACTGGACTCTACCCCACACACTGGACTCTACCCCACACACTGGACTCTACCCCACACACTGGACTCTACCCCACACACTGGACTCTACCCCCACACTGGACTCTACCCCACACACTGGACTCTACCCCACACACTGGACCCCACACACTGGACTCTACCCCCCACACTGGACTCTACCCACACACTGGACTCTACCCCACACACTGGACTCTACCCCCACACTGGACTCTACCCCCCACACTGGACTCTACCCCCACACTGGACTCTACCCCACACTGGACTCTGCACCCCACACTGGACTCTACCCCCACACTGGACTCTACCCCACACACTGGACTCTACCCCACACACTGGACTACCCCCACACTGGACTCTACCCCCACACTGGACTCTACCCTCACACTGGACTCTACCCCACACACTGGACTCTACCCCCACACTGGACTCTACCCCCACACTGGACTCTACCCCACACACTGGACTCTACCCCTCACACTGGACTCTACCCCCACACTGGACTCTACCCCACACACTGACTCTACCCCCACACACTGGACTCTACCCCACACACTGGACTCTACCCCACACACTGGACTCTACCCCACACACTGGACTCTACCCCACACACTGGACTCTACCCACACACTGGACTCTACCCCACACACTGGACTCTACCCCCACACTGGACTCTACCCTCACACTGGACTCTACCCCACACACTGGACTCTACCCTCACACTGGACTCTACCCCACACACTGGACTCTACCCCACACACTGGACTCTACCCCCACACTGGACTCTACCCTCACACTGGACTCTACCCACACACTGGACTCTACCCCACACACTGGACTCTACCCCACACACTGGACTCTACCCCTCACACTGGACTCTACCCCCACACTGGACTCTACCCCCACACTGGACTCTACCCCTCACACTGGACTCTACCCCACACACTGGACTCTACCCCCACACTGGACTCTACCCCACACACTGGACTCTACCCCACACACTGGACTCTACCCCACACACTGGACTCTACCCACACACTGGACTCTACCCCACACACTGGACTCTACCCCACACACTGGACTCTACCCCACACACTGGACTCTACCCCACACACTGGACTCTACCCCACACACTGGACTCTACCCCACACACTGGACTCTACCCACACACTGGACTCTACACTGGACCTACCCACACTGGACTCTACCCCACACACTGGACTCTACCCCCACACTGGACTCTACCCCCACACTGGACTCTACCCCACACACTGGACTCTACCCCACACACTGGACTCTACCCTCACACTGGACTCTACCCCACACACTGGACTCTACCCCACACACTGGACTCTACCCCACACACTGGACTCTACCCCACACACTGGACTCTACCCCCCACACTGGACTCTACCCCCACACTGGACTCTACCCCCACACTGGACTCTACCCCCACACTGGACTCTACCCCACACACTGGACTCTACCCACACACTGGACTCTACCCCACACACTGGACTCTACCCCACACACTGGACTCTACCCACACACTGGACTCTACCCCCACACTGGACTCTACCCCACACACTGGACTCTACCCCCACACTGGACTCTACCCCCACACTGGACTCTACCCCACACACTGGACTCTACCCTCACACTGGACTCTACCCCACACACTGGACTCCCCTCACACTGGACTCTACCCCACACACTGGACTCTACCCCACACACTGGACTCTACCCTCACACTGGACTCTACCCCACACACTGGACTCTACCCCACACACTGGACTCTACCCACACACCCTACCCCACACTGGACTCTACCCCACACTGGACTCTACCCCCACACTGGACTCTACCCCACACACTGGACTCTACCCCACACACTGGACTCTACCCCACACACTGGACTCTACCCCACACACTGGACTCTACCCACACACTGGACTCTACCCCTCACACTGGACTCTACCCCACACACTGGACTCTACCCCCACACTGGACTCTACCCCTCACACTGGACTCTACCCCTCACACTGGACTCTACCCCACACACTGGACTCTACCCCCCACACTGGACTCTACCCCACACACTGGACTCTACCCTCACACTGGACTCTACCCCACACACTGGACTCTACCCCACACACTGGACTCTACCCCACACACTGGACTCTACCCCACACACTGGACTCTACCCACACACTGGACTCTACCCACACACTGGACTCTACCCCACACTGGACTCTACCCACACACTGGACTCTACCCCACACACTGGACTCTACCCACACACTGGACTCTACCCCCACACTGGACTCTACCCCACACACTGGACTCTACCCACACACACTGGACTCTACCCCCACACTGGACTCTACCCCACACACTGGACTCTACCCCACACACTGGACTCTACCCCACACACTGGACTCTACCCCACACACTGGACTCTACCCCCACACTGGACACACTGGACTCACCCACACACTGGACTCTACCCCCACACTGGACTCTACCCCACACACTGGACTCTACCCCTCACACTGGACTCTACCCCGCACACTGGACTCTACCCCTCACACTGGACTCTACCCCCACACTGGACTCTACCCACACACTGGACTCTACCCCCACACTGGACTCTACCCCCACACTGGACTCTACCCCACACACTGACTCTACCCCTCACACTGGACTCTACCCACACTGGACTCCCCACACTGGACTCTACCCACACACTGGACTCTACCCACACACTGGACTCTACCCCACACACTGGACTCTACCCCCACACTGGACTCTACCCCCACACTGGACTCTACCCCACACACTGGACTCTACCCCACACTGGACTCTACCCCCACACTGGACTCTACCCCACACACTGGACCCCACACTGACCCACACACTGGACTCTACCCCCACACTGGACTCTCTACCCCTCACACTGGACTCTACCCCTCACACTGGACTCTACCCCCACACACTGGACTCTACCCACACACTGGACTCTACCCCACACACTGGACTCTACCCCCACACTGGACACACACACTGGACTCTACCCCACACACTGGACTCTACCCCACACACTGGACTCTACCCACACACTGGACTCTACCCCACACACTGGACTCTACCCCACACACTGGACTCTACCCCCACACTGGACTCTACCCCACACACTGACTCTACCCACACACTGGACTCTACCCCACACACTGGACTCTACCCCCACACTGGACTCTACCCCACACACTGGACTCTACCCCCACACTGGACTACCCACACACTGGACTCTACCCCACACACTGGACTCTACCCCTCACACTGGACTCTACCCACACACTGGACTCTACCCCACACACTGGACTCTACCCCACACACTGGACTCTACCCCTCACACTGGACTCTACCCCCACACTGGACTCTACCCCACACACTGGACTCTACCCCACACTGGACTCTACCCCACACACTGGACTCTACCCCACACTGGACTCTACCCCACACACTGGACTCTACCCCACACACTGGACTCTACCCCCACACTGGACTCTACCCCTCACACTGGACTCTACCCCTCACACTGGACTCTACCCCCACACTGGACTCTACCCCTCACACTGGACTCTACCCCACACACTGGACTCTACCCCCACACTGGACTCTACCCCACACACTGGACTCTACCCCACACACTGGACTCTACCCACACACTGGACTCTACCCCCACACTGGACTCTACCCCTCACACTGGACTCTACCCCCACACTGGACTCTACCCCCACACTGGACTCTACCCCCACACTGGACTCTACCCCACACACTGGACTCTACCCCTCACACTGGACTCTACCCCCACACTGACTCTACCCCACACACTGGACTCTACCCTCACACTGGACTCTACCCCACACACTGGACTCTACCCCACACACTGGACTCTACCCCACACACTGGACTCTACCCCACACACTGGACTCTACCCCCCACACTGGACTCTACCCCACACACTGGACTCTACCCCCACACTGGACTCTACCCCACACACTGACTGACTCCCCACACCTCACACACTGGACTCTACCCCCACACTGGACTCTACCCCACACACTGGACTCTACCCCACACACTGGACTCTACACCCACACACTGGACTCTACCCCACACACTGGACTCTACCCCACACTGGACTCTACCCCCACACTGGACTCTACCCCACACACTGGACTCTACCCCACACACTGGACTCTACCCCCACACTGACTCTACCCCCACACTGGACTCTACCCCCACACTGGACTCTACCCCACACACTGGACTCTACCCCACACACTGGACTCTACCCACACACTGGACTCTACCCCTCACACTGGACTCTACCCCACACACTGGACTCTACCCCAGACTCTACCCCACACTGGACTCTACCCCACACACTGGACTCTACCCCCACACTGGACTCTACCCCACACACTGGACTCTACCCCCACACTGGACTCTACCCCCACACTGGACTCCCCTCACACTGGACTCTACCCCACACTGGACTCACCACACACTGGACTCTACCCCACACACTGGACTCTACCCCACACACTGGACTCTACCCACACACTGGACTCTACCCCCCACACTGACTCTACCCCACACACTGGACTCTACCCCCACACACTGGACTCTACCCCACACACTGGACTCTACCCCACACACTGGACTCTACCCCCACACTGGACTCTACCCACACACTGGACTCTACCCCACACACTGGACTCTACCCCCACACACTGACTCTACCCCACACACTGGACTCTACCCTCACACTGGACTCTACCCCCACACTGACTCTACCCCCACACACTGGACTCTACCCCACACACTGGACTCTACCCCCACACTGGACTCTACCCCCACACTGGACTCTACCCACACACTGGACTCTACCCCACACACTGGACTCTACCCCACACACTGGACTCTACCCCACACACTGGACTCTACCACACTGGACTCTACCCTCACACTGGACTCTACCCCACACACTGACTCTACCCCCACACACTGGACTCTACCCCACACTGGACTCTACCCCACACTGGACTCTACCCCACACACTGGACTCTACCCACACACTGGACTCTACCCCCACACTGGACTCTACCCCACACACTGGACTCTACCCCCACACACTGGACTCTACCCCCACACTGGACTCTACCCCCACACTGGACTCTACCCCACACTGGACTCTACCCCACACACTGGACTCTACCCCACACACTGGACTCTACCCCACACACTGGACTCTACCCCACACACTGGACTCTACCCCACACACTGGACTCTACCCCACACACTGGACTCTACCCCACACACTGGACTCTACCCCACACACTGGACTCTACCCCACACACTGGACTCTACCCACACACTGGACTCTACCCCACACACTGGACTCTACCCCTCACACTGGACTCTACCCCACACTGGACTCTACCCCCACACTGGACTCTACCCCCACACTGGACTCTACCCCACACACTGGACTCTACCCCACACACTGGACTCTACCCCACACACTGGACTCTACCCCACACTGGACTCTACCCCACACACTGGACTCTACCCCACACACTGGACTCTACACACTGGACTCTACCCCACACACTGGACTCTACACCCACACACTGGACTCTACCCCACACACTGGACTCTACCCCACACACTGGACCACACACTGGACTCTACCCCTCACACTGGACTCTACCCCACACACTGGACTCTACCCCACACACTGGACTCTACCCCACACACTGGACTCTACCCCACACACTGGACTCTACCCCTCACACTGGACTCTACCCCACTGGACACACTGGACTCTACCCCACACACTGGACTCTACCCCACACTGACTCTACCCACACACTGGACTCTACCCACACACTGGACTCTACCCACACACTGGACTCTACCCCCACACTGGACTCTACCCCACACACTGGACTCTACCCCACACACTGGACTCTACCCACACACTGGACTCTACCCCACACACTGGACTCTACCCCACACACTGACTCTACCCCACACTGGACTCTACCCTCACACTGACTCTACCCTCACACTGGACTCTACCCCACACACTGACTCTACCCCACACACTGGACTCCCCACACTGGACTCACTGGACTCTACCCACACACTGGACTCTACCCCACACACTGGACTCTACCCCCACACTGGACTCTACCCCCACACACTGGACTCTACCCCACACTGGACTCTACCCAACACACTGGACTACTACCCTCACACTGGACTCTACCCACACACTGACTCTACCCACACACTGGACTCTACCCACACACTGGACTCTACCCCACACACTGGACTCTACCCCCACACTGGACTCTACCCCACACACTGGACTCTACCCCACACACTGGACTCACACTGGACTCTACCCCCACACTGACTCTACCCCCACACTGGACTACCCCACACACTGGACTCTCCACACACTGGACTCTACCCCACACACTGGACTCTACCCCTCACACTGGACTCTACCCCACACACTGGACTCTACCCCACACTGGACTCTACCCCTCACACTGGACTCTACCCCACACTGGACACCCCCACACTGGACTCTACCCACACACTGGACTCTACCCCACACACTGGACTCTACCCACACACTGGACTCTACCCTCACACTGGACTCTACCCCACACTGGACTCTACCCACACTGACTCACCCAACACACTGGACTCTACCCCACACACTGGACTCTACCCCCACACTGGACTCTACCCCCACACCCCACCCCACACTGGACTCTACCCCCACACTGACTCTACCCCCACACTGACTCCCACACTGGACTCTACCCCCACACTGGACTCTACCCCTCACACCACACACTGACCTACCCCCACACACTGGACTCTACCCCACACACTGGACTCTACCCCACACACTGGACTCTGACCCCCACACTGGACTCTACCCTCACACTGGACTCTACCCCCACACACTGGACTCTACCCCACACACTGGACTCTACCCCCAACACACTGGACTCTACCCCACACACTGGACTCTACCCCCACACTGGACTCTACCCCACACACTGGACTCTACCCCTCACACTGGACTCTACCCCACACTGGACTCTACCCCACACACTGGACTCTACCCTCACACTGGACTCTACCCCCCACACTGGACTCTACCCACACACTGGACTCTACCCCCACCACACACTGGACTCCCCACACACTGGACTCTACCCCACACACTGGACTCTCTACCCCACACACTGGACTCTACCCCCACACTGGACTCTACACACTGGACTCTACCCCACACACTGGACTCTCACACCTCTACCCCCACACACTGGACTCTACCCCCCACACTGGACTCTACCCCCACACTGGACTCTACCCCACACACTGACTCTACCCCCACACTGGACTACCCCACACACTGGACTCTACCCACACTGGACTCTACCCCCACACACTGACTCTACCCCACACACTGGACTCTACCCACACACTGGACTCTACCCCCACACTGGACTCTCACACTGGACTCTACCCCACACTGGACTCTACACCCACACACTGGACTCTACCCCCACACTGGACTCTACCCACACACTGGACTCTACCCACACACTGACTCTACCCCACACACTGGACTCTACCCACACACTGGACTCTACCCCCACACTGGACTCTACCCCACACACTGGACTCTACCCCACACACTGGACTCTACCCCCACACACTGGACTCTACCCCACACACTGGACTCTACCCCACACACTGGACTCTACCCACACACTGGACTCTACACCTCTACCCCACACACTGGACTCTACCCCACCCTCACACTGGACTCTACCCCACACTGGACTCTACCCCCACACTGGACTGACTCTACCCACACACTGGACTCTACTCCCCACACTGACTCTACCCCTCACACCTACCACACACTGGACTCTACCCCACACACTGGACTCTACCCCTCACACTGGACTCTCCCCACACTGGACTCTGCCCTCACACTGGACTCTACCCCACACACTGGACTCTACCCCTCACACTGGACTCTACCCTCACACTGGACTCTACCTCACACCACACACTGGACTCTACCCCACACACTGGACTCTACCCCTCACACTGGACTCCCACACACTGGACTCTACCCCACACTGGACTCTACCCCCACACTGACTCTACCCCCACACTGACTCTACCCCACACACTGACTCTACCCACACACTGGACTCTACCCCACACACTGGACTCTACCCCACACACTGACTCTACCCCCACACTGGACTCTACCCCACACACTGGACTCTACCCACACACTGGACTCTACCCACACACTGGACTCTACCCCCACACTGGACTCTACCCCACACACTGGACTCTACCCCCCACACTGGACTCTACCCACACACTGGACTCTACCCCACACACTGGACTCTACCCCACACACTGGACTCTACCCACACACACTGGACTCTACCCCACACACTGGACTCTACCCCACACACTGACTCTACCCCCACACTGGACTCTACCCCTCACACTGGACTCTACCCCACACACTGGACTCTACCCACACACTGGACTCTACCCCTCACACTGGACTCTACCCCACACACTGGACTCTACCCCCCACACTGGACTCTACCCCACACACTGGACTCTACCCCACACTGGACTCTACCCACACACTGGACTCTACCCCTCACACTGGACTCTACCCCACACACTGGACTCTACCCCACACTGGACTCTACTCTACACACTGGACTCTACCCCACACACTGGACTCTACCCCACACACTGGACTCTACACACTGGACTCTACCCCCACACTGGACTCTACCCCTCACACTGGACTCTACCCCTCACACTGGACTCTACCCCTCACACTGGACTCTACCCCCACACTGGACTCTACCCCTCACACTGGACTCTACCCCACACACTGGACTCTACCCCACACACTGGACTCTACCCCACACACTGGACTCTACCCCCACACTGGACTCTACCCCACACACTGGACTCTACCCCACACACTGGACTCTACCCCTCACACTGGACTCTACCCCACACACTGGACTCTACCCCACACACTGGACTCTACCCACACACTGGACTCTACCCCACACACTGGACTCTACCCACACACTGGACTCTACCCCCACACTGGACTCTACCCCTCACACTGGACTCTACCTCACACACTGGACTCTACCCCACACTGGACTCTACCCCCACACTGGACTCTACCCCCACACTGGACTCTACCCCTCACACTGGACACACTGGACTCTACCCTCACACTGGACTCTACCCCCACACTGGACTCTACCCACACTGGACTCTACCCCCACACTGGACTCTACACCTCTACCCCTCACACTGGACTCTACCCCTCACACTGGACTCTACCCCACACTGGACTCTACCTCACACTGGACTCTACCCCTCACACTGGACTCTACCCCACACACTGGACTCTACCCCCACACTGGACTCTACCCCCACACTGGACTCTACCCCCACACTGGACTCTACCCCCACACTGGACTCTACCCCTCACACTGGACTCTACCCCTCACACTGGACTCTACCCCTCACACTGGACTCTACCCCACACACTGGACCCCCACACTGGACTCTACCCCACACACTGGACTCTCCCCACACTGGACTCTGGACTCCCCACACACTGGACTCTACCCCCACACTGGACTCTACCCCCACACTGGACTCTACACACTGGACACACTGGACTCTACCCCACACACTGGACTCTACCCCACACTGACTCTACCCCCACACTGGACTCTACCCCACACACTGGACTCTACCCCCACACTGGACTCTACCCCACACACTGGACTCTACCCCTCACACTGGACTCTACCCCACACACTGGACTCTACCCCTCACACTGGACTCTACCCCACACTGGACTCTACCCCTCACACTGGACTCTACCCCCACACTGGACTCTACCCCCACACTGGACTCTACCCCACACACTGGACTCTACCCCTCACACTGGACTCTACCCTCACACCCCCCCACACTGGACTCTACCCCCCCTCACACTGGACTCTACCCCTCACACTGGACTCTACCCCTCACACTGGACTCTACCCCACACTGGACTCTACCCCACACTGGACTCTACCCCCACACTGGACTCTGCACACTGGACCACACTGGACTCTACCCCCACACTGGACTCTACCCCCACACTGACTCTACCCCTCACACTGGACTCTACCCCCACACTGGACTCTACCACACTGGACTCTACCCCCACACTGGACTCTACCCCCACACTGGACTCTACCCCACACACTGGACTCTACCCCACACTGGACTCTACCCCCACACTGGACTCTACCCCTCACACTGGACTCTACCCCCACACTGGACTCTACCCCTCACACTGGACTCTACCCCCACACTGGACTCTACCCCCACACTGGACTCTACCCCCACACTGGACTCTACCCCCACACTGGACTCTACCCCTCACACTGGACTCTACCCCCCACACTGGACTCTACTCACACTGGACTCTACCCCTCACACTGGACTACCCCTCACACTGGACTCTACCCCACACACTGGACTCTACCCCTACACACTGGACTCTACCCACACACTGGACTCACACACTGGACCCCCACACTGGACTCTACCCCTCACACTGGACTCTACCCCTCACACTGGACTCTACCCCACACACTGGACTCTACCCCACACACTCTACCCCACACTGGACTCTACCCCCACACTGGACTCTACCCCTCACACTGGACTCTACCCTCACACTGGACTCTACCCTCACACTGGACTCTACCCCCACACTGGACTCCCCACACACTGACTCTACCCCACACTGGACTCTACCCCCACACTGGACTCTACCCCTCACACTGGACTCTACCCCCACACTGGACTCTACCCCCACACTGGACTCTACACACTGGACTCTACCCCACACACTGGACTCTACCCCCACACTGGACTCTACCCCCACACACTGGACTCTACCCCCCACACTGGACTCTACCCCACACACTGGACTCTACCCTCACACTGGACTCTACCCCTCACACTGGACTCTACCCCACACACTGGACTCTACCCCACACACTGGACACACTGGACTCTACCCCACACACTGGACTCCCCTCACACTGGACTCTACCCCCACACTGGACCCCACACTGGACCCCCACACTGGACTCTACCCCACACACTGGACTCTACCCCTCACACTGGACTCTACCCCACACACTGGACTCTACCCCCACACTGGACTCTACCCCACACACTGGACCCCACACACCCACACTGGACTCCCCCACACACTGGACTCTACCCCCCACACTGGACTCTACCCCACACACTGGACTCTACCCCTCACACTGGACTCTACCCCCACACTGGACTCTACCCACACACTGGACTCTACCCCACACACTGGACTCTACCCCACACACTGGACTCTACCCCCACACTGGACTCTACCCCCCACACTGGACTCTACCCCACACTGGACCTACCCCCACACCCTCACACTGGACTCTACCCACACACTGGACTCTACCCCACACACTGGACTCTACCCCTCACACTGGACTCTACCCCAACACACTGGACTCTACCCACACACTGGACTCTACCCCACACACTGGACTCTACCCACACACTGGACTCTACACACTGGACTCTACCCCCACACTGGACTCTACCCCTCACACTGGACTCTACCCCCACACTGGACTCTACCCCCCACACTGGACTACCCCTCACACTGGACTCTACCCCCACACTGGACTCTACCCCCCACACTGGACTCTACCCCCACACTGGACTCTACTCACACTGGACTCTACCCCACACACTGGACTCTACCCACACACTGGACTCTACCCCCACACTGGACTCTACCCCTCACACTGGACTCTACCCCCACACTGGACTCTACCCCCACACTGGACTCTACCCCCACCCTCACACTGGACTCTACCCCACACTGGACTCTACCCCCACACTGGACTCTACCCCACACTGGACTCTACCCCTCACACTGGACTCTACCCCTCACTGGACTGACTCTACCCTCACACTGGACTCTACCCCCACACCACCCCACACTGGACTCTACCCCCACACTGGACTCTACCCCACACACTGGACTCTACCCCACACTGGACTCTACCCCCACACTGGACTCTACCCACACACTGGACTCTACCCCCACACTGGACTCTACCCCCACACTGGACTCTACCCCTCACACTGGACTCTACCCCCACACACTGGACTCTGGACTCCCCCACACTGGACTCTACCCCCACACTGGACTCTACTCTACCCCACACACACCCCTCACACTGGACTCTAGCCTACACACTGGACTCTACCCCACACACTGGACTCTACCCAACACACTGGACTCTACCCCCACACTGGACTCTACCCCTGGACTCTACCCCCCCCACACTGGACTCTACCCCACACACTGGACTCTACCCCCCACACTGGACTCTACCCCTCACACTGGACTCTACCCACACACTGGACTCTACCCCACACACTGGACTCTACCCTGTAATCCCTGTATATAACCATGTTATTACCTCATACCCCTGCACAATGACTCAGTACTGGTAATCCCTGTATATAACCATGTTATTTTCACTCATTAATGTTATTCGTTATTCATTGTGTATTCATTCACTTCTCGTGTCACTATTTCAAATGTATATATACTTTTTGTATCTTTAACTCTGCATTGTTGGGACGGGCCTCTGAGGAAGTGTTTCACTGTTAGTCTATATTTGTTGCACCAGTGAGTGAGAATGCTGTACCCGCACAGAATACAGTAATATACTGTATTTTAGGAATTCTACAAACGTTGTCCTGAAACTCTACAGTAACTTAACTGGCCAATTGCTGCCAGTAATTTACTGTAATTCAGAATACAGTACCACATTCCAAAAATCTTTTGACCACTAGTGGGTGCATGGTCTTGTTGTTTCTCGTGTATTAATATATTTTGAGGCATGTCTTGTAAGAGGCTATATATGTTGCATCCTTTAGTGAGAGTCCTAGTACTAATTTAATATGTGGTGGTAGTTCCCTAACAATTACATATAAGGGGACAGGTCAGAGTGGCAGCAGGTCTTAAACCTTTAATGGCTGAGTGGCTAGCCACTTCCTTTTGATTTGTTTGGCCCTGGAGTTACAATCAAATCAAATCAAACTTTATTTGTCACATGCGCCGAATAGAACAAGCTTAGACTTTACCGTGTAATGCTTCCTTACAAGCCCTTAACCAACAGTGCAGTTCAAGAAGAAGAAAATATTTACCAAGTTGACTAAAATAAAAAGTAACACAATAAGAATAACAATAACGAGGCTATATACAGGGGGCACCGGTACAGAGTCAATGTGCGGGGGTACAGGTTAGAAATGAGGCTATATACAGGGGTACAGAGTCAGTGTACAGAGTCAGTGTGTAATGGGGTACAGGGCACCGGTTAGTCAATGAGGCTATATACAGGGGTACTGGTACAGAGTCAATGTGGAGACTATATACAGGGGTACTGGTACAGAGTCAATGTGGAGACTATATACAGGGGTACTGGGCTATACAGGGGGTACTGGTACAGAGTCAATGTGGAGCTATATACAGGGGGTACCGGTACAGAGTCAATGTGGAGGCTTACAGGAGGTACAGAGTCAATGTGGGGCACCGGTCAGTGCCCGAGTCAATGTGGAGGCTATATACAGGGGGGTACAGAATACAGAGTCAATGAGGCTATATACAGGGGGCACCGGTACAGAGTCAGTGGGCGGGTGGTACAGGTGCGGGTGAGTAATGAGGCTATATACAGGGGGCACCGGTACAGAGTCAGTGGGCGGGGGGTATAGGTTAGTAATGAGGCTATATACAGGGGGTACCGGTACAGAGTCACAGGGGTACAGGTTAGAAATGAGGATATATACAGGGGGTACCGGTACAGAGTCACAGGGGTACAGGTTAGAAATGAGGCTATATACAGGGGGTACCGGTACAGAGTCAGGGGGGTACAGGTTAGTAATGAGGCTATATACAGGGGGCACCGGTACAGAGTCAATGTGGAGACTATATACAGGGGGTACTGGTACAGAGTCAATGTGGAGACTATATACAGGGGGTACTGGTACAGAGTCAATGTGGAGACTATATACAGGGGGTACTGGTACAGAGTCAATGTGGAGGCTATATACAGGGGGTACTGGTACAGAGTCAATGTGGAGACTATATACAGGGGGTACCGGTACAGAGTTAATGTGGAGGCTCTATACAGGAGGTACCGGTACAGAGTCAATGTGGAGGCTATATACAAGGGTGTACCGGTACCGAGTCAATGTGGAGGCTATATACAGGGGGTACTGGTACAGAGTCAATGTGGAGGCTCTATACAGGGGGTACCGGTACAGAGTCAATGTGGAGGCTATATACAGGGGGCACCGGTACAGAGTCAGTGGGCGGGGGTACAGGTTAGTAATGAGGCTATATACAGGGGGCACCGGTACAGAGTCAGTGGGCGGGTGGTACAGGTTAGTAATGAGGCTATATACAGGGGGCACCGGTACAGAGTCAGTGGGCGGGGGGTATAGGTTAGTAATGAGGCTATATACAGGGGGTACCGGTACAGAGTCACAGGGGTACAGGTTAGAAATGAGGATATATACAGGGGGTACCGGTACAGAGTCACAGGGGTACAGGTTAGAAATGAGGCTATATACAGGGGGTACCGGTACAGAGTCAGGGGGGTACAGGTTAGTAATGAGGCTATATACAGGGGGCACCGGTACAGAGTCAGGGGGTACAGGTTAGAAATGAGGCTATATACAGGGGGTACCGGTACAGAGTCAGGGGGTACAGGTTAGTAATGAGGCTATATACAGGGGGTACCGGTACAGAGTCAGGGGGTACAGGTTAGTAATGAGGCTATATACAGGGGGTACCGGTACAGAGTCAGGGTGCAGGGGTACAGGTTAGTAATGAGGCTATATACAGGGGGCACCGGTACAGAGTCAGTGTGCGGGGGTACAGGTTAGTAATGAGGCTATATACATGGGGCACCGGTACAGAGGCTATATACATGGGGCACCGGTACAGAGTCAGTGTGCGGGGTACAGGTTATATGAGGCTATATACAGGGGCACGGTACAGAGTCAATGTGGAGACTATATACAGGGGTACTGGTACAGAGTCAATGTGGAGACTATATACAGGGGTACTGGTACAGAGTCAATGTGGAGACTATATACAGGGGGTACTGGTACAGAGTCAATGTGGAGGCTATATACAGGGGGTACTGGTACAGAGTCAATGTGGAGACTATATACAGGGGGTACCGGTACAGAGTTAATGTGGAGGCTCTATACAGGAGGTACCGGTACAGAGTCAGGGGGTACAGGTTAGTAATGAGGCTATATACAGGGGGTACCGGTACAGAGTCAGGGGGTACAGGTTAGAAATGAGGCTATATACAGGGGGTACCGGTACAGAGTCATGGGGTACAGGTTAGAAATGAGGCTATATACAGGGGTACGGTACAGAGTCAGGGGTACAGGTTAGTAATGAGACTATATACAGGGGGTACCGGTACAGAGTCAGGGGGTACAGGTTAGTAATGAGGCTATATACAGGGGGTACCGGTACAGAGTCAGGGGTACAGGTTAGTAATGAGGCTATATACAGGGGTACTGGTACAGAGTCAGGGGGTACAGGTTAGTAATGAGGCTATATACAGGGGGCACGGTACAGAGTCAGTGTCCGGGGGTACAGGTTAGTAATGAGGCTATATACAGGGGGCACCGGTACAGAGTCAGTGTGCGGGGGTACAGGTTAGTAATGAGGCTATATACAGGGGGTACCGGTACAGAGTCAGGGGTACAGGTTAGTAATGAGACTATATACAGGAGTTACCGGTACAGAGTCAGGGGGGTACAGAGTCAGGGGGGTACAGGTTAGTAATGAGGCTATATACAGGGGGCACCGGTACAGAGTCAGTGTGCGGGGGTACAGGTTAGTAATGAGGATATATACAGGGGGTACCGGTACAGAGTCAGGGGGGTACAGGTTAGTTGAGTCACGGGCAGTTTGGAAGCCTTTGTTAAGGCGTAACAAGCAAGTGATATAAAACGCAGAAAATCAGTGGGTAAATTGTAATATATTATTAGATATTCACTATTAGTAATTACTGGATTGTAAAAGAAGTACTGTATTGCTGTTTTGATATGTATTTACTGTAGCATACTGTAAATGATGGTGCATTGTGGGGCGAAATATTATTGGAGGAGAAAGAATCACTGGCTCATTAACATATTTTAAGGCGTGCCTTGTCTATATTTGTTGCACCCGTTAGTGAGAGTCCTGTACTAATTTAAGTGATATGTGGTGGTAGTAGTTCCCTGATTCTTACATATAGGGGACAGATCAGAGCGGCAGCAGGTATTAAACCTTGTAAAAGGTCCATTTGATCTATTTGCCTTTGTAATCACATCCTGTTTGGAAGTCTTTGATAAGTCCTCTAGAAGCACCTACTAGTCATTAATATGCTGTAATATGCACACAACAAACTGATGGGCTCTTGTCCCTTGTAATTACAGTAAAATACAGTAGAAATACATTTTCTTACAGTTTAATGACGACTTTTACTGTATTTTACTGTGTTTAATTGCTCTGATCTATCATGTTTCCATGAATATATCAGTATTGTATGGGCACTATCATTGAGAGTCAGAGTGGAGGCTGCTGAGGGGAGGACGGCTCATAATAAACTCTGGAACGGAGCGAACGGAATGGCATCAAACTATGTGTTTGATGTATTTGATACCATTCCACTCATTCCGCTCCAGCCCATCCTCCACCATTAATGTGTCACCAACCTCCTGCACCACCCCCCCTCCCCTCCCTCACAGCCCACACCCCTACCCCACACTCACAGCCCACACCCCTACCCCACACTCACCCTCTGATTCTTGAAGTAGAAGGGATCGATGTCATCCACAGGTACCCCAACCAGTCCTGGGGGAATGTCACCAACCTCCTGCACCCCCCCCCCTCCCTCCCTCACAGCCCACACCCCTACCCCACACTCACCCTCTGATTCTTGAAGTAGAAGGGATCGATGTCATCCAGAGGTACCCCAACCAGTCCTGGGGGAATGTCACCAAAGATGCGTGGAAGTTGTTTTCCGGCCTCCAGGTCGGGCCTGGACATGGGCAGCTCCACGTTGCCCAGATCCTCCTGGTAATCCTTGGCGTTCTTGGCCTGCTCCTCGGCAATCCGCTGCTCGATGGCGGCCAGGGATTCGCGAGTGAACCGGCGCAAGCCATCAGGACCCGTTGGTAACAGCATGGCTGCCATCTTTTCATCCTGATTATCCTGTACTAAAATTTACTTACAGCTGTTGATACAGGTGGAGGTGGGGAAGACAGACGCCAGAGAGGGACAGAGAGGGAGAGAGAGAGGATGAGAGAGAGGGTGAGATAATGGGTAAGACAGAGCCAGAGAGGGAGAGAGAGGGGAGAGAGAAAGAGAGAGAGAGGATGAGAGAGAGGATGAGAGAGAGGGTGAGAGAATGGGTAAGACAGAGCCAGAGAGGGAGAGAGAGGGGAGAGAGAGAGAAAGAGAGAGAGAGGATGAGAGAGAGGATGAGAGAGAGGGTGAGAGAATGGGTAAGACAGAGCCAAAGAGGGAGAGAGAGGGAGAAAGAGAGAAAGAGAGAGAGAGGATGAGAGAGAGGGTGAGAGAGAGAGGGTGAGAGAATGGGTAAGACAGAGCCAGAGAAGGAGAGAGAGGGGAGAGAGAGAGAAAGAGAGAGAGAGTGTGAGAGAAAGAACAAACACCATTGTAAATACACCAATATTTATATTCATTTTTTCCCTTTTGTACTTTGTAAACAATATAAATATATGTTTCACATGTTAACAAATCCCTTAAATTGAATTTAATTAAAAGAGAGAGAGAGTGAGAGAGGGAAAGAGAGAGGGAGAGAGAGAGAGGAGGTGAGAGAGAGAGAGAGCGAGAGAGAGAGAGAAAGAGAGAGAGAGAGAGGGTTAAAGAGAGAGAGAGGGTTAAAGAGAGAGAGAGGGTTAAAGAGAGAGTGAGAGAGAGAGAGAGGGTTAAAGAGAGAGAAGGTGAGATAGATAGAAAGGGTGAGAGAGCGAGCGGATGAGGGAGAGAGAGGGTGAGAGAGAGAGAGAGAGAGAGAGAGAGAGAGAGAGAGAGAGGGTTAAAGAGAGAGAGAGAGGGTTAAAGAGAGAGAAAGATGGATTAGAAAGTAAGTACCATTGAAGACACCACTATGGTATGAATGACTTGTTGAGTCATCATATAACAAACCCCAGCTCCATTATGGTTTTGACTACAAAGTAGCAGGTTAACATAATTATCGTGGCAGGTTAGGAGAATTATCATAGCAGGTTAGCATAATTATCGTAGCAGGTTAGCATAATTATCGTAGCAGGTTAGCATAATTATCGCAGCAGGTTAGCATAATTATCGTAGCAGGTTAGCATAATTATCATAGCAGGTTAGGAGAATTAAATTATGGTTAGGAAAGTAGAAGAGATAGCTAAAAATTAATATATATCATTTACTTTTGACGTCAATTTGACATAAACTGTATTCTATTTAGCCATGGCCCTCCATGATGCATGGATTACAACCGCCAAACCTGACCCTTGACCTCTGCTGATGCAACTGTAAAGTCCCTTGAACAATACAGATTATTGGCTGAATGTCACTGTGTTCTATGAACAGATCTGATGGGACAGCATTCTTGTATCTAAACTCTCAGATCTCAGGAGCTGATTTCCCAGAGGGCCATTCTGCTCTAATCCAGCCCCGACAGGCTGTATTTTAAGGCCTCTCAAAAAACTGCACATCTGACAGTTCCTCTGACAACCTTCAAGTGGCCACACTTACCGGAGAGGATATGAGCTTTAAAGGGAAGAAATGATCCGCAGAAATTGCATAATTTGTTGACATTGTGTCTCCTGAACCACAGTGGATATCGGGACAGGAGAAAACCACAATTCCACCGTGACAAAAAAAACACACAGAAGACTATGGATGTGAGATTGTTCATTTTAAAATACTACCGTACGTCTCCCGGTAACAATATAATGGGAGATGTTGTTGTCTTATTATACTGCTTGGTAGAATAGAAAACGAATAGCAGAATAGGATCATGGCTAGATAATCCTGACCAGGTGTGCCTTGTTTGAATGGCCATTCCTACGTCATGGTGAGGTGGTAATCTGTAACTGTCTGGAAAGCTCTAGTGTGTCATTGCTGCGGTCGGTCCCATCGCAAAGGGTTTCTTACAGTAAGGAACGCGTCATACGGGTCGTCACCACCACCACCACTGTGGCGTTCTTATATTTCTCTGTTTAGGCTTTGTGTTATTTAATGTGTTTAATGTGTTTGGCTGAAAGCCAAATTGACTCTGCTCTTCTGATTGGAATAGCCCAGGGCAGAGAGAGAGAGAGAGGGAGAGAGAGAGAGAGAGAGAGAGGAGGGAGAGGGGGGAGGAGAGTTAGAGAGGGAGAGAGAGAGAGAGAGAGAGAGAGGGTTAGAGAGAGAGAGGGAGGAAGGGAGGGAGGAAGAGAGAGGAGAGGGAGTTCCAGTCAGTGCATACGTCTGTGTGTTGAAAGAAAGACATGTTTTAAGTTCTTTACCAGTGACCAGCGCCAGCTTCCTGTTACCCAACCGCCTCTGTCAAAGTAGGCCAGCCATAGTTGTCAGTCAGAGGATTATAAAGCAATGGTCACTAGCCAGCCCTGACCTGGGATGGGGATGGGTATGAGGCCTGTCACTGTCCCTCCCATGTAGGGGGAGGGGGGAACTGGTCGAATTGACATCATTATAAAACTGGGCTGACATCACTATAAAACTGAGATGACATCACTATAAAACTGGGATGACATCACTATAAAACTGGGATGACATCACTATAAAACTGGGATGACATCACTATAAAACTGGGATGACATCATTATAAAACTGGGATGACATCATTATAAAACTGGGATGACATCATTGTAAAACTGGGATGACATCACTGTAAAACTGGGATGACATCATTGTAAAACTGGGATGACATCGCTATAAAACTGGGATGACATCATTATAAAACTGGGATGACATCATTGTAAAACTGGGATGACATCACTATAAAACTGGGATGACATCATTGTAAAACTGGGATGACATCATTGTAAAACTGGGATGACATCACTGTAAAACTGGGATGACATCATTGTAAAACTGGGATGACATCATTGTAAAACTGGGATGACATCACTATAAAACTGGGATGACATCACTGTAAAACTTGGTGAAATGACACCATTAGGCCTACAATCAGAAACTGGCTGAGGTAATATCCTTGTTTCAACTGCATTTCAACCAATGCTGGGCTGGCATTGAAGTGCTCCCCTACATTCACCTCTGTCTCAAACGGGATAAAACTGTGGTCCGAACTATTTTAAACAATAATGAAAGAGAGATCTAAACTGATTGTTGTTAGAATAACCAGGCTGCTGTGTAACCGGCTGGTCCATACATTACAGGCCAAACAGCTGCCTAAAATCAAATAGGTTTACAAACAGGATCAAAACCAAGTTATCCCTATTGAGAAGGATTGAGATGTCCCCTTCCATATCATTGGCTTAGCTGCTAGGATTCCCTATTAACAAATGGAGAGATTGTTATTTCCATAGAACTGGCTTAGATCCTAGCATTCCCTTCACTATTGGCTTATCTCCCGGTGAGGGGATCCCCCTGTTCTGTCCTATCCTGTCCTGTCCTATCATTGATCCATGATCTCTACACACCCAGCCACCCACCCACCCAGACAGACAGATACTAGAAGTCATCTCTTATCTGCTTTTATTTGATCTGCTTATTTGGCCCAGGTTGATCAAAATCTCAGATCAGACTGACTAGATCCAACCAACTGGATCACTGACTAGATCACTGACTAGATCCAACCAACTGGATCACTGACTAGATCCAACCAACTGGATCACTGACTAGATCCAACCAACTGGATCACTGACTAGATCCAACCAACTGGATCACTGACTAGATCCAACCAACTGGATCACTGACTAGATCCAACCAACTGGATCACTGACTAGATCCAACCAACTGGATCACTGACTAGATCACTGACTAGATCCAACCAACTGGATCACTGACTAGATCCAACCAACTGGATCACTGACTAGATCCAACCAACTGGATCACTGACTAGATCACTGACTAGATCCAACCAACTGGATCACTGACTAGATCCAACCAACTGGATCACTGACTAGATCCAACCAACTGGATCACTGACTAGATCCAACCAACTGGATCACTGACTAGATCCAACCAACTGGATCACTGACTAGATCCAACCAACTGGATCACTGACTAGATCACTGACTAGATCCAACCAACTGGATCACTGACTAGATCCAACCAACTGGATCACTGACTAGATCCAACCAACTGGATCACTGACCAGATCCAACCAACTGCATCACTGACTAGATCCAACCAACTGGATCACTGACTAGATCCAACCAACTGGATCACTGACTAGATCACTGACTAGATCCAACCAACTGGATCACTGACTAGATCCAACCAACTGGATCACTGACTAGATCCAACCAACTGGATCACTGACTAAATCCAACCAACTGGATCACTGACTAGATCACTGACTAGATCCAACCAACTGGATCACTGACTAGATCCAACCAACTGGATCACTGACTAGATCACTGACTAGATCCAACCAACTGGATCACTGACTAGATCCAACCAACTGGATCACTGACCAACCAACTGGATCACTGACTAGATCACTGACTAGATCCAACCAACTGGATCACTGACTAGATCCAACCAACTGGATCACTGACTAGATCACTGACTAGATCCAACCAACTGGATCACTGACTAGATCCAACCAACTGGATCACTGACTAGATCCAACCAACTGGATCACTGACTAGATCACTGACTAGATCCAACCAACTGGATCACTGACTAGATCCAACCAACTGGATCACTGACTAGATCCAACCAACTGGATCACTGACTAGATCCAACCAACTGGATCACTGACTAGATCCAACCAACTGGATCACTGACTAGATCCAACCAACTGGATCACTAACTAGATCCAACCAACTGGATCACTGACTAGATCCAACCAACTGGATCACTGACTAGATCCAACCAACTGGATCACTGACTAGATCACTGACTAGATCCAACCAACTGGATCACTGACTAGATCCAACCAACTGGATCACTGACTAGATCCAACCAACTGGATCACTGACTAGATCCAACCAACTGGATCACTGACTAGATCCAACCAACTGGATCACTAACTAGATCCAACCAACTGGATCACTGACTAGATCCAACCAACTGGATCACTGACTAGATCCAACCAACTGGATCACTGACTAGATCACTGACTAGATCCAACCAACTGTATCACTGACTGGATCCAACCAATGTCATTCCCATTTGGTGGGGGAAGAAATAGGTTAAATTCTCCATTAGCAGATAATGAGGTTGCTACATCAGATAAAGATGTAGTGGTGGTGTTTCTCTTGTGATTTGGCATTCAGAGACGCACCGTGCAAGAGCACTCACTGATTACAAAGCTGTAGCAATGCAGAATACTGCAGTCATCTGCAGTGTCAGGTGAAATATCATGCCCTGTGAGACAAACCTCGTGGTGAAATATCATGCCCTGTGAGACAAACCTCGTCTATACATCGTTATATGTGGTGAAAAATCATGCCCTGTGAGACAAACCTCGTGGTGAAATATCATGCCCTATGACAGACTTCACATCATTACCATCTAAGACAATGCTTTGTTCACATATGATGTTGTGCTTCCATAACAATGGTGACATTGGCATTACTATTCTCCCTCTATTTTGTTTTAACTGTAGATCAACTAGTTTAGTTTTTTTTAAATAATAGTGAAGACATCAAAACTATGAAATAACACATATGGAATCATGTATTAACCAAAAAAGTGTAAAACAAATCAAAATATATTTTAGATTTTAGATTCTTCAAAGTAGTCACCCTTTTCCTTGATTACAGCTTTGCACACTGTTGGCATTCTCTCAACCAGCTTCATCTGGAATTCTTTTCCAACAGAGTTCCCACATATGCTGAGCACTTGTTTGCTGATTTCCTTCACTCTGCGGTCAAACTCATCCCAAATCATCTCAATTGGGTTGAGATCGGGTGTTTGTGGAGGCCAAGTCATCTGATGCAGCACTCCATCACTCTCCTTCTTGGTCAAATAGCCCTTACACAGCCTGGATGTGTGCTGGGTTATTGTCCTGATGAAAAACAAATTATAGTCAAACTAAGCGCAAACCAGATGGGATGGCGTATCGCTGCAGAATGCTGTAGTAGCCATGCTGGTTAAGTGTGTCTTGAATTCTAAATAAATCACTGACAGTGTCACCAGAAAAGAACCCCCATACCATCACACCTCCTCCTCCATGCTTCACCGTGGGAACCACACATGCAGATCACACCTCCTCCTCCATGCTTCACCGTGGAAACTACACATGCAGAGATCATCCGTTCACCTACTCTGCGTCACACAAAGAATCGCAAATTTGGACTCGGCTTTCAACCGATCTAATGTCCATTGCTCATGTTTCTTGGCCCAAGCAAGTCTCTTCTTATTATTGGTGTGTAGTGGTTTCTTTACAGCAACTTATCCTCTGCAGCAGAGGGCCTTCTGGGGTCTTCCATTCCTGTGACGGTCCTCATGAGAGCCAGTTTCATCACAGCACTTGAAGAAACTTTCAAAGTTCTTGAAATTTTCCGTATTGACTGACCTTCATGTCTTAAACCAATGATGGACTGTCGTTTCTTTTTGATTATTTGAGCTGTTCTTGCCATAATATGGACTTGGTCTTTTACCAAATAGGGCTATCTTCTGTTTACCACCCCTACCTTGTCACAACACAACTGATTGGCTCAAGAAATTCCACAAATGAACTTTTAACAAGGCACACCTATTAATTGAAATGCATTCCAGGTGACTACCTCATGAAGCTGGTTAAGAGAATGCCAAGACTATGCAAAGCTGTCATCAAGGCAAAGGGTGGCTACTTTGAAGAATCTCAAATATTGTAATGGATGCGTGTCGGTGGCAGGGAAGTCAGGCGCAGGAAAACGAACTTGGTATAAACAATGTAGAAAATAGTCAAAAAGAAAGATAAAACCCTTGAACGAGCAGGTGTGTCCAAACTATTGACTGGTACTGTACTATCGTTGCTTTTTAGACCGTTTTAACTAGTTTTGGCCAGATTTGACTAGTTTTGGCCAGTTTTGACTAGTTTTGGCCAGATTTGACTAGTTTTGGCCAGATTTGACTAGTTCTGGCCAGTTTTGACTAGTTTTGGCCAGTTTTGAATAGTTTTAGCCAGATTTGACTAGTTTTGGCCAGATTTGACTAGTTTTGGCCAGTTTTAACTGTCGAAAAAAGCAACTAATGTATTTCAAAAACCAAAACGAGTTAATCTACAGTGAAATCAAAACATGGAGGGAGAACACTTACTGTGGGTTGTGTTCAATTAGCAAAGGACTTAATGTGGGCGGCAGTGGTTAGATCGTTGGACTAGTAACTGAAAGGTTGCAAGATCGAATCCCCGAGCTGACAAGGTAAAAATCTGTCGTTCTGCCCCTGAACAGGCAGTTAACCCACTGTTCCTAGGCCGTCATTAAAAATAAGAATTTGTTTCTCAACTGACTTGCCTAGTTAAATAAAGGTTAAATAAAAAAATGTGGGCTGTGTTCGTTTAGCAGAGGACTTAATGTGGGTTGTGTTAATTTAGCAGAGGACTTAATGTGGGTTGTGTTAATTTAGCAGAGGACTTAATGTGGGCTGTGTTAATTTAGCAGAGGACTTAATATGGGCTGTGTTCGTTTAGCAGAGTACTTAATGTGGGCTGTGTTCGTTTAGCAGAGGCATTAATGTGGGCTGTGTTCATTTAGCAGAGGACTTAATGTGGGCTGTGTTCATTTAGCAGAGGACTTAATGTGGATTGTGTTAATTTAGCAGAGGACTTAATGTGGGCTGTGTTCGTTTAGCAGAGGACTTAATGTGGGCTGTGTTCGTTTAGCAGAGGACTTAATGTGGGCTGTGTTCATTTAGCAGAGGACTTAATGTGGGCTGTGTTCGTTTAGCAGAGGACTTAATGTGGGCTGTGTTCGTTTAGCAGAGGACTTAATGTGGGCTGTGTTCATTTAGCAGAGGACTTAATGTGGGCTGTGTTCATTTAGCAGAGGACTTAATGTGGGCTGTGTTCATTTAGCAGAGGACTTAATGTGGGCTGTGTTCATTTAGCAGAGGACTTAATATGGGCTGTGTTCGTTTAGCAGAGGACTTAATGTGGGTTGTGTTAATTTAGCAGAGGACTTAATGTGGGCTGTGTTAATTTAGCAGAGGACTTAATATGGGCTGTGTTCGTTTAGCAGAGTACTTAATGTGGGCTGTGTTCGTTTAGCAGAGGCATTAATGTGGGCTGTGTTCATTTAGCAGAGGACTTAATGTGGGCTGTGTTCATTTAGCAGAGGACTTAATGTGGATTGTGTTAATTTAGCAGAGGACTTAATGTGGGCTGTGTTCGTTTAGCAGAGGACTTAATGTGGGCTGTGTTCGTTTAGCAGAGGACTTAATGTGGGCTGTGTTCATTTAGCAGAGGACTTAATGTGGGCTGTGTTCGTTTAGCAGAGGACTTAATGTGAGCTGTGTTCGTTTAGCAGAGGACTTAATGTGGGCTGTGTTCATTTAGCAGAGGGCTTAATGTGAGCTGTGTTCGTTTAGCAGAGGACTTAATGTGAGCTGTGTTCATTTAGCAGAGGACTTAATGTGGGCTGTGTTCGTTTAGCAGAGGACTTAATGTGGGCTGTGTTCGGCAGAGGACTTAATGTGAGCTGTGTTCATTTAGCAGAGGACTTAATGTGGGCTGTGCAGGGCAGAGGACTTAATGTGAGCTGTGTTCGGAGGCAGAGGAGGGAGGAGGGCAGGGCAGACAGGGAGGAGGGAGGGAGGAGGGAGGAGAGGAGGGAGGAGGGCAGGGCAGAGCAGGAGGGGAGGGAGGGAGGGAGGGAGGGAGGGAGGGAGGAGGGAGGAGGAGAGGAGGGAGGAGGGCAGGGTAGAGCAGGAGGGGAGGGAGGAGGGAGGGATGGAGGGAGGGCAGGGCAGGGATGAGGGCAGGGTAGGGATGAGGGGAGGGTAGGGATGAGGAGAGGGCAGGGAGGGACAGGGAGGGAGGGAAGAGGAGAAGGGCAGGAGGAGGGCAGGGATGAGGGCAGGGCAGGGAGGGAGGAGGACAGTGGAAAAGTATCTTAGTTTAATGAAATTTAATTATCATTACAGCCAGATGTGCTGTGGACGTTTCCCACCACAAATAATGATCCTAATTAGATTGTGTGCATGTGTGTGTGTGTGTGTGCATGTGTGTGTGTGTGTGTGTGTGTGTGTGTGTGTGTGTGTGTGTGTGTGTGTGTGTGTGTGTGTGTGTGTGTGTGTGTGTGTGTGTGTGTGTGTGTGTGTGTGTGTGTGTGTGTGTGTGTGTGTGTGTGTGTGTGTGTGTGTGTGTGTGTGTGTGTGCGTGGGTGTGTGTGCATGTGTGTGTGTGTGTGTGTGTGTGTGTGTGTGTGTGTGTGTACATGTCTGTGTGCGTGTGTGTTTGTCTGTCCTGTCAGCCGAGAGACTGGGTCACATCCCATCCAGAAGAGTTCTAGGAAGTCTGGGTATTTTCTTAATCGTCTTAATCTATTGTGATGAGTCTCTGATCCACCTCTACGCAGACGACAACATTCTCTATACCTCTGGCCCTTCTTTGGACACTGTGTTAACTAACCTCCAGACGAGCTTCAATGCCATACAACTCTCCTTCCGTGGCCTCCAACTGCTCTTAAATGCAAATAAAACTAAATGCTGCCCGCACCCGCCCGCCTGTCCAGCATCACTACTCTGGATGGCTCTGACTTACAATAGGTGGACAACTACTAATACCTAGGCGTCTGATTAGACTGTAAACTCTCCATCCAGACTCACATTAAGCATCTCCAATCCAAAATTAAATCTAGAATCGGCTTCCTATTTCGCAACAAAGCATCCTTCACTCATGCTGCCAAACATACCCTAGTAAAACTGACTATCCTACCGATCCTTGACTTCAGCGATGTCATTTACAAAATATCCACCCAACACTCTACTCAGCAAACTGGATGCAGTCTATCACAGTGCCATCCGTTTAGCCACCAAAGCCCCATATACTACCCACCCCTGCGACCTGTATGCTCTCGTTGGCTGGCCATCGCTTCATATTTGTCGCCAAGCCCACTGGCTCCAGATCATCTATAAGTATTTGCTAGGTAAAGCCCTGCCTTATCTCAGCTCACTGGTCACCATAGCAGCACCCACCCATAGCACGCTCTCCAGCAGGTATATTTCACTGGTCACCCCCAAAGCCAATTCCTATTTCAGCCTCCTTTCCTTCCAGTTCGCTGCTGCCAATGACTGGAACGAACTGCAAAAATCACTGAAGTTGGAGACTCATATCTCCCTCTCTAACTTTAAGCACCAGCTGTCAGAGCAGCTTACCGATCATTGCACCTGTACATAGCCCATCTGTAAATAGCCCATCCAACTACCTCATCCCCATACTGCTATTTATGCTATTTATTTTGCTCCTTTGCACCCCAGTATCTCTACTTGCACACTCATCTTCTGCACATCTATCACTCCAGTGTTTAATTGCTAAATTGTCCTTATTTCACCTCCATGGCCTATTTATTGCCTTACCTCCCTAATCTTACTACATTTGCACACACTGTATATATACGTTTTCTATTGTATTATTGACTGTATGTTTGTTTATTCCATGTGTAACTTTGTGTTGTTGTTTGTGTCGCACTGCTGTGCTTTATCTTGGCCAGGGCGCAACTAGCCTACCTGGTTAAATAAAGGTGAAATTAAATTTAAAAATAAAAATGGTTTTGTGTTGTGTGTGCTGTAATGTATTGTATTATATTGTGTTGTGTTGTATTGTGTTGTGATGTGTTGTGTTGTGTTGTGTTGTATTGTATTGTGTTGTGTTGTATTGTGTTGTGTTGTTTTGTGTTGTGTTGTATTGTATTGTGTTGTGATGTATTGTATTGTGTTGTGTTGTGTTGTATTGTGTATTGTGTTGTATTTGTATTGTGTTGTATTGTTTATGTGTTGTGTTATATTGTATTGTGTTGTGTTGTCCTATGTTGTATTTGATATTGTGTTGTGTTGTGTTGTATTGTATTGTGTTGTATTGTTTGTTTCCTGTGTTGTATTGTTGTATTGTGTTGTATTGTATTTGTGTTGTATATTGTGTTGTTGTATTGTTTGTCCTGTGTTGTATTATTGTATTGTGTGTGTTGTGTTGTATTGTGTTGTGTTGTGTTGTATTTGTATTGTTTGTATTGTATTGTGTGTTGTGTCCTGTGTTGTATTGTGATGTTGTGTGTTGTGTTGTTGTGTTGTGTTGTGTTGTATTGTGTTGTGTGTTGTGTTTGTTTTGTATTGTGTTGTGTTGTGTTGTGTTGTTTGTCCTGTGTTGTATTGTGATGTATTGTATTGTGTTGTGTTGTATTGTGTTTGTGTTGTATTGTGTTGTGTTGTATTGTATTGTGTTGTGTTGTATTGTATTGTGTTGTGTTTGTGTGTTGTTTATTGTGTTATGTATTGTATTGTGTTGTGCTGTTGTATTGTGCTGTTATATTGTGTTGTATTGTATTGTATTGTGTTGTATTGTTGTATTGTGTTGTGTTGTATTGTATTTGTGTTGTATTGTATTGTATTGTGTTGTGTTGTTGTATTATTGTTTGTGTTATATTGTATTGTGTTGTATTGTATTGTGTGTATTTGTATTGTTTGTATTGTATTGTGTTGTATTGTATTGTGTTGTGTTGTGTTGTGTTGTGTTGTATTGTGCTTATTGTGTTATGTATTGTATTGTGTTGTGTTGTATTGTATTGTGTATTGTGTTGTATTGTGTTGTATTGTATTGTGTTGTGTTGTATTGTATTGTGTTGTGTTGTATTGTATTGTATTGTATTTGTGTGTATTGTGTTGTGTTGTATTGTATTGTATTGTGTTGTGTTGTATTGTATGTTGTGTTTGTGTTGTATTATTGTGTTGTGTTGTGTTGTTGTGTTGTATTGTATTGTATTGTATTGTGTTGTATTGTTGTGTTGTGTGTTGTATGTTGTGTTGTATTGTATTGTATTGTGTTGTATTGTGTTGTATTGTTGTGTTGTGTTGTATTGTTTGTATTGTGTTGTGTTGTATTGTATTGTGTTGTGTTGTATTTATTGTATTGTGTTGTGTTGTATTGTGTTGTATTGTGTTTGTATTGTATTGTGTTGTATTGTGTTGTGTTGTGTTGTGTTGTATTGTGTTGTATTGTGTTGTGTTGTATTGTGTTGTGTTGTGTTGTGTTGTGTTGTTGTGTTGTGTTGTATTTGTATTGTGTTGTTGTATTGTGTTGTGTTGTATTGTGTTGTGTTGTATATTTGTGTTGTGTTGTGTTGTGTTGTATTGTGTTGTGTTGTTTGTGTTGTGTTGTGTTGTATTGTATTGTGTTGTGTTGTGTTGTGTTATGTTGTGTTGTGTTGTATTGTGTTGTGTTGTGTTATGTTGTATTATGTTGTGTTATGTTGTATTGTGTGTATTGTATTGTATTGTGTTGTGTTGTGTTGTGTTTGTATTGTGTTGTGTTGTGTTGTGTATTGTATTGTATTGTTTGTGTTGTATTGTGTTGTGATGTGTTGTCAATTGTATTGTGTTGTGTTGTATTGTATTGTGTTGTGTTTGTTGTATTGTATTGTGTTGTATTGTTTGTCCTGTGTTGTGTTGTATTGTATTGTGTTATGTTGTATTGTATTGTGATGTATTGTATTGTGTTGTATTGTATTTGTGTTGTGTTGTATTGTATTGTGTTGTGTTGTGTTGTATTGTTTATCCTGTGTTGTGTTGTATTGTATTGTGTTGTGTTGTATTGTATTGTGTTGTATTGTGTTGTATTGTTTGTCCTGTGTTGTGTTGTAAATTGTGTTGTGTTGTATTGTATTGTGATGTATTGTATTGTGTTGTATTGTGTTGTATTGTATTGTGTTGTGTTGTATTGTATTGTATTGTGATGTATTGTATTGTGTTGTGTTGTATTGTATTGTATTGTGTTGTATTGTATTGTGTTGTATTGTGTTGTATTGTATTCAACCAAAACCCTATTGTGTTGTGTTGTATTGTGTTGTGTTGTATTGTATTGTATTGTGTTGTGTTGTATTGTGTTGTATTGTATTGTGTTGTAATTGTATTGTGTTGTGTTGTATTGTGTTGTAAATTGTGTTGTGTTGTATTGTGTTGTGTTGTATTGTATTGTATTGTGTGATGTATTGTGTTGTGTTATATTGTGTTGTGTTGTGTTGTATTGTATTGTGTTGTGTTGTGTTGTATTGTATTGTGCTGTGTTGTACCCTACCCTTCATTGTGTTGTATTGTGTTGTGTTGTATTGTTTGTGCTGTAAAACCCTTTGTGTTGTATTGTGTTATTGTGTTGTTTGTGCAGTATTGTATTGTGTTGTGTTGTATTCAACCAGTATTGTATTGTGTTGTGTTGTGTTGTATTGTTTGTGCTGTATTGCATTGTGTTGTGTTGTGTTGTATTGTGTTGTAATCGTATTGTGTTTATTGTATTGTGTTGTGTTGTGTTGTATTGTGTTGTGTCATATTGTTTGTGCTGTGTTGTATTGTATTTTACCGTATTGTTTGTCCCTGTTGTATTGTCAACCAAAAGGTGTATTGTATTGTGTTCAACCAAAACCCTGTTTGTCCCTTCAATTATATTGTGTTGTGTTGTATTGTGTTGTGTTGTATTGTATTGTGGTGTATTGTATTGTGTTGTGTCGTATTGTTTGTCCTGTGTTGTATTGTGTTGTTTGTTGTATTGCCCTATTGTATTGTATTGTGTTGTATTGTGTTGTGTTGTATTGTGTTGTATTGTGTTGTGTTGTATTGTGTTGTGTTGTATTGTGTTGTGTTGTATTGTATTGTATTGTGTTGTATTGTATTGTGTTGTATTGTGTTGTATTGTGTTGTGTTGTATTGTGATGTATTGTATTGTGTTGTATTGTATTGTGTTGTATTGTATTGTGTTGTATTGTGTTGTGTTGTATTGTGTTGTGTTGTATTGTGTTTTGTTGTTTGTGCTGTATTGTATTGTATTGTGTTGTGTTGTGTTGTGTTGTATTGTTCAACCAAAACCCTACCCTTCAACCAAAACCCTACCCTTCAACCAAAACCCTACCCTTCAACCAAATTCCTACATTTCAACCAAAATCCCACCCCTCAACCAAACCCTACCCTTCAACCAAATTACTACCCTTCAACCAAAACCCTACCCTTCAACCAAAACCCTACCCTCAACCAAATCCTACCCTTCAACCAAAACCCTATCCCTACCCCTCAACCAAACCCTACCCTTCAACCAAAATCCCTACCCTTCAACCAAAACTCTACCCCTCAACCAAAACACTACCCCTACCCCTCAACCAAAACCCTACCCTACCCTTCAACCAAAACCCTACCCTTCAACCAAAACCCTGACCTTCAACCAAAACCCTACCCTTCAACCAAAACCCTACCAACCCAACCCTACCCTTCAACCAAAACCCTACCCCTCAACCAAATTCCTACCCTTCAACCAAAACCCCACCCCAACCTACCCTTCCCAAAACCCTACCCATTCACCAAAACCCTACCCTTCAACAAAACCCTACCCCCTTCACCAAAAACCCATCAACAGTAAACCAAAACCCTTCAACCAAATTCCTACCCTTCAACCAAAACCCTACCCTTCCCCAAAACCCTACCCTTCAACCAAAACTCTACCCTTCAACCAACAACCTACCCTTCAACCAAAACCCTACCCCTCACCAAAACCCTACCCTTCAACCAAAACCACAACAAACCAAACCCTACCCCTCAACCAAATCCTACCCTTCACCAAAACCCTACCCTTCAACCAAAACCCTACCCAGCACCAAAACCCAACCCAACACCAAAACCCTACCTTTCAACTAAACTATCCAAAACACAAAGCCTACATTCACTAAAACCCTCCCCTTCAACAAAACCTTACCCTGGCCTTCACCAAAAAAACAACAACAGTACACCAAAACCCAACAACAACACCAAAACAACACCAAAACACAACAACAACCAAACACAACAACAACACCAAAACACAACAACAACACCAAAACACAACAACAACACCAAAACAGCACCAAAACACAACAACAGCACCAAAACACAACAACAACACCAAAACACAACAACAACACCAAAACACAACAACAACACCAAAACACAACAACACCAAAACACAACAACAACACCAAAACAGCACCAAAACACAACAGCACCAAAACACAACAACAACAACAACACCAAAAACAAAACACAACAACAACACCAAAACACATCAACAACACCAAAACACAACAACAACACCAAAACAGCACCAAAACACAACAACAGCACCAAAACACAACAACAACACCAAAACACAACAACAGCACCAAAACACAACAACAGCACCAAAACACAACAACAGCACCAAAACACAACAACAACACCAAAACACAACAACAACACCAAAACACAACAACAACACCAAAACACAACACCAACACCAAAACAACACCAAAACAGCACCAAAACACAACAACAACACCAAAACACAACAACAACACCAAAACACAACAACAACAACAACACCAAAACACAACAACAACAACACCAAAACACAACAACAACACCAAAACACAACAACAACACCAACAACAACACCAAAACACAACAACAACACCAAAACAGCACCAAAACACAACAACAGCACCAAAACACAACAACAACACCAAAACCCAACAACAACACCAAAACCCAACAACAACATTTGCTTAGTTGGGCTGACGTTGTATTTTCTCTCTTTATCGACTAAACTAATCCATTTAATTTATCAGTTGGTGTAAAACCAGAATAATGTCATGCATCCCTATCAGTGGGATGATGTGAAGAGACACCTCAATTTACTTATATCTTTACTAATTTTAGAGTCTGTGTTTACTAAGGATTATAGAGATTTCAGGTCTCCATAGCAACTCCACAGCAACTTCCCACTTCAACCACTGACAGAGGCCAGGGCCCTTTATTCACAAAGTGTCTCAGAGTAAGAGTGCTGATCTAGGATCAGATCCACCCCTGTCTTTGAACTGTGTGAATACAGGTTTTCCGGCATGGCGGCCATGGTGTCTGTCACACTAAAGTATAAAGTCGATACAGGTCAGCTGATGTCTATGATGTTGCGAGTGTACACTATACATTGAGTGTACAAAACATTAGGAACACCTTCGTAATATTGAGCTGATACACACTGGAAACTGAAAAACCCAGCAGCGTTGCAGTTCTTGACACAACCAAACAGGTGTGCCTGGCACCTACTACCAAACCCTGTTCAGAGGCACTTAAATATTTTGTCTTGTTCATTCACCCTCAATGGCACACATATCTCAGTTGTCTCGAGGCTTAAAAATCCTTCTTTAACCTGTCTCCTCCCCTTCATCTACACTGATTGAAATGGATTTAACAAGTGACATTAATAAGCGATCACAGCTTTCACCTGGATCCACCTGGTCAGTCTATGTCATGGAAAGAGCACACTATACGTGGTCAGCTGATGTCTATGATGTTGTGATTGTTCACTATATGTGGGTGGGACTGTCAGATGACTAAACCAGCAGAGGTAACGTATATAACACCACGCATCTCCTGAATGACCTAATTATTCCTATCCTGAAAACCTTTTGCTATGACGACTGTAGACAATACTGAATCACTTAATAATACACCACGCGGCAATAATGATTTCAACACAGTAATACCACAACATCGGCTAATGGACAATATTCATTCTGACTGAGGGAAATGGAAAAGGTATGAAACTAATGGGAATTGCTAGAATGACTGGGCATTGTTGTAGATAAAACATTGTTATGGGAGATACATTGTATATACAGAATTGTGTTGACACCCTTTCAAATTAGTGGATTTGACCATTTCAGCCACACCCATTGCTGACAGGTATATAAAATTTGAGCATACAGCCATGCAATCTCCATAGACAAACACTGGCAGTAGAATGGCCCTTGCTGAAAAGCTCAGTGGCTTTCAATGTGGCACAGTCTAGAGGATGCCACCTTTCCAACAGGTCAATTCGTCAAATTTCGGCCCTGCTAGAGCTGCCCAGGTCAACTGTCAGTGTTGTTATTGTGAAGTGGAAACGTTTAGGAGTAAAAATGGCTCAGCCGCGAAGTGGTAGGCCACAAAAGCTCACAGAACAGGACTGCTGAGTGATGAAGAGCGTAAAGAAAACGTCTGTCCCAGGTTGCAACACTCACTGCCGAGGTCCAAACTGCCTCTGGAAGCAACGTCAGCACAATAACTGTTCGTTGTGAGCCTCATGAAATGGGTTTCAAATCAAATCAAATTGTATTAGTCACATATGCCGAATACAACAGGTGTAAACCTTACAGTGAAAGGCTTCCTTACGAGCTCCTAACCAACAATGCAGTTAAAAAATATATGAAAAAGTCATTAAATAGCAACAGTAAAATAACCATAGTGAGATTATATACAGGGGGTACCGGTACAGAGTCAATGTGGAGACTATATACAGGGGGTACCGGTACAGAGTCAATGTGGAGACTATATACAGGGGGTACCGGTACAGAGTCAATGTGGAGACTATATACAGGGGGTACCGGTACAGAGTCAATGTGGAGACTATATACAGGGGGTACCGGTACAGAGTCAATGTGGAGACTATATACAGGGGGTACCGGTACAGAGTCAATGTGGAGACTATATACAGGGGGTACCGGTACAGAGTCAATGTGAAGGCTATACACAGGGGGTACCGGTACAGAGTCAATGTGGAGGTTATATACAGGGGGTACCGGTACAGAGTCAATGTGGAGACTATATACAGGGGGTACCGGTACAGAGTCAATGTGGAGACTATATACAGGGGGTACCGGTACAGAGTCAATGTGGAGACTATATACAGGGGGTACCGGTACAGAGTCAATGTGGAGGCTATATACAGGGGGTACCGGTACAGAGTCAATGTGGAGGCTATATACAGGGGTACCGGTACAGAGTCAATGTGGAGGCTATATACAGGGGGTACCGGTACAGAGTCAATGTGGAGACTATATACAGGGGTACCGGTACAGAGTCAATGTGGAGACTATATACAGGGGTACCGGTACAGAGTCAATGTGGAGACTATATACAGGGGGTACCGGTACAGAGTCAATGTGGAGACTATATACAGGGGTACCGGTACAGAGTCAATGTGGAGGCTATATACAGGGGGTACCGGTACAGAGTCAATGTGGAGGCTATATACAGGGGGTACCGGTACAGAGTCAATGTGGAGGCTATATACAGGGGTACCGGTACAGAGTCAATGTGGAGACTATATACAGGGGGTACCGGTACAGAGTCAATGTGGAGACTATATACAGGGGTACCGGTACAGAGTCAATGTGGAGACTATATACAGGGGGTACCGGTACAGAGTCAATGTGGAGGCTATATACAGGGGGTACTGGTACAGAGTCAATGTGGAGGCTATATACAGGGGTACCGGTACAGAGTCAATGTGGAGACTATATACAGGGGTACCGGTACAGAGTCAATGTGGAGGCTATATACAGGGGGTACCGGTACAGAGTCAATGTGGAGGCTATATACAGGGGGTACCGGTACAGAGTCAATGTGGAGGCTATATACAGGGGTACCGGTACAGAGTCAATGTGGAGGCTATATACAGGTGGTACCGGTACAGAGTCAATGTGGAGGCTATATACAGGTGGTACCGGTACAGAGTCAATGTGGAGGCTATATACAGGTGGTACCGGTACAGAGTCAATGTGGAGGCTATATACAGGGGTACCGGTACAGAGTCAATGTGGAGGCTATATACAGGGGGTACCGGTACAGAGTCAATGTGGAGACTATATACAGGGGTACCGGTACAGAGTCAATGTGGAGACTATATACAGGGGGTACCGGTACAGAGTCAATGTGGAGACTATATACAGGGGGTACCGGTACAGAGTCAATGTGGAGGCTATATACAGGGGGTACCGGTACAGAGTCAATGTGGAGACTATATACAGGGGGTACCGGTACAGAGTCAATGTGGAGACTATATACAGGGGGTACCGGTACAGAGTCAATGTGGAGGCTATATACAGGGGGTACCGGTACAGAGTCAATGTGGAGACTATATACAGGGGTACCGGTACAGAGTCAATGTGGAGACTATATACAGGGGGTACCGGTACAGAGTCAATGTGGAGGCTATATACAGGGGGTACCGGTACAGAGTCAATGTGGAGGCTATATACAGGGGGTACCGGTACAGAGTCAATGTGGAGGCTATATACAGGGGGCACCGGTACAGAGTCAATGTGGAGACTATATACAGGGGGTACCGGTACAGAGTCAATGTGGAGACTATATACAGGGGGCACTGGTTAGTCGAGGTAATTGAGGTAATAGGAACATGTAGGTAGAGTTATTAAAGTCACTATGTATAGATGAGAGTAGCAGTGGTATAAAAGGGGAAGTGGGCAATGAAAATAGTCTGGTTAGCCATTTTTTGATTAGATGTTCAGGAGTTTTATGGTTTGGGGGGTCGAAGCTGTTTAGAAGCCTCTTGGACTGCCTCCTGAGTGGTGCAGTGTCTAAGGCACTAGAGATTCTGGGTTCGAGTCCAGGCTCTGTCGCAGCCGGCCGTGACCGGGAGACCAGTGGGGCAGCACACAATTGGTGCAGCGTTGTCCGGGTTAGGGGAGGGTTTGGCTGGAGTCTTTGACAATTTTTAGGGCCTTCCTCTGACACCGCCTGGTATAGAGATCCTGGATGGCAGGAAGCTTGGCCACAGTGATGTACTGGGCTGTACGCACTACCCTCTGTAATGCCTTGTGGTCGGAGGGCGAGCAGTTGCCATACCAGGCAGTGATGTAACCAGTCAGGATGGTGCAGCTGTAGAACATTTTGAGGATCTGAGGACCCATGCCCAATCTCTTCAGTCTCCTGAGGGGGAATAGGTTTTGTCGTGCCCTCTTCACGACTGTCTTGGTGTGCTTGGACCATGTTAGTTTGTTGGTGATGTGAACACAAAGGAACTTGAAGCTCCCAACCTGTTCCCCTACAGCCCTGTCGATGAGAATGGGAGCATGCTCGGTCCTGTTTTTCATGTAGTCCACAATCATCTCATTTGTCTTGATCACGTTGAGGGAGAGGCTGTTGTCCTTGCACCACATGGACAGGTCTCTAGGGATATTCTGTCTCGTCATTGTCTGTGAACAGGCCTACCACTGTTGTGTCATCGGCAAACTTAATGATGGTGTTGGAGTCGTGTCTGAGTCATGAGTGAACAGGGAGTACAGAAGAAGACTGAGCACGCACCCCTGAGAGGCCCCTGTGTTGAAGATCAGTGTGGCCAATGTGTTGTTACCTACCCTTACCACCTGGGGGCGGCCCATCAGGAAGTCCAGGATCCAGTTGCAGAGGGAGGTGTTTAGTCCCAGGGTCCTTAGCTTATTGATGAGCTTTGAGGGCACTATGGTGTTGAACGCTGAGCTGCAGTCAATGAATAGCATTCTCACATAGGTGTTCCTTTTGTCCAGATGGGAAAGGGCAGTGTGGAATGCAAGAGATTGCATCATCTGCATCATCTGGATCTGTTAGGGCGGTATGCAAATTGGAGTGGGTCTAGGGTTTCTGGGATAATGGTGTTGATGTGAGCCTTTGACCAGCCTTTCAAAGCACTTCATAGCTACAGACGTGAGTGCTACGGGTCGGTAGTCATTTAGGCAGGTTTCCGTAGTGTTGATGGGCACAGGGACTATGGTGGTCTGCTTAAAACATGTTGGTATTACAGACTCGGACAGGGAGAGGTTGAAAATGTCAGTGAAGTCACTTGCCAGTTGGTCAGCGCATGTAAGTACACGTTCTGGTAATCCGTCTGGCCCTACGGCCTTGTGAATGTTGAGCTGTTTAAAGGTCTCACTCACATCGGCTGTGGAGAGCGTGATCACACAGTCTTCCGGAACAGCTGGTGCTCTCATGCATGTTTCAGTGTTATCTGCCTCGAAGCGAGCATAGAAGTAGTTTAGCTCATCTGGTAGGCCCGTGTCACTGGGCAGCTCTCAGCTGTGCTTCCCTTTGTAGTCTGTAATGGTTTGCAAGCCCTGCCACATCCGATGAGAGTCAGAGCCGGTGTAGTACGATTCAATCTTAGTCCTGTATTGATGCTTTGCCTGTTTAATGGTTCGTCGGAGGGCATAGCGGGATATATTATAAGCTTCCAGGTTAGAGTCCCGCTCCTTGAAAGTGTCAGCTCTAGCCTTTAGCTCAGTGCGGATGGTGCCTGGCTTCTGGTTGGGGTATGTACGTATGGTCACTGTGGGGACGACGTCATCGATGCACTTATTGATGAAGCCAATGACTGATGAAGTGTACTCCTCAATGCCATCGAAGGAATCCCGGAGCATATTCCAGTCTGTGCTAGCAAAACAGTCCTGTAGCTTAGCATCTGCTTCCTCTGACCACTTTTTTTATTGATCTAGTCACTAGTGCTTCCTGCTTTAATTTTTGCTTGTAAGCGTGAATCAGGAGGATAGAATTATGGTCTGATTTGCCAAATGGAGGCCGAGGGACCGCTTTGTACACGTCTCTGTGTGCGGAGTAAAGTTGGTCCTGAGTTTTTTCCCACTGGTTGCACATTTAACATGCTGATGGAAATTTGGAAAGACGGATTTAAGTTTCCCTGCATTAAAGTTCCCGGCCACTAGGAGCGCGGCGTCTTAGTGCCAGTATCAGTCTGCTGTGGTATGTAGACAGCTACAAAAAAAAACAGATGAAAACTCTCTAGGTAGAAAGTGTGGTTTACAGCTTATTATGAGAAACTCTACCTCAGGCGAGCAAAACCTTGAGACTTCCTTAGACATCGTGCACCAGCTGTTATTTACAAAAATACATAGTCTGCCGCCCCTTGTCTTACCAGACGCCGCTGCTCTGTCCTGCGGATACAGCGTATAACCAGCCAGCTGTATGTTGATAATGTCGTTGTTCAGCCACGACTCTGTGAAGCATAAGATGTTACATATTTTAATGTCCCGTTGGTAGTTTAATCTTCTGCGTAGGTCATCGATTTTTCTTTTCCAAAGATTGCACGTTTGCTAGTAGAACGGAGGGAAGTGGAGGTTAATTAGGCCGCCTAAGAATTCTCAGAAGACAGCCCGACCATCGGCCCCCCATCGGCAGTGTTTCCATGGCCGAGCAGCCACACACAAGCAGAGGATCAACATGAGCAATGCCAAACATCGGCTGGAGTGCTGTAAAGCTCGCCGCCATTGGACACTGGAGCAGTGGAAACGTGTCCTCTGGGGTGATGAATCACGCTTCACCATCTGGCAGTCCGACGGACGAATATGGGTTTGGAGGATACCAGGAATACACTACCTGCCCGGATGCATAGTGCCATCTGTAAAGTTTGGTGAAGGAGGAATAATGGTCTGGGGCTGTTTTTCATGATTCAGGCTCCTTGGTTCCAGTAAAGGGAAATCTTAACAACATACAATGGCATTCTAGGCGATTCTGTGCTTCCAACTTTGTGGCAACAGTTTGGGGAAGGGCCTTTCCTGTTTCTGCATGACAATGCCCCGGTGCACAAAGTGAGGTCCATACAGAAATGGTTTGTCAAGATCGGTTTGTAAGAACTTAACTGGCCTGCACAGAGGGACCTCAACCCCGTCGAACGCCTTTGGGATTAATTGGAACACCGACTGCAAACCACCCCTAATCGCCCAGCATAAGTGCCCAACCTCACTAATGCTCTTGAGGCTGAATGGAAGCAAGTCCCCCCGGTAATGTTCCAACATCTAGTGGAAAGCCTTCACAGAAGAGTGGAGGCTGTTATAGCAGCAAAGAGGGAACCAACTCCATATTAATGCCCATGATATTGGAATAACATTTTTGACAAGCAGGTGTCCACATACTTTTTGTCATGTAGTGTATCTCGATGCATTTATTTTAATGTTGTTTTTAAATTTTTTATTTAACCTTTATTTAAATAGGCAAGTCAGTTAAACAAACAGATTCTTATTTACAATGACAGATGTTTACCTTGTGAGCTCAGGGATTTGATCCAGCAACCTTTCAGTTACTGGCCCAACACTCTAACCACTAGGCTACCTGCCGCCCCAATGGGGATGTTGTATAGAGGGATGTTATATAAACAGGTAAAGGAGGTGAATGTGCAAATTCCAAAAAGTTTGCCTTTTTAATTCAGGCTGTACGTGTTCTAGAAAAGCAATTAGCCTGCATGGAAGATTGATGTTTGGATATATTTGTGCAACAAACTCTCCCCATTTACCATTTAAAAATGCTCTACAATTAGTTTTTCTTGGGCTGGGATACATGCAATGGTTTGACTTGATCAATTGTGACTGAAGTATAAAAACGACATTCTCTGACACAGATCATTTGCTTTTTATTTGATGACTGCAATGAAATGTAGGGTACATTCTCAATGAAATGTAGGGTACATTCTCAATGAAATGTAGGGTACATTCTCAATGAAATGTAGGGTACATTCTCAATGAAATGTAGGGTACATTCTCAATGAAATGTAGGGTACATTCTCAATTAAATGTAGGGCACATTCTCAATTAAATGTAGGGCACATTCTCAATTAAATGTAGGGTACCTTCTCAATTAAATGTAGGGTACATTCTCAATTAAATGTAGGGTACATCCTCAATTAAATGTAGGGTACATTCTCAATTAAATGTAGGGCACATTCTCAATTAAATTTAGGGTACATTCTCAATTAAATGTAGGGTACATCCTCAATTAAATGTAGGGCACATTCTCAATGAAATGTAGGGCACATTCTCAATGAACTGTAGGGCACATTCTCAATTAAATGTAGGGTACATTCTCAATGAAATGTAGGGCACACAAGAGAATGTGCCCTACATTTCATTGAGAATGTGCCCTACATTTCATTGAGAATGTGAACCTTCATTTTCATGTTAAAGAAGTTTGTGGCTTTTGTCAAATCAATATTTTTGGTGGTTTTGAAAATTATGAGCGAAAACATTGTTAGGCCCAGTCCAATTTCCATCAAAATGCACTCGTTCTATGCTTAATTGTAAAGCAGGCCCCTGCATTCATTAAACACTATGATTTTTCAATATTGGTCAAATAGCACCTACAAAATTAAACTTTATAGGCCTGCAAAAATACATGATAAAGCATGAATAAAGAATGAATACTTACGTGTGAAACTCCGTGTTCTGTAGCATAGCTTCCAGAGTTTCGTGTTTCAGTTTTTAGAGAACAGAATGGCCAGAAAACCCAAGTAGAATCCATGTAGAATCCATGTTTCATTTGTCTCCAGGAAGATCCTGATTATTAAATCGATAAATTACTTCAATTACACGTTAGAGAGACTGAAAATGGCGCCTGTTATGTTGCGAGGCCGAATCCAGAGGTTATCGTTTAAAAGTGACTCCCGGATGAATGCCAGTTGTCAAATCCCCTGATGTTAGGCATTTTGAACCGCGCTTCATTCGGTGCTACAGGGTCAACGCCCGCCTACGGACTCACCCAAAACACCCTTCCTTTCCATTTGATTGCTACAAAATGTCAGTCCTGATAAAACTTCAAATAGCCACAAAAAGCGCACGGTTGTAATTCATGCGTGTTCCTGAGCCGTTGCGCTGAGAGTGGAAGGTCCTAAAACCTCCGTTTGCCCTTGAGCTGCTGAGCGGCTGGCCCGGGCAGGATGGGAGCGACGCCTGACCAGGGGATTAGGCTACGGCTGGCCCATGTCATCTCACATTCAAAATTTATCAGGATTTGGGAAGCAATACCTTTTTTTTTTTAACCTCTCAATTGAGTCATCTGAAACAATTTGTGAGGCAACAGGAAAGATGTTTAATTTCACTGCACAACATTTTACAAAGAGCCTGCAAAAATAGAAAACAGAATGCAAAAATGTGTTTGCAAAAATGTGTTTAATCCTGAATCAATCTTTTCACGCACCGGTAGATAAGAAATCTACTTTCTCAGAACTATTTACAGGTACATGTGCGCATGCTATTATACCTGTAGGCCTATAGGAATTAAATAATAAACGTTGCCCTGTTGCTCCCTCTGCCGGCACTACAGGCAAACACGGGGCTGATTGTCAATTACATTTCAGTACCATTGACAGCTCCCTGAATTGCAAACTTGACATATCGCCTAATTGTCCACAGGTAATTAAAGCGCAGAAAACTAGCAATGACGACCTTGGGCTTTTAAACCATAATAACAAATTATAACAGTGCATATGCAATCATAATTCAATTTCACGCTTAGGCGGTTTTGGACCTCTGAGTTGAATGCACTCGATTACAACAGTCTGGGTTAGAGAGTCTGGGGATTCTCCGTCCATTGCTTTTGGCTATGCATAGTAGCTATGGTTATTAGCATAGCACATAACTTGGATCCACATATACTGTACTTGTACAGGTAGATAAGGCATTTAAAGAAACACTCATTGTGCTACCGATGTCAACAACGTTGAAGCATCCATTATATCGATTTATTACATTATTCTGGTGAGCAAGAGTTTCTTCAGTCTTCCCATGAAACATTCTCATTTCTCATTATATCTAATTATAGACAAGCTGACTAACAAATAGCTGAAGGCCAGTCAAATTCAAATCTCGAGAAACCATTTCTGTATGGACCTCGCTACTCGCTTCAGCACACGGTGGTCCCGATCTTATGAGCTTATGTGCAGGTAGATAAGGCATTTAAAGGAACACTCATTGTGCTACGAGAAAGGTAGTCTATTTGGCAAACATTTGCATAATTATGATGTAGCTTAAACCATAAGAGGGATCTTATCAAGACAAAGCAATATGGCACAAAGGAACGTGATTAATATTTGTAATATATATAAATCATTCAGTAGAAATCGGTTGTATCTGTGCATTTAAAGCTATTCTGTTCCATTGAAAAACTATAAACTAGCATTTTGTCTATTTTCTCACATGTACACATACATAAGTTCTAAATGAATGCAAATGTGCCTTTTTATGATTAGCCAAATATATTAGTAGAATACACGTAAATGTAGATAGCCAGCGGTGCCTACAGCTTCCAGGCATTCTGCATCATAGTAACAAAGTATCCGTCGCTGTCAATAGAGGCACTCACTCCACTGTAGTAGTTCATGAACTCCTCCTGAGTTACCTAAAGGAGAAGGACAAGACAACTCATTTACAAAATATACAAAACCAAGTAACCAAGCCAAGAATATCTGCTCCTTCCTTTTGTACGTAAAAAGTTGTGTATAATTATTTATTTTTTTAAAACCCTTTTTTGTTTGTTTGTTTAATGTAATATCAGCTACAATTCATTAGCCTGAAATACAAGGCCTGTTTGCATAAAACATCTTAAGTGTTTCTCTTGAGGAATAATTTCCCTTTACCAAAGGGACTCGTTTAAGGGGGTTGAATGGAAATGGAAACGTAAGGTCATAATTTAAGAGTTTTATGGGTAGTTTCAAGGCAGGTAAGGCAGAGCCTCTGGTTACCGTGGAGATGACTTGATTCAATGTTCCAAGCCAGGACAAACACATTTATTTAGAAGATAATAAAACATATTTATTTTAGTTACTTTTTTTTCTCAACTTGTTTCTATTACTTTCTAGCATGTCAAGCTAACTTAGAGAGTAGGTAGCTAGCTGGTCAGCTAGCATGTCAAGCTAACTTAGAGAGTAGGTAGCTAGCTGGTCAGCTAGCATGTCAAGCTAACTTTGAGAGTAGGTAGCTATTGGTGTTATTCTTCAATAACAAACTCCAAAGCAAATCAATGGGAGAAAAATAGGTTTATTTGAGAAGGACAAATCAAGATGTTATGCTGGGAGGTAGATGTTCAGATGTTCAGTCTCCCCTGTCCTCAGCTTTTCCCCCAAATCAAAGGAACAGGATGCCATTTATAACCCCACTCCCTAGCCTGGGGTTGACCAATCAGAAGTCCTTGCAGTACAACTTGGCCAATGGCCAAATAACAAGTATCCTGCCCCCGACTTAATGTACAGAACGTAGCACACGTAGCTCTGAGTTCAGGATTGACATTCCACAGATTCTAAACAGCTGTTGAACTGAGAGACCCAACTCCTATTTACAATTCCCTATTGACCATTAGTACTATATTTAGTGTAGTACTCTCGTCCTCTCAAACTCTGCGTTGTGTATTTATCTTCAAAATACTCTTATAGACCTCATGGGCACCCTTAACTTTTTCCACTTCATTTAAGGGAGAAATTAACCTTAAAATGTTTTGTGCATCTGACTTAAAGTTAAGGAAACTTTAAGTGAAAAGATAAGGGGGGAATTAACTTAAGATGTTTTGTGCATCTGACTTAAAGTTAAGGAAACTTTAAGTGAAAAGATAAGGGGGGAATTAACTTAAGATGTTTTATGAAAATGGGCTCAGGACCGGTTTTGTGGTAACATTCCACTCCTTGTACTCCGTGCCATATGCCTAAAATATGACATCGTCTGTTGTGGTAACATTCCACTCCTTGTCATATGCCTAAAATATGACATCGTCTGTTGTGGTAACATTCCACTCCTTGTACTCCGTGCCATATGCCTAAAATATGACATCGTCTGTTGTGGTAACATTCCACTCCTTGTACTCCGTGCCATATGCCTAAAATATGACATCGTCTGTTGTGGTAACATTCCACTCCTTGTACTCCGTGCCATATGCCTAAAATATGACATCGTCTGTTGTGGTAACATTCCACTCCTTGTACTCCGTGCCATATGCCTAAAATATGACATCGTCTGTTGTGGTAACATTCCACTCCTTGTACTCCGTGCCATATGCCTAAAATATGACATCGTCTGTTCTCTTTGAGCTGATTTTTATTTATTTTTTTACCTTTATTTTACTAGGCAGGTCAGTTAAGAACAAATTCTTATTTTCAATGACGGCCTAGGAACAGTGGGTTAACTGCCTGTTCAGGGGCAGAACGACAGATTTGTACCTTGTCAGCTCAGGGATTTGAACTTGCAACCTTTCGGTTACTAGTCCAACTCTCTAACCACTAGGCTACCCTGCCGTCCCGATTATTGATAGAATGTTCACATTTGAAGATTGGAGAAAGGCCAGACTGTTTGGAGTGGCAAGGCGTGTGGAATGTTAACACAAACAGATTGGTACCCAGGCTAGCCAGTTCGTCATTCCAGTAAACGGACAAATGTATTTATTACCTTGCCGTCTTTGTCGTTGGGGGAATCAAAGCTGCTGAGGAAAGTTAGGAAGACCTGTTCCTCTGTCCACTCCCCACTCTTATATTTGGGGTGTTGTGAGCAGTTGTAGACCCCCCTCAGGTCCTCCACAGTCACCACCCCGTCCCCTGTCCGGTCTAACTTCTTAAAGGCCTGGCCAATCACAGAGATCCTGGCACTGGACATGGGAGGCTGGAGGAAACACAAACACATGAAAACAGCAATATACATCACTGCACCTTTATCATGCAATTATTAGATGTACTTTGGCTCGTTCAAATACTATTATTATGAGAGAACCATTATTCTACACCGTCCATAATGAATAAATGTGCATAATCAATTCGTTTTTAGTGTCACTACTCTGTAATTATACCCTCAGATTCTCCAGAAACTCGTTGAAGTTGATGCTGCCACTGCCGTCCTTGTCACACAGTGTGAAGATCTGCCGGGCCTCCTCTCTGCTCACCACCACACCATAGTCCTCCAGTCCTTTAATAAACTCCTGCAGGTCCAGAGACTTACTGCCATCGTCGTCCATGATGCGGAACGTCCTGTATGGACCGGTGAGGAAGAGAGAGGATGTGGAGAGATTAACCACCTGTCTCTGGGTATCTATTTAAATGTAATAATCAATTATGAATCAGTTATTATGAATTATTATTGGCCTTTTGCCTGCAGACTATTTTCACTTGTGAGTGAATATCATAATACCATAAGAAAGCGTTATTGTAAAGTTACAAAAAAGAATTGTTGTTGATGTTTTGCTTTGTATTTTAATCAGTTGCTCTTACCTTGCCAGTCCCTTGATGCCAGCCACTCCCCTGGCCAGACATTGCTGTCTCAGTACCTCCAGTGGGTCTGTGGCCTTGGTGTCTGAGGCCATGTCTTCTGTGTTACTGTAAAATATGGAGTAAAATACTCCATCTGCTTAGTTAATTTTGTATTCAGATGTAGGTTCAACTTTATGAATTGTAACAGAGGAAGTATAATGAGCAAGCAAGGAGAAAAAAGAAAGTCAAACTATGCTACACTCCTCCCCTAGAAACCTGTTACTAGGCTACACCCCTCCCCTAGAGACGTGTCACTAGGCTACACCCTCCCCTAGAGACCTGTTACTATGTACATGTGCACCAAGCCATCACAAGTCAGTTCAATAGTCAATTAATCATAAACCGTCATAATTGCAAATGTGTTCATATTGCAATTGCATTAGGTATTTTAGTCTTCATATCAAGTATCATATTTCCTTTATTTAACTAGGCAAGTCAGTTAAGAACAAATTCTTATTTTCAATGACAGCCTAGGAACAGTGGGTTAACTGCCTGTTCAGGGGCAGAACGACAGATTTGTACCTTGTCAGCTCGTGGGTTCGAACTTGCAACCTTTCGGTTACTAGTCCAAAGCTCTAACCAATAGACCACCCTAATTTGCCTCCTTAATTTGCTTAATTTACACCACTTTTATAAAAGAAAAACGAAAGTCATTACTCCTGTTGTCTAGGCAACACTTACACAACAACCACACCTTTTTTCCAATGCCATAACTTCAAACCACTATCTATCCAAAAATAATTCAACTAACATACCACAACTAAGCAATAATGAAGTATACGATTACCCAACAAAAATGGTACTTGTTGCAAGTGTTTGCGTGTGAAGAGAAAGTGGTCTCACCTGGTGTTCTCGTCACCTGTTCCACTCTAGTGTGCCCGTGCGTAATGTAATGTTGGTATGAATAGCGCACGCCTCCTCCTCCTCCTCTCTTTACCGTACACTTCAGACCAGCGGGCCCACTCGTGTCATTACCAGTAACGACTGTATGATCATTTTCAATTTTCGCGGTAAGGAAGGCGGTAAAATGTACAAAGGGAAAATCGATCGAATAGTTGAGCATTCAAAAAAATGTTAAAAAATGTTTGTGTCCCAAAATGGCACCCTATTCTCTATATAGTGCACGATACCTGTAATGTTATGATAGTGAGATAATTGTAAGCAGTAGAAGGCCTAGAATGGGTCATAGGTTTCAGGTGTGATGTTGAAAACGCTGGGATGGATGATTCCGGACCACGTCTGAAAAAGTAGATACATTATTTGGGATAGAGGTGGGGTAATGCATTGTCAGAAAAACATTATACGTGGTGGAAAAGGACATATATAGTATTGTAACGACCCTTGAAAGGAGGGAGTAGTGTAACAACCCTGGGTTTATAAGCGCGTATATCGCATCTTACGTTTGAGCATGCTTTTGCGGCACAGTCGATAGCGCGCTGAACTTCGGGCTAGAGGGTCGAGGGTTCGAGACCTGCTGCCTGCTGTTTCATTACAATATCATAGCAAGGCATTTGCAGCGGTGTAAAGTAATTAGTAAAAATACTTTGAAGTACGACTTAAGTAGTTTTTGGCGGGAATTTGTACTTTACCATTGATATTTTTTGAAAATGTTTGCTTTTACTTCACTATTGAAGACAATATGTACTTTTTTACTTCCATACATTTTCCATGACACCAAAAAGCACTCGTTACATTTTGAATGCTCAGGCAGGACAGAAATATGGTCCAATTCACACACCTATCAATACGAGACCCAACCAGTGATCAGAGCGGTTCTGGGATACAAAATTCTAAAATTTCCCTCGTGCTGGATCTGGTCCTGTTTGATTGTCAATCGGATCTATGTACTGTGACTACAACTGATCGACCCCGAGTGGACCCGAATAGACCTACCCACAGCTCTACATAGCCTATAGCATTTTTTTTAACGCTAATACGGTGAATTGATTTACTTATAAAAGCCCTAGCCAACATATAAATAACTATTCGTTAACCAGAAGAGCAACTTGGCTGATAAAAATAATTTGTTTGTTACTCGGGTCACTTAAGATACGGTTCTAGTCCAGATTTGATAGTCCTCAGGTCCGTTCAGGTTGGACCCGAGAAGACCTCTACTACCAATATAACGCGTTGTCATCCCTACTGCCTCTGACCTGGCGGATTCTCGAAACACAAATCCAGCTTTTGCAAGTGATTGAGTGTTGGAGTGTGCCTCTCGCTGTTCATAAATAAAGAAAAACAAGAAAACGGGGCTGTATGGTTTGTTTAATACAAGGAATTTGATGTATAGCATTTACTTTTACTCAAGTATGATAATTGAGTACTTTTTTCCACCACTGTGACTGTACTTAAGTACATTTTAAAACCATATTACTTGTAGACTTTTACTCAAGTAGTATTTCACTGGGTGACTTTCTCTTTTACTGGAGTCATTTTCTATTAGGGAACCTACTTTTACTCAAGACAATTGAGTACTTTTTCCACCACTGGGAATTTGTCCAGTAAAGCAGCTGGTTAACACAATTAAATCCATGTAGGGTAATATAAACAAGATGGAGAAAACTAAATTGTGTGTTTAGAAAAGAGGGAGATAAATAATGATGATGGAACTCTTTGAAATAGATATTAGATTTATGTAGCAGTCAGTCATGTTAGATAAAAAAACATTTTGGCACAGTTGCTCAACAAATGGGTAAGCTGCTATGTCTACTAGATAAATATTCTTAAAACCATAATTTACTTCCAAATAAATACACAGACAGAATCAGGCGCCAGAGATTTCCCAGGTCAGGTAAACCTCATGGCCTTATACAGTGCCATTCGGAAAGTATTCAGACCCCTTGACTTTCCCCCACATTTTGTTACATTACAGCCTTATTCTAAAAGGGATTAAATAAATGTTTTTCCTCAGCAATCTACACACAATACCCAATAATGGCAAAGTGAAAACAGGTTGTTAGATATTTCAAAAAAAAAAAAAAAAATACAAACAGAAATACCTTATTTACATAAGTATTCAGACCCTTTGCTATGAGACTCAAAATTGAGCTCAGGCGCATCCTGTTTCTATTGATCATCCTTGAGATGTTTCTACAACTTGATTGGAGTCCACCTGTGGTAAATTCAATTGATTGGACATGATTTGGAAAGGCACACACCTGTCTATATAAGGTCCCACAATTGACAATGCATGTCAGAGCAAAAACCAAGCCATGAGTTCAAAGGAATTGTGCGTAGAGCTCCGAGACAGGATTGTGTCGATGCACAGATCTGGGGAAGGGTACGAAAACATTTCTGCAGCATTAAAGGCCCCCTAGAACACAGTGGCCTCCATCATTATTAAATGGAAGAAGTTGGAACCACCAAGACTCTTCCTAGAGCTGGCCACCCAGCCAAACTGAGGAATCGGGGTAGAAGGGCCTTGGTCAGGGAAGTGACCAAGAACTTGATGGTCACTCTGACAGAGCTCTAGAGTTCCTCTGTAGAGATGGAGGAACTTTCCAGAAGGACAACCATCTCTGCAGCACTCCACCAACGAGGCCTTTATGGTAGAGTGGCCAGACAGAAGCCACTCCTCAGTAAAAGGCACATGACAGCCCAAAATGCACCTAAAGACTCTCAGAACATGAGAAACAAGATTCTCTGGTCTGATGACACCAATATTGAACACTTTGGCCTGTCTGGAGGAAACCTGGCACCATCCCTATGGTGAAGCATGGTGGTGGCAGCATCACGCTGTGGGGATGTTTTTCAGCGGCAGGGACTGGGAGATTAGTCAGGATTGAGGGTAAGATGAACGGAGCAAAGTACAGAGAGATCCTTGATGAAAATCTGCTCAAGAGCGCTCAGGATCTCAGACTGGGGCGAAGGTTCACCTTCCAGCAGGACAATGACCCTAAGCACACAGCCAAAACAATGCAGGAGAGACTTTGGGACAAGTCTCTGATTGTCCTTGAGTGGCCCAGCCAGAGCCCGGACATGAACCAGATCGAACATCTCTGGAGAGACCTGAAAATAGCTGTGCAGCAACGCTCCCCATCCAACCTGACAGAACTTGAGAGGATCTGCAGAGAAGAATGGGAGAAACTCCAAATACATTTGTGCCAAGCTTGTAGCGTCCTACCCAAGAAGACTCAAGGCTGTAATCACTACCAAAGGTGCTTCAACAAAGTACTGAGTAAAGGGTTTGAATACTTATGTAAATGTGATATTTCTGTTTTGTATTTTTTAAATAAATTAGCAACAAATATCTAAAAACCTTTTTGCTTTGTCATTATGGGTTATTGTGTGCAAATTGATGAGGGGGGGGACTATTGAATCCATTTTTAGAATAAGGCCTCTAATGTAGCAAAATGTGGAAAAAGTCATTCTGAATACTTTCAGACTAACATATTGATTAGTTTTGTATGTGTGCATACAAAATGGCACCCTTAATAGTGCACTACTTTTGAACAGGGCCCATAGGGTCTATAAACTTATTGTTCACATTAATCAGGGATGTGAATTATATAATGTATTATATATTTATAAGGTTATATATTTCTTTCAGCACTTTAAAGTTGAAGAATATTCTGTAATTATGTAACCTGTAATCTGAAACCACAGCAATAAAATCAAACAGTGAGTTCTTACATAATGTATTGGCAAACGCTTTGGAGGACATTATGTCAGTGAATTACTGATCGTGATTGTGTTTGGAGAAAGTTCTTTTTTGAAGAGTACTAGATAAATGCCTCGAATGGAAATAACAAAGATATAATGCTTGTGTTTTTGCTGGAACACCCTTAGACAAAAATGCCACAGAACATCTCAGAATTTTTAGAGAAGATAAAACAGCAGACATTTTGTGATATCTAGACGGCAGACATTTTGTGATATCTAGACGGCAGACATTTTGTGATATCTAGACGGCAGACATTTTGTGATATCTAGAAGGCAGACATTTTGTGATATCTAGACGGCAGACATTTTGTGATATCTAGACGGCAGACATTTTGTGATATCTAGACGGCAGACATTTTGTGATATCTCCATGGAGGTTTGTATGCAGTTGGAAGGGAAGGGAAGTTGTTTGATAATGGTCCAGTAAAGGTCATTGATCAATATTTTGAATTAACTATTTATCATTCCTTTCTGATTTCAAAAACAGAAGAGTTTCTCTCTATTGATCATGCCACATACTCAGTACTGTTCTACATTTACATTTACATTTAAGTCATTTAGCAGACGCTCTTATCCAGAGCAACCGGGTCCATACTCAGTACTGTTCTAGTAACCGGGTCCATACTCAGTACTGTTCTAGTGACCGGGTCCATACTCAGTACGGTTCTAGTGACCGGGTCCATGCTCTCATGATTCTCAGAAGTTCACTACAGGTGTGTTGCCCTCAACCAGTTCCATACAAATAGCCCGAGGCTAGTACTTTTTAGACTGGGCTAGAAGAAAATATACCAAACTAGCCCACTGGCTAGCTATTTTTTTCTATTAAAATATCCCATTGCATAGATTTTGGACCTTGCGTAGTAAAAATGCCAGAGTCTATAAGCTCAAGCTGATCGGTACACAAAATCCTTGAATTCCATCCCTGAATACATCCACACAGATCCATATTCAGAGACGTCATCCTGTTGCTCTATCTTCCCGTACGCAGTACGGTATCCCAGGACCCCGGGAAGTCAGACGATATTTAAATGTAACTTATTTTTTTATTATTCTTAATTTTTTGACTTCTGTCTTTTTAGGATGTTGCATCGCCGAGAATGAATCTACAGGTAAGCATTTCATTGTACTGCATACCACGTGTATCCTGTGCACATAACAAAATGAACTAGACCTGACATGATATCCCAGAAGGCATTGGTGCTCCTTCTCATAGAACATGGAGGTCCTGCAGCTCCAACGCCACCAGAGGGCAGACTCACATTCCATGAGGTGAAAGGTTCACAACCTTGCAGATAGGAATGGAATTCACAGAGCTGATCGCAGTCCCTATATTCCACGTGACAGACGATCACATCTATCTGAATGTTCGCCAACATGTCGCCCTCCTGTTATCGGCCCAATGTCAAAAGTTCATCCAGAGGCATTTTCGCTGTAATCCGATATCCGTGGGTAATATCCATGTATCCAACCGAAATACATGTACATAGCAATGAATTCTGTTCTCTATGATAGAGCATATTGCCGTTTTATTTGAATGCTGGGTCCTCCAGAACGCTGCCTTTCGAAAGGCAAAGCTGCCAGTACATCAAGACGGATAAAAAGAAAACTCCACGGATCTTTCCGGAAACAGGCCCCGTGTTCAGAGATCGTGCACAGCAACGCCTCCAGAGCCGACACTTCCTGCATCACGTGACCGTAACACCTGCGATGACAAGTCTCGCTTTTCATGAGGCATTGCATCCACACTGAGACATCATATTATTCTCTTATGACATCATCTCAGTAGCCATTACTCATTGGTGGTTCAGAGGATGTGGTCGTTATTAAACGTTTACACACCTCCCCCAGGGTCACGCACAGCCACACTCCCGTGCCAACACCTCCTGCACCGTGTGGTATCTACTGTTGTTATCCAGGAAGGAGATATCCTTCTCGTACGCGATAGGCCGACAGCACGGGCTGTACTGCACCTTGTCTCTCCGCCCCTTTTTAATGAGCCCCGCCCTCCTCGTGTGTTCCAGGGCGATGTCATAGTTGCGTCGTCGGCGCGCGGTGCACCTGCCGCTGCAGTACCTGAAGAGGAGAGTCTCGTCGCTGTCGTAGCCCAGCCCCAGTTCCCCCACCGTCACCTCCACCTCCCGCAAAGAGCACGGCTTTAACCTCTTCCTCCGCCCACTCTTAGCTCCCTTAGTCGTCTGGGAGGAGCTCTCCTGGCTCTCCTCTCTACTGTTCCTGCCTCTCCTCTTGCTACTCCTGTCAATCAGAGTCCCGATCACCTTCTTCAGTTCTCCCTCGGTGAAGCTCTGGAGAAGGTGGGAGACTGGAAGGAGACGGAGAGAGAGAGAGGACACTTAGATAGGGGTAGAGAAACTGGTACAGAGGCAGGGGAAGTGAGGCAGACAGACAGACCAGGGAAGTGAGGCAGACAGACAGACAGACAGACAGACAGACAGACAGACAGACAGACAGACAGACAGACAGACAGACAGACAGACAGACAGACCAGGGAAGTGAGGCAGACAGACAGACAGACAGACAGACAGACAGACAGACAGACAGACAGACAGACAGACAGACAGACAGACAGACAGACAGACAGACAGACAGACAGACAGACAGACAGAGGTGGTGTGAGGTGAGGTGGTGTGAGGTGGTGTGAGGTGTGTGAGGTGGTGTGAGGTGGTGTGAGGTGGTGTGAGGTGATGTGAGGTGGTGTGAGGTGGTGTGAGGTGATGTGAGGTGGTGTGAGGTGGTGTGATGTGAGGTGATGTGAGGTGGTGTGAGGTGGTGTGATGTGGTGTGAGGTGATGTGAGGTGGTGTGAGGTGGTGTGAGGTCATGAGGTGGTGTGAGGTGGTGTGAGGTGGTGTGAGGTGGTGTGAGGTGATGTGAGGTGGTGTGATGTGAGGTGGTGTGATGTGAGGTGGTGTGAGGTGGTGTGATGTGAGGTGGTGTGAGGTGAGGTGGTGTGATGTGAGGTGGTGTGATGTGGTGTGAGGTGGTGTGAGGTGGTGTGATGTGGTGTGATGTGAGGTGGTGTGATGTGGTGTGAGGTGATGTGAGGTGGTGTGATTTGTGAGGTGATGTGAGGTGGTGTGAGGTGGTGTGAGGTGGTGTGAGGTGATGTGAGGTGGTGTGAGGTGATGTGAGGTGGTGTGAGGTGGTGTGAGGTGATGTGAGGTGGTGTGAGGTGATGTGAGGTGGTGTGAGGTGATGTGAGGTGGTATGAGGTGGTGTGAGGTGATGTGAGGTGGTGTGAGGTGATGTGAGGTGGTGTGATGTGTGAGGTGATGTGAGATGGTGTGAGGTGATGTGAGGTGGTGTGATGGTGTGAGGTGGTGATGTGGTGTGAGGTGGTGTGATGTGGTGTGTGTGAGGTGGTGTGATGTGAGGTGGTGTGAGGTGGTGTGAGGTGATGTGAGGTGGTGTGAGGTGATGTGAGGTGGTGTGATGTGATGTGGTGTGATGTGAGGTGGTGTGATGTGGTGTGATGTGAGGTGATGTGAGGTGATGAGGTGGTGTGTGTGAGGTGGTGTGATGAGGTGGTGTGAGGTGGTGTGAGGTGATGTGAGGTGGTGTGAGGTGGTGTGAGGTGATGTGAGGTGGTGTGAGGTGGTGTGATGAGGTGATGTGAGGTGGTGTGAGGTGGTGTGAGGTGGTGTGATGTGGTGTGAGGTGGTGTGAGGTGGTGTGAGGTGGTGTGAGGTGGTGTGAGGTGATGTGAGGTGATGCGAGATGGTGAGGTGGTGTGAGGTGATGTGAGGTGATGTGAGGTGGTGTGAGGTGGTGTGAGGTGGTGTGATGATGAGGTGGTGTGAGGTGTGAGGTGGTGTGATGTGAGGTGGTGTGTGAGGTGGTGTGATGTGAGGTGGTGTGATGTGAGGTGGTGATGTGATGTGGGTGATGTGAGGTGGTGTGATGTGGTGATGTGAGGTGGTGTGAGGTGGTGTGAGGTGGTGTGAGGTGGAGTGGTGTGAGGTGGTGTGAGGTGGTGTGAGGTGGTGTGAGGTGGTGTGAGGTGGTGTGAGGTGGTGTGAGGTGGTGTGAGGTGGTGTGATGTGATGTGAGGTGGTGTGAGGTGGTGTGATGTGAGGTGGTGTGATGTGAGGTGGTGTGATGTGGTGTGTGAGGTGTGAGGTGGTGTGATGTGAGGTGATGTGAGGTGATGTGAGGTGGTGTGATGTGATGTGAGGTGAGTGTGTGTGAGTGATGTGAGGTGATGTTAGGTGGTGTGAGGTGGTGTGAGGTGGTGTGATGTGTGAGGTGATGTGAGGTGATGTTAGGTGGTGTGAGGTGGTGTGATGTGGTGTGTGATGTGGTGGTGTGTGAGGTGGTGTGTGTGAGGTGATGATGGTGTGAGGTGTTGTGAGGTGGTGTGATGAGGTGGTGTGAGGTGGTGTGGTGTGAGATGGTGTGGTGAGAGATGGTGTGAGGTGGTGTGGTGTGAGGTGAGGTGGTGAGGTGGTGTGAGGTGGTGTGATGTGTGAGGTGGTGTGAGGTGATGTGAGGTGGTGTGAGGTGGTGAGGTGATGTGAGGTGGTGTGAGGTGGTGTGAGGTGGTGTGAGGTGATGTGAGGTGGTGTGAGGTGGTGTGAGGTGATGTGATGTGAGGTGGTGATGTGAGGTGATGTGAGGTGGTGTGAGGTGGTGTGGTGGTGTGAGGTGATGTGAGGTGGTGTGAGGTGGTGTGAGGTGATGTGAGGTGGTGTGAGGTGATGTGAGGTGGTGTGAGGTGGTGTGAGGTGGTGTGAGGTGGTGTGAGATGGTGTGAGGTGGTGTGGTGTGGGGTGATGTGAGGTGGTGTGAGGTGGTGTGATGTGAGGTGGTGTGAGGTGTGGAGGTGGTGTGAGGTGGTGTGAGGTGATGTGAGGTGGTGTGAGGTGGTGTGATGTGGTGTGAGGTGATGTGTGGTGGTGTGAGGTGATGTGAGGTAGTGTGATGTGTGTGATGTGGTGTGATGTGAGGTGTTGTGAGGTGGTGTGATGTGAGGTGGTGTGAGGTGGTGTGGTGTGAGATGGTGTGGTGTGAGATGGTGTGAGGTGGTGTGGTGTGGGGTGAGGTGGTGTGAGGTGTGTGAGGTGGTGTGAGGTGGTGTGAGGTGATGTGTGTGAGGTGGTGGATGTGTGAGGTGATGTGAGGTGGTGTGAGGTGGTGTGAGGTGGTGTGAGGTGGTGTGAGGTGGTGTGAGGTGATGTGAGGTGGTGTGGATGTGAGGTGATGTGAGGTGGTGTGAGGTGGTGTGATGTGGTGTGAGTGATGTGAGGTGGTGTGAGGTGGTGTGAGGTCATGTGAGGTGGTGTGAGGTGGTGTGAGGTGGTGTGAGGTGGTGGTGTGAGGTGTGAGGTGGTGATGTGAGGTGGTGTGAGGTGGTGTGAGGTGGTGTGGTGAGGTGGTGTGAGGTGGTGTGATGTGGTGTGAGGTGGTGTGAGGTGGTGTGATGTGGTGTGATGTGTGTGAGGTGGTGTGAGGTGATGTGAGGTGGTGTGGAGGTGATGTGAGGTGGTGAGGTGGTGTGAGGTGGTGTGAGGTGATGTGTGGTGTGAGGTGGTGTGAGGTGGTGAGGTGTGATGTGAGGTGGTGTGAGGTGATGTGAGGTGGTGTGAGGTGATGTGAGGTGGTGTGAGGTGGTGTGAGGTGATGTGGTGTGTGAGGTGTGAGGTGGTGTGATGTGGTGAGAGTGGTGTGAGGTGATGTGAGGTGGTGTGATGTGTGTGGTGTGATGTGGTGTGAGGTGGTGTGATGTGGTGTGTGTGAGGTGGATGTGAGGTGGTGTGAGGTGGTGTGAGGTGATGAGGTGGTGAGGTGATGAGGTGGTGTGATGTGATGTGGTGTGATGTGAGGTGGTGTGATGTGGTGTGATGTGAGGTGATGTGAGGTGATGTGAGGTGTGATGTGAGGTGGTGTGAGGTGGTGTGAGGTGGGTGATGTGAGGTGGTGTGAGGTGGTGTGAGGTGATGTGAGGTGGTGTGAGGTGGTGTGATGTGAGGTGATGTGAGGTGGTGTGAGGTGGTGTGAGGTGGTGTGATGTGGTGTGAGGTGGTGAGGTGATGTGAGGTGGTGTGAGGTGGTGTGAGGTGATGTGAGGTGGTGCGAGATGGTGCGAGGTGGTGTGATGTGAGGTGATGTGAGGTGGTGTGAGGTGGTGTGAGGTGGTGTGAGGTGATGTGAGGTGTGTGATGTGAGGTGGTGTGAGGTGGTGTGATGTGAGGTGGTGTGAGGTGAGGTGGTGTGATGTGAGGTGGTGTGATGTGGTGTGAGGTGATGTGAGGTGGTGTGATGTGGTGTGATGTGTGGTGTGAGGTGGTGTGATGTGGTGTGAGGTGGTGTGAGGTGGTGTGATGTGGTGTGAGGTGGAGTGATGTGGTGTGAGGTGGTGTGAGGTGGTGTGATGTGGTGTGAGGTGGTGTGAGGTGGTGTGATGTGAGGTGGTGTGAGGTGGTGTGATGTGAGGTGGTGTGATGTGAGGTGGTGTGAGGTGGTGTGAGGTGTGATGTGAGGTGGTGTGATGTGAGGTGGTGTGATGTGGTGTGATGTGAGTGTGAGGTGGTGTGATGTGAGGTGATGTGAGGTGATGTGAGGTGGTGTGATGTGATGAGGTGGTGTGATGTGTGAGGTGATGTGAGGTGATGTTAGGTGGTGTGAGGTGGTGTGAGGTGGTGTGTGTGAGGTGATGTGAGGTGATGTTAGGTGGTGTGAGGTGGTGTGATGTGGTGTGAGGTGATGTGTGGTGGTGTGAGGTGATGTGAGGTAGTGTGATGTGTGAGGTGATGTGGTGTGATGTGAGGTGTTGTGAGGTGGTGTGATGTGAGGTGGTGTGAGGTGGTGTGGTGTGAGATGGTGTGGTGTGAGATGGTGTGAGGTGGTGTGGTGTGGGGTGAGGTGGTGTGAGGTGGTGTGAGGTGGTGTGATGTGTGAGGTGGTGTGAGGTGGTGTGATGTGTGAGGTGTTGTGAGGTGGTGTGGTGTGAGATGGTGTGAGGTGGTGTGGTGTGAGGTGGTGTGGTGTGAGGTGGTATGAGGTGGTGTGAGGTGATGAGGTAGTGTGATGTGTGAGGTGATGTGGTGTGATGTGAGGTGTTGTGAGGTGGTGTGATGTGAGGTGGTGTGAGGTGGTGTGGTGTGAGATGGTGTGGTGTGAGATGGTGTGAGGTGGTGTGGTGTGGTGTGAGGTGGTGTGAGGTGGTGTGAGGTGGTGTGATGTGAGGTGGTGTGATGTGAGGTGGTGTGATGTGGTGTGAGGTGATGAGGTGGTGTGATGTGAGGTGATGTGAGGTGATGCGAGGTGATGTGAGGTGGTGTGATGTGTGAGGTGATGTGAGGTGGTGTGAGGTGGTGTGAGGTGGTGTGAGGTGATGTGAGGTGTGTGTGGTGATGTGAGGTGGTGTGAGGTGATGTGAGGTGGTGTGAGGTGATGTGAGGTGGTGTGAGGTGTGAGGTGGTATGAGGTGATGTGAGGTGATGTGAGGTGATGTGAGGTGGTGTGATGTGAGGTGATGTGAGGTGGTGTGATGTGGTGTGAGGTGATGTGAGGTGGTGTGAGGTGATGTGAGGTGATGTGAGGTGGTGTGAGGTGGTGTGAGGTGGTGGTGTGAGGTGTGTGAGGTGATGTGTGAGGTGGTGTGAGGTGTGAGGTGGTGTGAGGTGATGTGAGGTGGTGTGATGTGTGAGGTGATGTGAGGTGATGTGAGGTGGTGTGAGGTGGTGTGAGGTGGTGTGAGGTGATGTGAGGTGGTGTGATGTGTGATGTGTGATGTGAGGTGGTGTGAGGTGTGTGAGGTGGTGTGATGTGTGAGGTGATGTGAGGTGGTGTGAGGTGGTGTGAGGTGGTGTGAGGTGATGTGAGGTGATGTGAGGTGGTGTGAGGTGGTGTGAGGTGGTGTGTGATGGTGGTGTGAGGTGGTGTGAGGTGATGTGTGGTGGTGTGGTGGTGTGAGGTGATGTGAGGTGGTGAGGTGGTGTGAGTGTGGTGTGATGTGAGGTGGTGTGATGTGGTGGTGTGAGGTGGTGTGTGTGAGGTGGTGTGAGGTGGTGTGATGTGTGAGGTGATGTGAGGTGGTGTGAGGGTGTGTGATGATGGTGTGGTGTGAGGTGATGGTGATGAGGTGTGTGAGGTGGTGTGATGTGTGAGGTGATGTGAGGTGATGTAGGTGGTGTGATGTGAGGTGATGTGAGGTGGTGTGATGGTGTGATGTGAGGTGGTGTGATGTGTGAGGTGATGTGAGGAGGTGATGAGGTGTGTGAGGTGTGTGAGGTGGTGTGGTGTGATGTGAGGTGATGTGAGGTGGTGTGAGGTGGTGTGAGGTGGTGTGATGTGGTGTGAGGTGATGTGTGGTGGTGTGAGGTGAGGTGTGATGTGTGATGTGGTGTGAGGTGAGGTGGTGTGATGTGAGTGGTGTGAGGTGTGTGTGATGTGAGGTGGTGTGAGGTGGTGTGAGGTGGTGTGAGGTGGTGTGATGTGTGAGGTGGTGGGTGTGAGGTGATGTGAGGTGGTGTGATGTGAGGTGTGTGTGATGTGAGGTGGTGTGGTGTGAGGTGGTGAGGTGATGTGTGAGGTGATGTGAGGTGGTGTGAGGTGGTGTGAGGTGGTGTGAGGTGGTGTGAGGTGGTGTGAGGTGGTGTGAGGTGATGTGAGGTGGTGTGAGGTGGTGTGAGGTGGTGTGAGGTGATGTGTGAGGTGATGTGAGGTGGTGTGAGGTGATGTGAGGTGGTGTGAGGTGATGTGAGGTGTGTGTGTGAGGTGAGGTGTGAGGTGATGTGAGGTGGTGTGAGGTGTGTGAGGTGATGTGAGGTGATGTGAGGTGGTGAGGTGGTGTGGTGGTGTGAGGTGGTGTGAGGTGTGTGAGGTGATGTGAGGTGGTGTGAGGTGGTGTGAGGTGGTGTGAGGTGGTGTGAGGTGTGTGAGGTGGTGATGTGTGTGAGGTGATGTGAGGTGGTGTGAGGTGAGGTGTGTGAGGTGGATGTGAGGTGGTGTGTGAGGTGATGTGGTGTGAGGTGGTGTGGTGATGTGAGGTGATGTGGTGTGAGTGGTGGTGAGGTGTGTGGTGGTGATGAGGTGGTGTGAGGTGATGTGAGGTGTGTGAGGTGGTGTGAGGTGGTGTGAGGTGGTGTGAGGTGATGTGAGGTGGTGTGAGGGTGTGTGATTGGTGTGTGAGGTGATGTGAGGTGGTGTGAGGTGGTGTGATGTGAGGTGATGTGAGGTGGATGTGAGGTGATGAGGTGATGTGAGGTGGTGTGAGGTGGTGTGAGGTGGTGTGAGGTGATGTGAGGTGGTGTGAGGTGGTGTGAGGTGGTGTGAGGTGTGTGATGTGAGGTGGTGTGTGTGAGGTGATGTGAGGTGGTGTGATGTGTGAGGTGATGAGGTGTGTGAGGTGTGTGAGGTGGTGTGAGGTGATGTGAGGTGGTGTGTGGTGAGGTGGTGTGAGGTGTGTGAGGTGATGTGAGGTGGTGATGTGGTGGTGTGAGGTGATGTGAGGTGGTGTGATGTGTGAGGTGATGTGAGGTGGTGTGAGGTGATGTGAGGTGGTGTGAGGTGGTGTGAGTGTGGTGTGAGGTGGTGTGAGGTGGTGTGAGGTGTGTGAGGTGATGTGAGGTGGTGATGTGAGGTAATGTGAGGTGGTGTGAGGTGTGTGAGGTGGTGTGATGTGTGAGGTGATGTGAGGTGGTGTGAGGTGGTGTGAGGTGATGTGAGGTGTGTGAGTGATGTGGTGTGGTGTGAGGTGTGAGGTGATGTGAGGTGGTGTGTGGTGTGAGGTGGTGTGAGGTGGTGAGGTGATGTGAGGTGGTGTGTGTGAGGTGGTGTGAGGTGATGTGAGGTGGTGTGTGGGTGATGTGAGGTGATGAGGTGTGTGATGTGAGGTGATGTGTGATGTGATGTGTGAGGTGGTGTGAGGTGGTGTGGTGATGTGAGGTGATGTGAGGTGGTGTGAGGTGGTGTGAGGTGGTGTGAGGTGTGTGGTGATGTGAGGTGATGAGGTGGTGTGAGGTGGTGTGATGTGGTGTGAGGTGATGTGTGGTGGTGTGAGGTGATGTGAGGTAGTGTGATGTGTGAGGTGATGTGGTGTGATGTGAGGTGTTGTGAGGTGTGATGTGAGGTGGTGTGAGGTGGGTGGTGTGATGGGTGGTGTGAGATGGTGAGGTGTGTGGTGTGGGGGTGATGGTGTGAGGTGGTGTGAGGTGGTGTGATGTGGTGTGAGGTGGTGTGAGGTGGTGTGATGTGGAGGTGGTGAGGTGGGTGTGTGAGGTGGTGTGAGGTGGTGTGATGTGGAGGTGTGTGAGGTGTGAGGTGGTGTGAGGTGTGTGAGGTGATGTGAGGTGGTGAGGTGGTGTGAGGTGGTGGTGTGATGGTGGTGTGATGGTGTGGTGGTGTGTGAGGTGGTGTGAGGTGGTGTGAGGTGGTGTGTGAGGTGGTGTGATGTGAGGTGATGTGAGGTGGTGTGAGGTGATGTGAGGTGGTGTGAGGTGATGTGAGGTGAGGTGATGTGTGGTGTGTGATGTGTGAGGTGATGTGAGGTGGTGTGAGGTGGTGTGAGGTGGTGTGAGGTGATGTGAGGTGTGTGAGGTGATGTGAGGTGATGTGTGTGAGGTGGTGTGAGGTGGTGTGAGGTGGTGTGAGGTGATGTGAGGTGGTGTGAGGTGGTGTGAGGTGATGTGAGGTGATGTGAGGTGGTGTGTGTGTGAGGTGATGTGAGGTGGGTGGTGTGAGGTGATGTGAGGTGGTGTGAGGTGGGTGAGGTGTGTGAGGTGATGTGAGGTGTGAGGTGTGTGAGGTGGTGTGAGGTGGTGTGAGGTGATGTGAGGTGATGAGGTGGTGTGAGGTGTGAGTGTGAGGTGTGTGAGGTGATGTGTGAGGTGATGTGATGTGAGGTGTGTGAGGTGATGAGGTGGTGTGAGGTGATGTGAGGTGGTGTGAGGTGAGGTGATGTGAGGTGGTGTGAGGTGGTAGTGAGTGTGAGGTGATGAGGTGGTGTGTGGAGGTGGTGTGAGTGTGATGTGTGAGGTGATGTGAGGTGGTGTGAGGTGGTGTGATGTGGTGAGGTGATGTGAGGTGGTGTGAGGTGGTGTGAGGTGTGTGTGTGGTGTGAGGTGGTGTGCGGAGGTGATGTGAGGTGATGTATGAGGTGGTGTGAGGTGGTGTGATGTGTGAGGTGATGTGAGGTGGTGTGAGGTGGTGTGATGTGTGAGGTGATGTGAGGTGGTGTGAGGTGGTGTGAGGTGATGTGAGGTGATGTGAGGTGATGTGATGTGGATGTGAGGTGGTGTGAGGTGATGTGAGGTGGTGTGAGGTGGTGTGATGTGTGAGGTGATGTGAGGTGATGTGTGGTGTGATGTGAGGTGATGTGAGGTGGTGTGATGTGTGTGATGTGAGGTGGTGTGATGTGTGAGGTGATGTGAGGTGATGTTAGGTGGTGTGAGGTGGTGTGAGGTGGTGTGATGTGGGTGATGTGAGGTGATGTTAGGTGGTGTGAGGTGGTGTGAGGTGGTGTGATGTGAGGTGGTGTGAGGTGATGTGAGGTGGTGTGATGTGTGTGAGGTGAGGTGTTGTGAGGTGGTGTGATGTGAGGTGGTGTGAGGTGGTGAGTGTGAGAGGTGTGATGAGGTGGTGTGAGGTGGTGTGAGGTGGTGTGATGTGAGGTGGTGTGAGGTGGTGTGATGTGTGAGAGGTGGTGTGAGGTGGTGTGAGGTGGTGTGATGTGTGAGGTGGTATGAGGTGGTGTGAGGTGAGAAGGTGTGAGGTGGTGTGAGGTGGTGTGAGGTGATGTGAGGTGATGTGAGGTGATGTGTGAGGTGATGTGAGGGTGCGAGGTGATGTGAGGTGGTGTGATGTGTGAGGTGATGTGAGGTGGTGTGAGGTGATGTGAGGTGGTGTGAGGTGATGAGGTGGTGTGAGGTGGTGTGAGGTGATGTGAGGTGGTGTGAGGTGATGTGAGGTGGTGTGATGTGTGAGGTGATGTGAGGTGATGTGAGGTGGTGTGATGTGGTGTGAGGTGATGTGAGGTGGTGTGAGGTGATGTGAGGTGGTGATGTGAGGTGATGTGAGTGTGATGTGAGGTGGTGTGAGGTGAGGTGTGTGAGGTGGTGTGAGTGTGTGAGGTGGTGTGAGGTGTGGTGTGAGGTGGTGTGAGGTGGTGTGAGGTGAGGTGGTGTGGTGTGAGGTGGTGTGAGTGTGATGTGAGGTGGTGTGAGGTGGTGTGAGGTGATGTGGTGGGTGTGAGTGTGATGTGAGGTGGTGTGAGGTGGTGTGATGTGAGGTGGTGTGAGGTGTGTGAGGTGATGTGAGGTGGTGTGAGGTGGTGTGTGATGTGAGGTGGTGTGTGGTGAGGGTATGAGGTGGTGTGAGGTGATGTGAGGTGGTGTGGTGTGAGGTGGTGTGATGTGTGAGGTGATGTGAGGTGGTGTGAGGTGGTGTGAGGTGATGATGAGGTGGTGTGAGGTGATGTGAGGTGATGAGGTGGTGTGAGGTGTGTGAGGTGGTGTGAGGTGGTGTGAGGTGATGTGAGGTGTGAGGTGGTGTGAGGTGATGTGAGGTGGTGTGAGGTGATGTGAGGTGATGTGAGGTGATGTGAGGTGGTGTGAGGTGATGTGAGGTGGTGTGGTGTGTGAGGTGATGTGAGGTGGTGTGAGGTGTGTGAGGTGATGTGAGGTGATGTGAGGTGGTGTGATGTGGTGTGAGGTGTGAGGTGGTGTGGTGTGGTGTATGAGGTGGTGTGAGGTGAGAAGGTGAGGTTGTGAGGTGGTGTGAGGTGGTGTGAGGTGATGTGTGAGGTGTGGTGTGAGGTGATGTGAGGTGGTGTGAGGTGATGTGTGTGAGGTGATGTGAGGTGGTGTGAGGTGGTGTGAGGTGGTGTGAGTGATGTGAGGTGATGTGAGGTGGTGTGAGGTGGTGTGAGGTGATGTGAGGTGTGTGGTGTGAGGTGAGTGTGTGTGAGGTGGTGTGATGTGTGAGGTGATGTGAGGTGGTGTGATGTGAGGTGTGTGAGGTGGTGTGATGTGAGGTGGTGTGAGGTGGTGTGAGGTGATGTGTGAGGTGGTGATGAGGTGGTGTGAGGTGTGTGAGGTGGTGTGAGGTGATGTGAGGTGGTGTGAGGTGGTGGATGTGTGAGGTGATGTGAGGATGTGAGGTGATGTGAGGTGGTGTGAGGTGGTGTGGTGTGAGGTGGTGTGAGGTGGTGTGAGGTGATGTGAGGTGGTGTGAGGTGATGTGAGGTGGTGTGAGGTGATGTGAGGTGGTGTGAGGTGATGTGAGGTGGTGTGAGGTGATGTGAGGTGGTGTGAGGTGATGTGAGGTGGTATGAGGTGGTGTGAGGTGATGTGAGGTGGTGTGATGTGTGAGGTGATGTGAGGTGATGTGAGGTGGTGTGATGTGGTGTGAGGTGATGTGAGGTGGTGTGGTGTGAGGTTGTATGAGGTGGTGTGAGGTGAGAAGGTATGAGGTGGTGTGAGGTGATGTGAGGTGGTGTGAGGTGGTGTGATGTGTGAGGTGATGTGAGGTGGTGTGAGGTGATGTGAGGTGGTGTGAGGTGATGTGAGGTGGTGTGAGGTGGTGTGAGGTGATGTGAGGTGGTGTGAGGTGGTGTGAGGTGATGTGAGGTGGTGTGAGGTGATGTGAGGTGGTGTGAGGTAATGTGAGGTGGTGTGAGGTGATGTGAGGTGGTGTGATGTGTGAGGTGGTGTGAGGTGATGTGAGGTGGTATGAGGTGGTGTGAGGTGATGTGAGGTGGTGTGATGTGTGAGGTGATGTGAGGTGATGTGAGGTGGTGTGATGTGGTGTGAGGTGATGTGAGGTGGTGTGAGGTGGTGTGAGGTGATGTGAGGTGGTGTGAGGTGGTGTGTGGTGTGTGAGGTGATGTGAGGTGATGTGAGGTGATGTGAGGTGTGTGAGGTGTGTGAGGTGATGAGGTGGTGTGAGGTGATGTGAGGTGGTGTGATGTGTGAGGTGATGTGGTGATGTGAGGTGGTGTGAGGTGATGTGAGGTGATGTGAGGTGGTGTGATGTGAGGTGATTTGAGGTGGTGTGAGGTGGTGTGAGGTGGTGTGAGGTGGTGTGATGTGTGAGTGATGTGAGGTGATGTGAGGTGGTGAGGTGGTGTGATGTGTGAGGTGATGTGAGGTGGTGTGAGGTGGTGTGATGTGGTGTGAGGTGATGTGTGGTGGTGTGAGGTGGTGTGAGGTGATGTGTGGTGGTGTGAGTGTGATGTGTGAGGTGGTATGAGGTGGTGTGAGGTGGTGTGATGTGTGAGGTGATGTGAGGTGGTGTGAGGTGGTGTGAGGTGGTGTGATGTGTGAGGTGATGTGAGGTGGTGTGATGTGTGAGGTGATGTGAGGTGATGTGATGTGAGATGATGTGTGGTGTGTGAGGTGATGTGATGTGAGGTGGTGTGAGGTGATGTGAGGTGTGTGTGAGGTGGTGAGGTGGTGTGATGTGAGGTGGTGTGAGGTGAGGTGGTGTGATGTGAGGTGGTGTGATGTGGTGTGAGGTGGTGTGAGGTGGTGTGATGTGGTGTGATGTGAGGTGGTGTGAGGTGGTGTGATGTGGTGTGAGGTGGTGTGAGGTGGTGAGGTGGTGTGATGTGGTGTGAGGTGGAGTGATGTGGTGTGAGGTGGTGTGATGTGGTGTGAGGTGGTGTGATGTGGTGTGAGGTGGTGTGAGGTGGTGTGAGGTGGTGTGATGTGAGGTGGTGTGAGGTGGTGTGATGTGAGGTGGTGTGAGGTGGTGTGAGGTGGTGTGATGTGTGAGGTGGTGTGATGTGAGGTGATGCGAGGTGGTGTGATGTGAGGTGATGTGAGGTGATGTGAGGTGGTGTGATGTGATGTGAGGTGGTGTGATGTGTGAGGTGATGTGAGGTGGTGTGAGGTGGTGTGATGTGTGAGGTGATGTGAGGTGATGTTAGGTGTGTGAGGTGGTGTGAGGTGGTGTGATGTGGTGTGAGGTGATGTGTGGTGGTGTGAGGTGATGTGAGGTAGTGTGATGTGTGAGGTGATGTGGTGTGATGTGAGGTGGTGTGAGGTGGTGTGGTGTGAGATGGTGTGGTGTGAGATGGTGTGGTGGTGTGGGTGGTCTGAGGTGGTGTGAGGTGGTGTGATGTGAGGTGGTGTGAGGTGGTGTGATGTGTGGTTGTGAGGTGGTGTGATGTGAGGTGTTGTGAGGTGGTGTGATGTGAGAGGTGGTGTGGTGTGAGGTGGTGTGGTGTGAGGTGGTATGAGGTGGTGTGAGAGGTGAGGTGGTGTGAGGTGATGTGAGGTGGTGTGAGGTGGTGTGATGTGTGAGGTGATGTGAGGTGGTGTGAGGTGATGTGAGGTGGTGTGAGGTGATGTGAGGTGGGTGTGAGGTGTGTGAGGTGGTGTGTGTGAGGTGATGTGAGGTGGTGTGAGGTATGTGAGGTGGTGTGAGGTGATGTGAGGTGGTGTGATGTGTGAGGTGATGTGAGGTGGTGGTGATGTGAGGTGGTGTGATGTGTGTGGTGTGGGTGATGAGGTGTGTGTGAGGTGAGGTGGTGTGATGTGTGGTGTGAGTGATGTGAGGTGGTGTGGTGTGGTCTGAGGTGAGGTGGTGAGGTGATGTGAGGTGGTGAGGTGGTGTGATGTGAGGTGAGGTGGTGTGTGATGTGAGGTGAGGTGGTGTGAGGTGATGTGAGGTGATGTGAGGTGGTGTGAGGTGGTGGTGAGTGTGAGATGATGTGAGGTGATGTGAGTGTGGTGTGAGGTGATGTGAGGTGGTGTGATGTAGGTGATGTGGATGAGGTGATGTGAGGTGATGTGAGGTGGTGTGAGTGTGAGGTGATGTGAGGTGGTGTGAGGTGGTGTGAGGTGATGTGAGGTGTGAGGTGATGTGAGGTGATGTGAGGTGGTGGTGTGATGTGTGAGGTGGTGTGAGGTGATGTGAGGTGGTGTGAGGTGATGTGAGGTGGTGTGAGGTGATGTGAGGTGGTGTGAGGTGATGTGAGGTGATGTGAGGTGGTGTGAGGTGGTGTGAGGTGGTGTGAGGTGGTGTGATGTGGTGGTGTGAGGTGATGTGAGGTGGTGTGATGTGTGAGGTGATGTGAGGTGGTGTGAGGTGGTGTGAGGTGGTGTGATGTGGTGAGGTGATGTGAGGTGGTGTGATGTGAGGTGATGTGAGGTGGTGTGAGGTGGTGTGATGTGGTGTGAGGTGATGTGTGGTGGTGTGAGGTGGTGTGAGGTGATGTGTGAGGTGGTGTGAGGTGATGTGAGGTGGTATGAGGTGGTGTGGTGGTGTGATGTGTGATGTGATGTGAGGTGGTGTGAGGTGTGTGAGGTGGTGTGATGTGTGAGGTGATGTGAGGTGGTGTGATGTGTGAGGTGATGTGAGGTGATGTGAGGTGATGTGATGTGAGATGATGTGTGGTGGTGTGAGGTGATGTGATGTGAGGTGGTGTGAGGTGGTGTGATGTGAGATGGTGTGAGGTGAGGTGGTGTGATGTGAGGTGGTGTGAGGTGGTGTGAGGTGGTGTGATGTGGTGTGATGTGAGGTGGTGTGATGTGGTGTGAGGTGAGGTGGTGTGAGGTGGTGTGAGGTGGTGTGATGTGGTGTGAGGTGGAGTGATGTGGTGTGAGGTGGTGTGATGTGGTGTGAGGTGGTGTGAGGTGGTGTGAGGTGGTGTGAGGTGGTGTGATGTGAGGTGGTGTGATGTGAGGTGGTGTGAGGTGGTGTGATGTGAGGTGGTGTGAGGTGGTGTGAGGTGGTGTGATGTGGTGGTGTGTGAGGTGATGTGAGGTGATGTGAGGTGGTGTGAGGTGATGTGAGGTGGTGTGATGTGGTGTGAGGTGGTGTGAGGTGATGTGAGGTGGTGTGAGGTGATGTGAGGTGGTGTGATGTGTGAGGTGATGTGAGGTGATGTGAGGTGGTGTGGGGATGATGTGAGGTGGTGTGAGGTGATGTAAGGTGGTGTGATGTGAGGTGATGTGAGGTGGTGTGAGGTGATGTGAGGTGGTGTGATGTGTGAGGTGATGTGAGGTGGTGTGATGTGTGAGGTGATGTGAGGTGATGTGAGGTGGTGTGATGTGGTGTGAGGTGATGTGAGGTGGTGTGAGGTGATGTGAGGTGATGTGAGGTGATGTGAGGTGGTGTGAGGTGGTATGAGGTGGGTGTGAGGTGGTGTGATGTGAGGTGGTGTGAGGTGGTGTGATGTGAGGTGGTGTGATGTGGTGTGTGGTGTGGAGGTGGTGTGATGTGGTGTGATGTGAGGTGGTGTGAGGTGGTGTGATGGTGTGAGGTGGTGTGAGGTGGTGTGAGGTGGTGTGATGTGGTGTGAGGTGGAGTGATGTGGTGTGAGGTGGTGTGAGGTGGTGTGATGTGGTGTGAGGTGGTGTGATGTGGTGTGAGGTGGTGTGAGGTGGTGTGAGGTGGTGTGATGTGAGGTGGTGTGAGGTGGTGTGATGTGAGGTGGTGTGATGTGAGGTGGTGTGAGGTGGTGTGAGGTGGTGTGATGTGAGGTGGTGTGATGTGTGAGGTGATGTGAGGTGGTGTGAGGTGGTGTGATGTGTGTGTGAGGTGGTGTGAGGTGGTGTGATGTGGTGTGAGGTGGTGTGAGGTGGTGTGAGGTGGTGTGATGTGGTGTGA